>NC_041384.1:528595595-528708771 GCF_002162155.2 Triticum dicoccoides
GCCCCGCCGCCCGGCTTCCTCGCCCGCGCCGCCCCGCTCCGCCTCCGCCACGCCGGCGCTGCCTCGCCGCCGGTGATCGTCGCCTCCACCACCAGAGTCGTCGCGCCTCCCCAACGCCCTCCGCCGATCCCCTTGTTGCCGGCCTCATCGACTCCGGCCTCCGGCGAGCCCCTCAAGGCCGGATCCGCTGCCTCCTTCCTCTCCGGCGTCAAACTCTGGCGACCTCGAGCTGAAGACCGGTGAACCTCGGTTTTCGCGCCGCGTGCAGTTCCAGATCTGGATCCAAAAACTAGGGTTGACTTTTGCCCCATTTTAGTTATTTTTAGCATATTTCATCATGCCATATCTCTGCATCCGTGGCTCCGTTTTGTGCGTATAGCATGTCAAATTGTTCGTCTCGATGAGTACTTCATTTCATTCCATTGCACCATGTTCAATTGAGTTCATCTTGATGCCCTAAATGTTGTTGCAAGAGTGCTAGTTTATATTAGTTTCCGATTCTTATCAGTAATTGGACATTTGTCTTTTTTTGCCATGATTGTTGTGTGCCTCCTATGACCTTGAGCCCTACATGTGTTTTGAAGTATGCCATGCCATCTTTAGAGGGGTGTATGCCATATATTTTTGTGATCTATGTGGTGACTAGCACAAGCATGCAAAGTAGCTCTCGTAATGTTGCTATTTTCAGGGACTTAGAATTCTTCTAAGTCTTTTCCCTGATAATATTTTTATGCCATGTATTCTTGTTGCTACAGAGTGATCCATTCCTCTTTTGAGCATGTTCAGTAAGTATGTTTTGTAGATAATGTCCATCCATGTCCTTGTTTGCAATTATGGAGCACCCAAGCTTGACTCAATCGAGCTCTACTTTTGCTATAAAATGTTTCTGGCAGAATGTTTACGTGTTAAGCATTGTTATTGCCATGTTTAGCTTCTATGCCATGTCTACTTATTGGGTGTATGCTTAGTTTGTCATGCAGTGCCTTGTGGTGAGTGCATCGAGCTCGTAAACATGCCTACTTAATATCTGTTTTGCCATGTTCCAGTTTTTCTTCTAAGTCTAAATTTGTTAACGATAATTGCTATGTTCACATGGTTGCCATTGTATTTTCTTATCCCTTTTGGCTTATGGTCAGTAAGGGACTTTTGTTGTATGCTTTGAGTAGCTTCATTCCATGCTTTTATCTGCCATGATATGTTCCCGTAGCATGTTGTTATCATGCTCTAAACATTGCTTCCTGATGTCAAATTCCTGACTTGGTGTTAATTTCACTAAGTCTGTAACCTGATATCTTTTGCACTTTTGCCATGCTTGTTTGGACCTGCTATTGAGTGAATTAGCCATAGCTCATTTTTCATCTTTTGTCAAGCATATTGAGTGGATCCCTGCCATGTGCTTTGTTTTCATGTTAGAGTGCAGTAGCTTGTTGTTCTTGATGCATTTAGGTGGCCTCGTGCTGCTAATCGCAGACCGGTGCCATATTTGTTTTGCTTGCCATTTGCAAACCGTGCATCCGATTCCGGTGATCTTTATATAGATTTCGACCGAAATCAACTCACCTTTCCAGTGGCACTCTTGGTTTTCCAAGTTGAGGCCAGGTTCAATCTTTCTTTTCCGAAGCATGCATATGCATCACATATCACATCCCGCATATCATGCCATGTTTTGCATCATGTTGCTTGTGCATTGCACCGTGGTTGATTGTGTCTCCCTTTGCTTGTGTTCTTGCTTTGGGTAGAGCCGGGAGACGAGTACGTGATCGAGGAGCCCGTTGAGTACGCTTACGAGGATCAAGCTAACGTCAACTCGGAGAACTTTGCAGGCAAGATGACCATACCCTCGAAATCACTTCTATCTTTGCTTGCTAGATGCTCGCTCTATTGCTATGCCTATGTACGATACCTACCACTTGCTTATCATGCCTCCCATATTTCCATGTCAAACCTCTAACCCGCCTTGTCCTAGCAAACCATTGTTTGGCTATGTTACCGCTTTGCTCAGCCCCTCTTATAGCGTTGCTAGTTGCAGGTGAAGATTGGAGTTTGTTCCTTGTTGGAACATGTTTATTGTTGGGATATCATTATTATATGTTGTCTATTTTAATGCACCTATACACTTGGTAAAGGGTGGAAGGCTCGGCCTTATGCCTGTTGTTTCGTTCCACTCTTGCCGCCCTAGTTTCCGTCATACCGGTGTTATGTTCCTTGATTTTGCGTTCCTTACATGGTTGGGTTATAATGGGAACCCTTTGACAGTTCGCCTTGAATAAAACTCCTCCAGCAATGCCCAACCTTGGTTTTACCATTTTCCACCTAGCCTCTTTTCCCTTGGGTTCCGTGGACTCAAGGGTCATCTTTATTTTAAACCCCCCTGGGCCAGTGCTCCTTTGAGTGTTGGTCCGAACCAAGTAGACTGCGGGGCCACCTCGGGGCAACTTGAGGGTTGGTTTTACTCGTAGGATGTCTCATCCGAGTGTGCCCTGAGAAACGAGATATGTGCAGCTCCTATCGGGATTTGTCGGCACATTCGGGCAACTTTGCTGATTTAGTTTTACCATTGTCGAGATGTCTTGTAACCGGGATTCCGAGTCTGATCGGATTGTCTTGGAGAAGGAATATCCTTCGTTGACCATGAGAGCTTGTGATGGGATAAGTTGGGACACCCCTGTAGGGATTTGAACTTTCGAAAGCCGTGCCCGCGGTTATGGGCAGATGGGAATTTGTTAATGTCCGGTTGTAGAAAACCTGAACCTTAACTTAATTAAAATGAATCAACAGAGTGTGTGGCCGTGATGGTCTCTTTTTGGCGGAGTCCGGGAAGAGAACACGGTCTCGTGTTATGCTTGAACGTAGGTTGTTCTAGGATCACTTCTTGATCATAGTTTCTCGACCGTGCCTTGCCTTCTCTTCTCGCTCTCTTTTGCGTATGTTAGCCACCATATATGCTAGTGCTTGCTGCAGCTCCACCTCATACCTTTTAACCTACCTATAAGCTTAAATAGTCTTGATCGCGAGTGTGTGAGATTGCTGAGTCCCCGTGACTCACAGATTATTTCAAAACCAGATGCAGGGACCGATGATACCGCACCAGGAGATTCGAATGAGCTCAAGTGGGAGTTCGATGACGATTCAGGACGATACTACGTTTCCTTTCCAGACGATCAGTAGTGGTGCCCAGTTGGGGCGATCGGGGACTTTGTTGCATTTGGGGTTGTTCTTTATTTTGGTTCCGTAGTCGGACCTTGATTGTATCTGGATGAATGTAATGATATTTATGTTATTGTGTGACGTGGCGAGTGGAAGCCAACTATGTACCTTTTTTTCCTTATTCATTACATGGGTTGTGTGAAGATTACCCCAATTGTGACATTGCTTACAATGCGGTTATGCCTCTAAGTCGTGCTTCGACACGTGGGAGATATAGCCGCATCATGGGTGTTACATCCCCGATCTCATACGGGACTCTGAACTCCTTCGGTACATCAAAACACATAAACTCATAATATAACCGTCATCATACTTTAACCATGCGGACCCTACGGGTTCGAGAACTATGTAGACATGACCGAAACACGTCTCCGGTCAATAACCAATAGCGGAACCTGGATGCTCATATTGGCTCCTACATATTCTACGAAGATCTTTATCGGTCAAACCGCATAACAACATACGTTGTTCCCTTTGTCATCGGTATGTTACTTGCCCGAGATTATACCTAATTCAATCTCGTTACCAGCAAGTCTCTTTACTTGTTTTGTAACACATCATCCCACAACTAACTCATTAGTGGCAATGCATGCAAGGCTTATAGTGATGTGCATTACCGAGTGGGCCCAGAGATACCTCTCCGACAATCAGAGTGACAAATCCTAATCTCGAAATACGCCAACCCAACAAGTACCTTCGGAGACACCTGTAGAGGACCTTTATAATCACCCAGTTACGTTCTGACGTTTGGTAGCACACAAAGTGTTCCTCCGGTAAACGGGAGTTGCATAATCTCAGAGTCATAGGAACATGTATAAGTCATGAAGAAAGCAATAGCAACAAACTAAATGATCAAGTGCTATGCTAACGGAATGGGTCAAGTCAATCACATCATTCTCTAATGATGTGACCCCATTAATCAAATGACAACTCATGTCTATGGCTAGGAAACTTAACCATCTTTGATTCAACGAGCTAGTCAAGTAGAGGCATACTAGTGACATACTGTTTGTCTATGTATTCACACATGTATTATGTTTCCGGTTAATACAATTCTAGCATGAATAATAAACATTTATCATGATATATGGAAATAAATAATAACTTTATTATTGCCTCTAGGGCATATTTCCTTCATAAGGTCACCAAGACCTCGCCCAATCACTCGTGGTAAGTCTTCAGGTGTCTTCCAAACCTTCACAGACTCGGTTACTCGGCGATCCACAATTTCCTCTTGGATGCTCTAGACCATGACGCCTAACCATCTGGAAGATGCACAGTCTTCAAAGGTAACAAGTGTCAGATCCACGCAGGATCAATCTCTTTAGAGATGATCAATCACTTTGGGTTGTAGGTGTTTGGGTTTTCCTCACTTGATGCTTTTCACTCAAAGTCCTCGAAGGATGGCATGCTCTCAAATGACAAGTGTCGGTGTCAAAACCGGCGGATCTCGGGTAGGGGGTCCCGAACTGTGCGTCTAGGCGGATGGCAACATGAGGCAGGGGACACAATGTTTTACCCAGGTTCGGGCCCTCTTGATGGAGGTAAAACCCTACGTCCTGCTTGATTAATATTGATGATATGGGTAGTACGAGAGTAGATCTACCACGAGATCAGAGAGGCTAAACCCTAAAAGCTAGCCTATGGAATGATTGTATGTTGTCCTACGGACTAAAACCCTCCGGTTTATATAGACACCGGAGGGGGCTAGGGTTACACAAGGTCAGTTACAAAGGAGGAGATATACATATCCGTATTGCCTAGCTTTCCTTCCACGCCAAGTAGAGTCCCATCCGGACACAAGACGAAGTCTTCAATCTTGTATCTTCATAGTCCAACAGTCCGGCCAAAGGATATAATCCGGCTGTCCGGAGACCCCCCAATCCAGGACTCCCTCAGTAGCCCCCGAACCAGGCTTCAATGACGACGAGTCCGACGCGCAGTGTTGTCTTCGGCATTGCAAGGCGGGTTCTTCTCCATATTTCAAACGTTTGTAAAGCAGTGTCCGGTCCCATAAATGTTCGGACCTCTTGGCTTCTGTGCCCAATAAGGGCTACTTCCCACGCGTCGAATGAATACGAGGCGCCAGGGCGTTTTTACATTCGCCCCCTAGCCAGATAAATAAATTGTCTATTAAAGGGATGGGGATTCTTAGATCCGATCCATACCATCCTCCCCCAGCGAGAAATCATCAGAGCGCATTTCGGAAAGATCCATTCCAGCATGGCCGACCTCCGCAGCTCTTCCTCCCGCCCCCGTAGCCCTAAGCCTAGTGATTGGGAGAGGTGTTCAGTCCCGCACAGTCGAGTAGTCGAACTGCAAACTAAGGGATTTCTCCCTCCGGCGTATATGGTGCCCGTTCGAGCCGGGCTTGCCACCTACAATGGCGGGGAGCAAGCGGAGAGCGTTCCCTGTCCCTCCATGGGGGAACGGGTCTGCCTTGTTCCTTATTTACTAAGGGGACTCGGATTTCCAATTCATCTGTTCCTCCGCGGGCTCCTGGAGTTCTACGGCCTCCAATTACACAATCTCACCCCTGCCTCCATTCTGCATATCGCCGGCTATGTTGCTCTCTGCGAGTTGTTCCTGGGTTGCAAGGCTCACTTCTAGCTGTGGAAAAGGCTATTTTGCCTCGTCCCTCACATACAGGGGAGATCACTTTATCAAGTGGGCAGAGCCGAAATATGGCACATCGCCGATACCGGATACCTGTCCGGTACCCCAAAGAAGTCGTTCGAAGACTGGCCTTCAGAATGGTTTTATATGGAGGACGTTCCCCTTCCGGACCCTGTTTGGTGGGGTCTTCTTGAGTTCAACAATGCTCCTCTGAAAAAGCGCCGAAGTTGGCATCCACGGAGCCCCCAGGCGGAAGACAACAGAGAAGTCCTCTATCTGATGAACCGAATCAAAGCACTGGCTCAATCAGGATTGATAATAATCGAAGTTATGTCAATTTGCATAATGCGGGGAGTGCAGCCACTTCAATATCGTGGGCACCCCTTGTGGTGTTATAACGGGGTGGATGACGCCACCCGCTGCGGGCATAAGGGTCCGGACAATGCTGCCGCTTTAGCGAAAATTCTGTCCGAATTGTTCAAGGGTGAGGAAGAGGAGTTCGCTCGCATCAAGCCACGGGATGGATTCTCCATGTACAATCCTCCAAGCTGGGTAAGTTGTATCTCCCAGCTCCCATTTTTCCCGCATTCTTTGTCGTAAGTATTCACCTTGCCACTTTGCGGCAGGAACTGCAAAAAGCCATAAAGGAGGTCAGCAGCCCTTCTCCACAACCAGAGGACCCTGACCGGGCCCTCGACTTCGGACTTGAAGAAGATTCGGTTATATTCGTGGAGCTGATAGACCGGCAGTTCTATCAGTTAAGCTGCAACGATTCCATGGTGGCCATTACGACCGACTATCTTGGACTGCTTCCTGCATCGCAAGTAAGAAAAACAAAAAATTCCGACTCCAAAAACTAGGATCCCCTTTAAAGCACTTCACCCACCATATACACATGGCATCTTTTATAGGGAAGGCATTCGGGACGCCCTGTCGAACCCACAGCAACTCGCCAACAAGAGGCACCGAGGCTGGGTAGGCCAAAAAGGAAGGCGGTCAGGACGGATACACCGACACAAAGGTATAAGAAAAACCCCGCTCTGTGGTTTTCGTCTTTCTCAAAATGTAATGACTCCCGCATTTCTTTAACAGAAAAAACGCTCGCCAGAATATGTCCGGCGATGTTGCCAATCACGCTTCTACCAGTCGGGCGCCAGGACCGGACATGGAGGCAGAAGCCGATATGGGGCAGGCGCCGGATAATCCCCCTATAGAGGATGCAGATAGATTATCCGCTACAAACTCAGAAGTGGAAAGCGCCATGAATCATAGGAGCCGTCGGGCCGTACTCCGTGACGCTTGTTTCTCACCAGAGGCGTTTGACGCCTTCAATTCTAGAGAAGCGTACCTCCGTGCTGCTCAAGATGGTCTAGCCAGAGCCACGAATCAGTATGTAAAGGATGTACGGGTGAATAAATCTGGTGATTTATATGTATCAGTAGCCCCTAAGACTTGAAACAGTTAGCAGAACTAATTTGAGGATCATCTTTATTGTGCAGATTCTCACAGAGAAGAATACTAGGCTATCACAGGAGCTAGAGGAATGCAAGACCCAACTGCGAGCCGCTGTTGCCGCATTGCAGGAACCGAAATAGTCACCCGCTGGTAACATTTTCTTTAAAGAATGATGGTTACCATATAGTGTGCGGCATGGCTGCAAATCTAACAATAGATGTTGCAGATGAATCCGGAGAAAATCCGAAGGACCAGCATGTTATGCGACAGCTAGAGGCTGGCAAACACATGCTGACTGAGGTTAGGCGGGAGAAAAACAATCTCCAAGATGCCAATATCAAGCTGAGCGTGGAACTAAAAGACGTTCGAGCCCAGCTTGCAGACTCCGAGAAGGAGAATAAGCGGCTTCAACGTGGCATTTTCAGTAAGTGCTTGAACGAATCCTTTAAAAAGAGTTCAGCGAAGAAGCCGACTAACAGCGTTATGTCTGTAGGGATGCTGACGGGTCATCCCGCGGAGGAAATGCCTGAGTCTGCAGGTGATCTTCTGTCCGAGCTGTCACATCTGCACGAACAAGTTCGGCAGGTGATGCAGGGTGTTGCCCAGGCCTTGTGGTCGTCCGTCTCCCTGCCAGAGGGCGTTGCCGAGCTTGCGGAGAAGCTCAAGGGAGCACAACGGCGCTTCCGATTATGGAAGATATCAGCCTGCCGATAGGGTGCCAGAGAAGCCTGGTCCATGGTGAAGACGTGGTATACCAAGGCAGACCCAAATCACATGGCCGAGGTCGGACCTGTGGGGCCCGACGAAAAAGAGATCCCCATTAGCTTAGTTTATGGGAAAGTAGAATTAGCCGCAAAGTATTCTCAACAGGATTGTAAGCTAGACCGCCTGTTGGATGGTATAGAAGAGGAATTTAGCCAGTCTGCATGACTATGTAATTAAAGTGACATGTACAATGCCTTCTAGCCGGATTGTAGATCATTTGTCGTTGTAGACCTTTTCGCTTCAACCTCCGGGCCCAATAGTCTGGAGTGTATCCGAATACCCGCTCAGTTATATAAGAACCGGGGCATGCGTGGAGACCAGGCGTAGGGGTCATTAGTGCTTTATCAGACAAGTGCCCAACTAGTTATGTTATATTACATGGGTAGTAAGAAACATCTTCCAGAGAGAATAGTTCCGTTAAGGGTTCCTTTCCCTGGGTAAGCATGCCCTAAAGTGCATGTCCGGATTGCGATAGGAAACGCAGGAAAAACATCTGGGGGCAGATATGGATAGTAAAGAAAAATCATCTTTTGTTCACCGACCGAATATTCCCTTAAGAACGCTAGCTTTTGGCTTCACCCAGTCTGAGGTACACATCCGGCTGACCCGGCAGTAACAATCGCAGAGGTGCTCCCCTTATGCCCTAGCCGAATTAACGGGAACGTAGGGCATAAATACAAGAGACAGGCAACCCAGCTTGGCCAAAACTTAAGTCATATCGATGCATATAATGGTGAAAAAAGGTACATGCGGAAGTATAACACATGTGTGGGGCATGAGGCCCGGATAAATAATTTAAGCTTCTGTGAAAGAAGCCCCCAGGTATGAAGAGTGCGGCTAGCGCATCTGTAATGTGCAAGCGAGGCACAAGGTCACCCTTGAAGGCCTAGACAAATAATAAAAGAAAGAAAGAAAGAGAAACAAGACATATAATGTATATGCAGAAAATGGACAAAGGGAGGGGACTAACATAGAGTCCGGTGCTAGGCGTAGAATCTTCGGAGCATGGCCGCGTTCCATGGGTTTGGCTCGAGTCGACTAGTCGATGCATCCCGCAGTCGGTACGCTCCACCGGTCAGAACTTGGTCAATAATGAAGGGACCTTCCCATTTGGGCTCGAGCTTGTTCTTTTTCTTATCCGGCAGGCGTAGAACTAGTTCGCCAACGTTATAAGTTTTGGCCCGTACTTCTCTCCTTTGGTATCTGCGAGCCTGTTGCTGATAAAATGCGGAACGGGCTTTGGCTACGTCGCGCTCCTCCTCCAGGGTGTCCAAACTGTCCTACCGATCGAGCTCGGCTTCTCTTTCTTCGTACATGCGCACTCGAGGTGAGTCATGAATTATGTCACAGGGCAAGACTGCCTCTGCGCGGTACACCATAAAGAAGGGTGTATATCCGGTACTACGATTCGACGTGGTCCGCGGCCCCCAGAGTACGGAGTCGAGCTCCTCTACCCAGTGCGTGTTAGACTCCGTTAAGGAGCGCACTAATCTGGGTTTAATGCCGCTCATTATAAGACAGTTTGCTCGCTCGACTTGATCGTTGGTTTGTGGGTGATAAACTGAAGCATAATCGAGCTTGATGCCCATTTTGCTGCACCAGAGTTTTACCTCGTCGGCCGTGAAGTTCGTGCCATTATCCGTGATGATGCTGTGGGGGACGCCATAATGGTGTACAACCCCGGATATTAAGTCTATCACCGGTCCAGATTCGGCTGTTTTAACAGGTTTGGCCTCTATCCATTTGGTGAATTTATCCACCATGACCAGTAAGTATTTTTTCTTGTGGGTTCCCCCTTTAAGGGGTCCAACCATGTCAAACCCCCAGACCGCAAAGGGCCATGTAATGGGGATTTTTTGGAGGGCGGTGGGTGGCATGTGGCTTTGATTTGCAAAGAGCTGGCAACCGGCGCAACGTTGGACCAAGTCCTGTGCGTCTGCCCGGGCCGTTGGCCAATAGAATCCTGTACGGAAGGCCTTGCTTACAAGGGCTCGGGCTGCAGCGTGATGACTGCTAAGTCCGGCGTGAATTTCTGCCAAAAGATTCCGCCCTTCCTCTTCGGAGATGCACCTTTGAAGGACTCCGGTAGTGCTTTTTTTTGTATAGTTCTCCCTCATGGACCCTATAGGCCTTGGATCGCCGCACTATGCAGCGTGCCTCATTTTGGTCCTCCAGGATTTCCTGTCTAGTTAGGTAGGCCAGGAATGGTTCTGTCCACGGGGCAATAATGGCCATTATTTCATGGGCTGAAGGTGTTATTTCGGTGGCGGAGCCTCCGATTGTGTCAGAGAGTTCGGTATCGGGTATTTTCGATGGGTCTGGACTGTTGTTACCGGTGTCCCCTTCCCATACTACACATGGCTTGAACAGCCTCTCCAAAAATATGTTGGGGGGGGGGACCGCATCGCGTTTTGCGCTGATGCGGGCGAGGATATCCGCCGCCTGATTGTTTTCCCGAGCCACACGGTGAAATTCGAGTCCCTCGAACCGAGCTGACATTTTTAGGACGGCGTTTCGATAGGCCGCCATTTTCGGATCCTTGGCGTCAAAGTCTCCATTTATTTGGGATATTGTGAGGTTTGAATCCCCACACACCTCTAGGCGTTGAATGCCCATGGAGACTGCCATCCGAAGACCATGCAACAGAGCTTCGTATTCGGCTGCATTGTTGGAGTTTATATAAAATATTTGCAGTACGTACTGAATGGTATCTCCGGTTGGGGACGTCAGGACGACGCCAGCCCCTAGGCCAGCCAGCATTTTAGAGCCGTCGAAGTGCATGATCCAATTGGAGTATGCGTCATACTCTTTAGGGAGTTCGGCCTCCATCCATTCTGCGACGAAGTCAGCCAATACTTGTGACTTAATGGCTCGTTGAGGTTTGTATGTTATGTCAAACGGAAGGAGCTCAATGGCCCATTTGGCAATCCGACCGGTAGCGTCGCGGTTGTTTATAATATCATTAAGTGGCACTTCCGAGCCTACTGTAATAGAACACTCTTGAAAGTAGTGTCGCAGCTTCCGGGATGCCATGAATACAGCATAGGCTATCTTTTGATAATGTGGGTACCGTGATTTGCATGGAGTGAGGACAGTGGATACATAGTATACCGGCTTTTGAAGAGGGAATTTATGTCTGTCTGCTTCTCGTTCGACAATGAGCACTGCGCTGACAACTTGATGAGTTGCCGCAATGTACAACATCATTGGTTCGCCGATGTTTGGCGCGGCCAGGATTGGGTTGGTTGCCAAAATGGCCTTTATTTCTTCCAATCCGGCTGTGGCCGTGTGCGTCCACTCGAAGTGTTCGGTGCACCGAAGGAGGCGATAAAGGGGTAAAGCCTTTTCTCCTAAGCGGGAGATAAAGCGGCTTAGAGCCGCCAGGCATCCAGTTAACTTCTGGATTTGTTTGAGGTCTGTTGGGGTAGCCAACTATGACAAAGCTCGGATTTTGGCCGGATTAGCTTCAATACCTCTACTAGAGACAATGAAACCCAGGAGCTTTCCGGCTGGTACACCAAAAATGCATTTTTACGGGTTGAGCTTGATGTCGTATGTTCGGAGGTTGTCGAATGTGAGCCTCAAGTCGTCTATCAAAGAGTCGAAGTGTTTGGTTTTGATGACCACATCATCTACGTATGCCTCTACTGTTTTGCCGATTTGTTTCTCCAGACATGTTTGAATCATGCGTTGATATGTTGCGCCGGCGTTTTTGAGCCCGAAAGGCATTGTGTTAAAACAGAAGGGACTGTATGGTGTGATGAATGCCGTTGCGGCTTGGTCGAACTCCGCCATTTTGATTTGGTGGTAACTGGAGTATGCGTCGAGGAAACACAATGACTCGTGTCCTGTGGTAGAACCAATGATTTGATCGATGCGGGGGAGGGGGAAGGGATCCCATAGGCAAGCTTTATTGAGGTCCTTGAAATCGACACAAAGGCGCCAGGATTTATCCTTCTTTGGTACCATCACCAGGTTTGCTAGCCAATCCGGGTGTTTTATTTCTCTAATGAATCCGGCCTCCAATAACTTGGCTAGTTCCTCTCCCATGGCCTATCCCTTAGCTTCGAAGAAACGCCGAAGAGCTTGCTTGACTGGCTTGAGTCCCTTTAGGATATTGAGGCTATGCTCGGCCAGCCTACGTGGGATTCCTGGTATGTCCGAAGGATGCCAGGCGAATATGTCCCAATTCTCGCATAGGAACTCTCTTAGTGCGGCGTCCACGGCGAGGTTTAACTGTGCCCCGATGGAGGCTGTTTTTGTAGGGTCCGTTGGGTGGACTTGGAATTTGACTATTTCATCCGCTGGCTTGAAAGAGGTGGACTTGGATCTCTTATCGAGTATCACGTCGTCCCTGTCCACTATGGAGCGTAGCGTGGTTAATTCCTCGGCCGAGAGGGCTTCGAATAATGCCTCGAGGGCCAGTGCGGCTGTTTTGTTTTCGGCGCGAAGTGTTGTGTCCGGATCACTGACGAGAATGATGATTCCGTTGGGCCCGGGCATTTTGAGCTTCATGTACCCGTAATGGGGTACGGCTTGGAAGATTGTGAATGCCTCCCGTCCTAAAAGAGCGTGATAACCACTGCTGAATGGGGCCACTTGGAATGTAATTTCTTGGGACCTGTAATTGTCCGGTGTGCCGAATACCACATCTAGTGTGATTTTCCCAGCACAGCATGCTTCCCGACTGGGGATAATTCCTCTAAAGGTTGTGCTACTTTGCTCGATGCGGTTCCAGTCTATTTCCATCTTTTGAAGAGTTTCCTCATAAATGAGGTTTAATCCACAGCCTCCGTCCATGAGTACTTTGGTGAGTCGAAAGCCGTCCATGATTGGACTGAGGACCAGTGCGGCTGGTGCTCGGGCTGTTCGGAATTTAGGTTCGTCACTGGCATTGAAAGTAATAGCCGTGTCACTCCATGGATTTATTGCTGCTACGTGGCAGACTTCGGCCATGCTGCGGAGTGTTTGCTTGCGCCTATTATTTGACGCGAAGGTCTCGAAGACTGTTAACACCGTATTGTTATCCACGGGGTGGTGCTCTGTGGTATTTGCGATAAGAAGGTCCTCACCACTTTTGGCCACGTGCCGGAGTTTCCAACATGCCCTAAGTCTGTGCGTTCGTATTGTATCCGCTGTACTATGAATTTTGCAGGGTCCGTTGAGCCATCCCTCCAGTACGGTTCCATGCCCTGTAGAGGGCTTTTGTTTCTTTACAACTAGCTCGGGTGTCTTATGATAGTGCACCCTTTTACTTTGGACTGGGGGTATATTCAGAGCCGGATTATCCCAAAATTTTGTTTCGGTTTTCCAGGCGCTTTCCATCGCACAGTACTTTCGTACTATGGACACCAAGTCAGCGAAGCGTGGTATGTCACGGTGACTTATGGTGTTAAGGATTCCCTTGTCTGTGCAATTATTGTAGAAAAATAGGATTGCGTCTTCCTCGCGACAGTCCTTAACCTTGTTCATCGCAAGGAGGAATCTAGCCCAATAGTGATGCACTATTTCCTGGGGCTCTTGCCTGATGTGGGAAAGATCGCTTATATTTGGGTGGGTAGGTGGAATTGAATCCGAACCCTTACTCGATCTGGGATCCAGGGGCCAAGGAGTTTCCAATTTTGGAAGTTTCGGTTCCGGGGTGTTACCCGATAGTCCTGGCCCGCTGCCTAACTCTAATTTCAAGGATTGGATTTTGTCCTCCCGCGAACGGGAATCCGGCTCGGAGGGCTTGGGAACCTGGACATAGTTAGTCCTCAAGATAGAGGAAAGGTCGCCGCATTGTTCCTCCACCACTGCAATATGATGGGCGACCCGTGGAGAGTTAATCTCCCTTTGGTCGGGTTTAAGCCCAATCCGATCATAGTCCGTAGCGACTCCCAAGGCGGCAATGCGATCCAAGAGCTCGTTGAAGGAGGCGGGCTCGATTGGATCCATCTGTTCGGCGAGTGCTGATTTGACGAGGAGGCTGTTTTCGATGACCCGAGAAGTCATTGTCGGTGCGGCGGCCGAACAGGCAGTCATGATGAAACCACCTAGCCGGAGAGTTTGGCCGATAGCCAAAGCTCCCCCAACAGTAGTACCGTCTTTAAAGACGAGACGAGACATCCTTCCTTCTAGCGACGGCACAGAGGAACTCTCAATGAAAGCACCAATGTCGGTGTCAAAACCGGCGGATCTCGGGTAGGGGGTCCCGAACTGTGCGTCTAGGCGGATGGCAACAGGAGGCAGGGGACACAATGTTTTACCCAGGTTCGGGCCCTCTTGATGGAGCTAAAACCCTACGTCCCGCTTGATTAATATTGATGATATGGGTAGTACAAGAGTAGATATACCACGAGATCGGAGAGGCTAAACCCTAAAAGCTAGCATATGGAATGATTATATGTTGTCCTACGGCCTAAAACCCTCCGGTTTATACAGACACCGGAGGGGGCTAGGGTTACACAAGGTCGGTTGCAAAGGAGGAGATATACATATCCGTATTGCCTAGCTTGCCTTCCACGCCAAGTAGAGTCCCATACGGACACGAGACGAAGTCTTCAATCTTGTATCTTCATAGTCCAACAGTCCGGCCAAAGGATATAATCCGGCTGTCCGGAGGCCCCCCAATCTAGGACTCCCTCAACAAGAGTCAGTTTCTCTCGGAGCAGCCAACCAGCTAGTGGTTGTAAGGGGTGGCTATTTATAGCCTAGGGAGCAGCCCGACATGATAAGACATAAATGCCCTTCAATGATATGACCGTTAGGTGGGTAGATATTTTGGGACAGTTGGCGCATAGCACAGCAACGGTCGGAATTTTGAGTATCAAATTCCTCAGGGCTATCATGTTCCTCACTGTGTAGGCAATCCGCACTGGCGAATTCCTAACTCCTTAGTTAGAACAAGTTCCTCAGAGACCAGAAGAACTTCGTCTCTGTCACTAAAGAAATTTGACTGAACTGTATGAGATTTCCAATGGCTTCACTCGAAGGGATTGGTAGATGTAGGATTTGAGTTGAGCATCACTTGGAAATTTTTCCTTAGTATTTCCTCGACCCCCTTTAACAGTACGGTGTTTCCTATGACTCAAGAAAGAGAAAATGAAACTATGAAAACAAAAGTCTTCACGCTTCATGTTCCTTGAATGAATACCATGTCTTCAGGATCACACAAATTTCTTCACTCTCAAAGTCTTCAGAAATCCAAAGTCTTTAGTCGAAGAACTTCATTTTTAAGGGTCGACTTTCTCTATAAATATCAAACTCCTCATAGACTTATAGACTTGTGTTCACTCACAAACGCATCAGTCCTTTAACCTATAAGTCTTCAATACACCAAAATCACTAAGGGGCACTAGATGCACTTACAATCTCCCCCTTTTTGGTGATTGATGATAATATAGGTTAAGTTTTCAACGGGGATAAACATATGAAGTGTATATACTAACATTGAGGAATTTGATTGCAAGATATAGAAGAACTCTCCCTGAAGATGTGCATAGTGAGGAATTTGCTTTTGAAGCAATGCACATTTGAAGAGTAGAATCATGGAGTTCTCCCCCTATATCTTGTAATTCATACACGCATTCAACATATAATATGAAGAATTTGAAATGCATGATGAAATATGGTGACTGATGTAATTTAGCATGCGTGCATTAACATTAATGAGGAATAAGCCTGCAGAAAAACTCAGCAAAAGTATCAGACCACCATAGAGTTTAAGTTTACAACTCGATCCAGCAAAGCCTTCAAAAGAACGAGAGTTGTAACTTAGAAAAAAACGCCCATGTAAGTAGACCCGCTTGAAGACTAACTCAAATTTCTCCCCCTTTGTCATCGAATGACCAAAAGGATTGAAAAATGAGGACTAACGCCCCTGAGGGATGTCATGTTGATGGAGGAGCGCCAGTGTTGTTGGGGTCGCTTGTTGTTGTAGGGCCTACCACAGTGTCGTCCAAGTCTTCATGCTCATCGGTTTCGCATGATGAATAATAGGAGCTGGCCACCAAGGAAGGAACTTTGACCTTCTTGAATTTCTTCGCTGGAGGTGCAGACCAGTCAAAGTCCTCCTTGAGACCCATTTGCTTCAAATCTTTTTCACCATATAGATGTGATAAGATAGCCCAGGTGTGACTGAAAACTTCATGGAGGTAGTAATGGTTTTTCTTCACTGCATTATGCGTAGCAGTCATGTTGTGAAGAAGAGAACCAAACTGATGCGTAACCCATTTATGGTTTCGATCCACCTTCTGGTGAAGACCAAGAAGCAGCTCACGGTTAGTCATCACCTTGGGAGCTGAGGCTTGAGGATTTGGCTTGGATGCATTTGCAGCAAAATCATGAGTGGCAGAGTCATCATTGGTGGAATAAGATGCAGCTTTGCAAAACTGACCATCCAATGGACGAATGCCTTCATCAATGACAGCAGGTGCCTTGCCCTTTTCATCAGTTGAGGAATATGTCTACTTGAGGACTTCAATTGGGGGCAGGTAGCTGAGGTGACTCTGAAAATCAGCCTTGTAGTTTAGTGAAGACCTTGTTCTAAGGAATCTCATAATCCATGGAGCGTAAGGCTTCAAGTCAAACAGAGAGAGGGCAACACTGGCCAGCGTCCTCATGAAGAAATCATGATAATTGATAGGAATGCCATGTATGATGTTGAATAGCAGATTCTTCATGATGCCAACAATTTCCTCATCAGACGAGTGATGACCCACAAGTATAGGGGATCTATCATAGTCCTTTCGATAAGTAAGAGTGTCGAACCCAACGAGGAGCCGAAGGAAATGATAAGCGGTTTCCAGCAAGGTATTCTCTGCAAGTATTGAAATAAGCGGTAACAAATAGTTTTGTGATAGGTTAATTTGTAACGAGCAACAACTAACAAAAGTAAATAAAGTGCAGCAAGGTGGCCCAATCCTTTTTGTAGCAAAGGACAAGCCTGGACAAACTCTTATATATAGAAAAGCGCTCCCGAGGACACATGGGAATATCGTCAAGCTAGTTTTCATCACGTTCATATGATTCGCGTTCGGTACTTTGATAATTTGGTATGTGGGTGGACCAGTGCTTGGGTACTCTGGCCAGTGAATAATTCATAGGCATTTCTTGATGTCTACTAATATTACCAATTCTTTGACATTCATCACAAGATACAACAAACTTACGGGCATCCTTGAAGAGAGTAGGCTAATAAAAACCGGATTGCAATACCTTATGTGCAGTTCTATCTCCAGCGTGGTGTCCTCCATAAGCTTCGGAGTGACATTTGCGTAGGATCTGTTCCTATTCATGCTCAGGTACACAATGTCTAATAACACCATCTACTCCTTCTTCATAAAGATGTGGGTCATCCCAAAAGTAATGCCTCAAATCATAGAAGAACGTTTTCTTTTGTTGGTATGTGAAACTAGGTGGTATGAATTTGGCAACAATGTAATTAGCATAATCAGCATACCATGGAGCAGTATGAGAAGCATTTATGACATTTAATTTCTCATCAGGAAAGCTATCATCAATAGGTAGTGGGTCATCAAGCACATTTTCTAACCTAGACAAGTTGTCTGCAACGGGGTTCTCAGCTCCCTTTCTATCAACAATATGTAAATCAAATTCTTGTAGCAAGAGAACCCATCTAATAAGTCTAGGTTTAGCATCTTTCTTTTCCATAAGATATTTAATAGCATCATGATCAGTGTGAATAGTTACTTTAGAATCAACAATATAAGGTCTGAACTTATCACAAGCAAATACAACTGCTAAGAATTCTTTTTCAGTAGTAGCATAATTTCTTTGAGCATTGTCTAGGGTTTTACTAGCATATTGAATAACTTTTAATTTCTTATCAACTCTTTGCCCTAGAACAACTCCTACAACATAATCACTAGCATCACACATAATTTCAAAGGGTAAATTCCAATCAGGTGGCTGAACAATAGGTGTAGAGATCAATGCTTTCTTAAGTATTTCAAATGCTTCTACACAATCATCATCAAATACAAATGGTATATATTTTTGTAATAAATTAGTCAGAGGCCGAGAAATTTTTGAGAAGTCCTTAATGAACCTCCTATAAAATCCAGCGTGACCAAGGAAACTTCTTATACCATTGATGTCCTTGGGGCATGGCATCTTTTCAATAGCATCAACCTTAGCTTTATCAACGTCAATACCTCTTTCAGAAACTTTATGCCCCAAGACAATACCTTCATTAACCATAAAGTGGCACTTTTCTCAATTCAAGACAATATTAGTTTCTTCACATCTCTGCAAAACTCGATCAAGGTTGCTCAAGCAATCATCAAAAGAAGATCCATAGACGGAGAAATCGTCCATGAAAACCTCACAAATCTTTTCACAAAAGTCAGAGAATATAGCCATCATGCATCTTTGAAAGGTAGCAGGTGCATTACATAAACCAAAAGGCATACGTCTATAAGCAAAAGTACCAAAAGGGCAAGTAAAAGTAGTCTTTGATTGATCCTTGGCTGACACCGGTATTTGAGAGAAACAAGAATAACCATCTAGAAAGCAAAAATGTGTATGTTTGGATAATCTTTCTAGCATTTGATCGATAAAAGGTAAGGGGTAATGATCCTTTTGAGTGGCCTTATTTAATTTGCGGAAATCAATTACCATCCTATAACCTGTAATAATTCTTTAAGGAATCAATTCATCTTTATCATTAGGAACGACAGTAATACCTCCCTTCTTAGGGACACAATGGACATGACTCACCCACTGACTATCAGCAACGGGATAGATTATACCTGCCTCAAGGACTTTTAGTATTTCCTTTCTTATCACTTCTTTCATTTTAGGATTCAGCCGTCATTGATGATCACGAACTGGTTTAGCATCTTCTTCCAAATTTATTTTATGTTGACATAGAGTGGGACTAATGCCCTTAAGATCATCAAGAGTATACCCAATAGCAGCATGGTGCTTCTTCAGAGTTTTCAATAATCTCTCTTCCTCATGCTCTAAAAGGTTAGCACTAATAATAACAGGATATATCTTTTTCTCATCAAGATAAGCAAATTTAAGAGTATCAGGTAACAATATAAGCTCAAACACGGGATCACCATTGGGTGGAGGAGGATCCCCTAGGATTTCAACAGGCAAATTGTGTTTCAGAATAGGTTCCTATTTAAAGAATACTTCATCTATTTCCCTTCTTTCATTCATAAACATATCATTTTCATGGTATAGCAAATATTGTTCTAAAGGATCACTAGGAGGTACGGTAATAGAAGCAAGACCAATAATTTCATCCTTACTAGGTAATTCTTCTTCACGGTGTTGTCTACTGAATTTAGAGAAATTAAATTCATGAGACATATCATCTAAACTGATAGTAACAACATCCTTTTTGCAATCTATCTTAGCATTAACAGTGTTTAAGAAGGGTCTACCAAATATAATGGGACAAAATCTATCTTGTGGGGAACCAAGAACAAGAAAATCAGCGGGATATTTAGTTTTCCCACACAAGACTTCAACATCTCTAACAATTCCCATTGGTGAAATAGTAGATCTATTGGCAAGTTTAATTGTGACATCAATATCTTCTAACTCAACAGGTGCAATATCATGCATACTCTCTCTATATAGGTCAATAGGTATTGCACTAGCACTGGCACCCATATCACATAAGCCATGATAACAATGATCTCCTGTTCTAACAGAAATGACAGGCATGCCTACCACAGGTCTAGGTTTATCTTTAGCACAAGGTTTAGCAATTCTAGCAGTTTCATCACAGAAATAAATAACATTCCCATCAATATTATCAGCCAAAAGATCTTTAACAATAGCAATATCAGGTTCAACTTTAATTTGCTCAGGAGGTGTATAAGTTTTAATATATCTATTACAAACCACAATTGAAGCTTTAGCATGATCCTTTATCCTAACAGGGAAAGGTGGTTTCTCAACATAAGAAGTAGGAACAATAGGATCATTATAAATGATAGTCTTTTCTTCAATTTTAATAGGTGCAGCTACTTTTACTTCTATGGGAGGATGATATTTAAACCACTTCTCCTTGGGGATATCAACATAAGTAGCAAAATATTCACAGAAAGAAGCTACTATCTCAGAGTCAAGTCCATATTTAGTGCTAAATTTATGGAAAACATTGGTATCCATAAAAGATTTAACACAATCAAACTTAGGTGTCATACCAGACTCCTTACCTTTGTCGAGGTCCCAATCTTCAGAGTTGCGTTTAATTCTTTCCAATAAATCCCATTTGAATTCAATAGTCTTCATCATAAAAGAGCCATCACAAGAAGTATCGAGCATGGTGCGATTGTTATCAGAAAGCCGAGCATATAAATTTTGAATAATCATTTCTCTTGAGAGCTCCTGATTGGGGCATGAATATAACATTGATTTACGCCTCCCCCAAGCTTGAGCGATGTTTTCTCCTTCGCGAGGCCAAAAATTATATATATAATTGCGATCACGATGAACAAGATGCATAGGATAAAACTTCTGATGAAATTCCAATTTCAATCGTTTGTAGTTCCATGACCCCATATCATCACATAGCCTATACCATGTTAATGCATATTCCTTCAAAGATAAAGGGAAGACCTTCTTCTTAACAACATCTCCGGGTACACCTGCACGCTTAAATAATCCACAAACTTCATCCACATATATTAGGTGGTCATTAGGATGCATTGTTCGATCTCCTGCAAAAGGATTAGCTAGCAGTTTTTCTATCATACCCGAAGGAATTTCAAAGTAGACATTTTCATTTTCATTTTCATTTTCAGTAGGTTCAGGAGCAACTCTTTGCTCTACTGGTCAGGGTGAAGATACCCCGAACAAGCCCCTCAAAGGATTACTTTCCATAGTAACAAGTGATAGTAAATTTCAGCACACTATATAAATTTTCCTTACAAAATTCCACCAACTAAAGGCACTTCACTCCCCAGCAACGTCGCCAGAAAAGAGTCTTGATGACCCACAAGTATAGGGGATCTATCGTAGTTCTTTCGATAAGTAAGAGTGTCGAACCCAACGAGGAGCAGAAGGAAATGATAAGCGGTTTCCAGCATGGTATTCTCTGCAAGTACTGAAATAAGCGGTAACAGATAGTTCTGTGATAGGATAATTTGTAACGAGCAACAAGTAAAAAAAGTAAATAAAGTGCAGCAAGGTGGCGCAATCCTTTTTGTAGCAAAGGAAAAGCCTGAACAAACTCTTATATAGAGAAAAGCGCTCCCGAGGACACATGGGAATATCGTCAAGCTAGTTTTCATCACGTTCATATGATTCACGTTCGGTACTTTGATAATTTGGTATGTGGGTGTACCGATGCTTGGGTACTGTCCTTACTTGGACAAGCATCCCACTTATGATTAACCTCTATTGCAAGCATCCGCAACTACAACAAAATTATTAAGGTAAACCTAACCATAGCATGAAACATATGGATGCAAATCAGCCCCTTACGAAGCAACGCATAAACTAGGGTTTAAGCTTCTGTCACTCTAGCAACCCATCATCTACTTATTACTTCCCAATGCCTTCCTCTAGGCCCAAATAATGGTGAAGTGTCATGTAGTCGACGTTCACATAACACCACTAGAGGAGAGACAACATACATCTCATCAAAATATCGAACGAATACCAAATTCACATGACTACTAATAGCAAGACTTCTCCCATGTCCTCAGGAACAAACATAACTACTCACAAAGCATAATCATGTTCATAATCAGAGGGGTATTAATATGCATATAGGATCTCAACATATGATCTTCCACCAAATAAACCAACTAGCATCAACTACAAGGAGTAATTAACACTACTAGCAACCTACTAGTACCAATCCCGGACTTGGAGACAAGAATTGGATACAAGAGATGAACTAGGGTTTTGAGAGGAGATGGTGCTGGTGAAGATGTTGATGGAGATTGCCCTCTCCCGATGAGAGGAGCGTTGGTGATGATGATGGCAATGATTCCCCCCTCCCAGAGGGAAGTTTCCCCGGCAGAACAGCTCCGCGAGAGCCCTAGATTGGTTCCGCCAAGGTTCCGCCTCGTGGCTGCGGAGTTTCGTCCGAGAAGATGGCTTATGATTTTTTTCCTCGTCGAAAGACTTCATATAGCAGAAGATGGCCATCGGAGGGCCACCAGGGGGCCCACGAGGTAGGGGCGCGCCCAGGGGGTAGGGCGCGCCCCCACCCTCATGGGCAGGGTGTGGCCCTCCTGGTGAACTTCTTGCGCTCAATATTTTTTATATATTCTGAAATTGACTTCTGTGAAGTTTCAGGACTTTTGGAGCTGTGCAGAATAGGTCTCTAATATTTGCTCCTTTTCCAGCCCAGAATCCCAGCTGTCGGCATTCTCCCTCTTTATGTAAACCTTGTAAAATAAGAGAGAATAGGCATAAGTATTGTGACATAATGTGTAATAACAACCCATAATGCAATAAATATCGATATAAAAGCATGATGCAAAATGGACGTGTGAACAAGTCATGGCCTTTGATAGGACTCATTGTCCACGTTAGAATGCGATAGACTGTTCTGGGCACATATAGCTATTCCTTCACGAGGAAGTTGGTCCTTGGGGCTTGACCGGGCTTCAGGGGATTCATTAGCACTTGCATGTAATGGGCAGCTAGTTCAGGCTCCTGGTACATGCAACGAGCTCCTTCAAGGGGTGGACTGATGGGTAGGGCATGAAGTAATTCAGAGGCCGGTCCCTTATAATGAGTGTTATCGGTCATTCGGTCCAATACCCAAGTGTTGATATCATCAGCATCACCTGTGATGTGCAGTGTTGCATAGAACTGAAGAATAAGCTCTTCATTCTAATCAACAATGTAAGAGCAAAAGTTGAGGAGGCCTGCATCATGAAGCACACTGAGGACAGGAGAGAAGCAAGGCAATGATTCCATGTCCATGTGAGGAATATGCTCGTGGTAGAAGACTTTATCCTTGTTGAAGAGCGGTGAAGAATAGAAATTGGCCTGGCTGGCAGTCCAGAAGCGCTTCCTCCTAAGACGAGCAAAATCATAAGGATTGTAGTCTGTGAAGAATACATGATCGCCGAAGAAGTCATCAGCCTTGAATTTTTGCTTCTTTGAGAAAGGATCCTTTGGCTTGGGGTGAGCAGTGTTAGTCAATTGCATCACAACCTCAGATATCGCGATCTCAGGTTCCACATGCTGAGGAATTTCAGTTTCTTCTTTAGTGGCAGCCTGGGACTTCAATTCTTCATTTACATTTTCTTTAGCACTAGTGGCTGGAATCTCTTCATGGACAGACGGTGTGGCATGAGGTTCTTAAGATCCCATTTGTACTTCAGTAGTGACAAGGGACTGAGGAATTGGTTGTAGGGGTGTGAACAGAGGAGAATTGGGGCGCTGACTTCCCCAAAAGTCGTCGTTCAACACTGGAGTTGTGCACCCAATGTCCACATCCTCTTCTTCATTCATTTCTTCAACACCGGCCTCTTCAGCAGTAAACTGAGGTGTGGGCGATGAGACTATTGGGGTTGAAGGGATTGCATCAGCTTCAATTTTTTCATCCAACTGCTCTGAAGAATCAACAGAAGGAATGTCTTCATCGGATCCGCTTGGGATCATGTATTCTTCATCAAAAGGTACAAGGTCCTTTGATGGCATGGATGAGACATAAACAACATCAATTGGATTTTCAAACGAGCTGGTTAGCGGCTTCATCTTCTTCGGAGCTGAAGAATCTGATTCAGCTGATGCCTTCCTTTTCTTCACAGCTGCACGCTCTGCAACCTTGGTCTTCTTCACATCCGATGCAGATGGAAGGATCGGAGTTGGTGTAGGCGCAGGAGGAGCAAAGGAATTTGGTTCAAGATCTTCAGGCACAACTGATGCAGTTGCCTTGACTTCTTCACTTTCTTCAGGCGCAACACTAGTGGTTGTCCTGGCAATTTCTTCAGCGGCTGGAATGCAGTCATCAGCCCTGGTACTAGCATTTTCTTCAGCTGCCTGTGTATCATCATTGGTGCTGGCATTTTCTTCAGTAGGCTGAGCAGATGCTTCAGCCTAAGGATTTTCTTGTTGCGTTGGGGTTGCAACATTGGAAGTGAACTGCTCAGTTATCTTTACAAATGTGACTTTGGCTCCAAGCCAGTCAACATAGTAGCAATCAAATTCATCACTCAGTTTCTTGATCTCAGATTGAAGAGCAACAAGTGCTTCAGGTGAAAGCTTCAGAATGTTTTACTTCAGAAAGCGCTCTTTCTTGTACTGTGCTTTCTTCACCCTCCTTCCCTATTCAAATTTCCATTTTTCTTCATCAATGAAGTGAGTCAGCATATGACTTTGACCAGGAGTGAGGTTCAGCTTAGGCAGAGGTGTGTTGGGGTCCTTGTGCCACAAGTCAATGAAGTCTAGGATCAACTTCGGATCTAGCATCAATGGCACATTGCTGCCTTTGGCTCTAGCGGCCCTGTGTTGCCTATCTTTGATGATTTCAGTGAGTTCTTCATCATCAGCTTCGTCATCTTCGGACAGTACTTGAAAGGCGACCTGCTTCTTGTGAGGACTTGGTCGAGAGACTCGTCCAGCAGTGGCTTTTGTCTTCAGCAGAGAGGGGCCAGTTGATGAATTTGGTGCAGCTGAAGAACTAGCAGAAGCTCCTGAGGCAATAGAGATGTCTGTTGTCCTTTGGCACGAGGCAAGATGCACAGGTGCTGAGGATTTTTACGGAGGAGCTGTGGACTTTGGAGAAGCTGGTGCGGCTTGAGGAATTGGCCGTGAGGGTTTAGCAGAAGTTGACCGTGAGGGCATTTCTAAGGAGCTTGGCCATGAGGGCATTGAAGAAGAAGGAGCACTGGGCTTATGTGCGGGCTTCTTGGGCATGGACTTCTTCGGCTTGCTAGCAGAGGCCTCAGCAGTGGTAGTAGTAACAGAGTCTTCATTAAATTTCCTCACTGCTTCCTTAGCTACTTTGGCTAGCTTGGCATGGCGCTTGGCCCATTCATCAGGATAATCCTCACCACGCTTGAGGCTGATGGGATAAGCTTCTTGGCCAGGTGCCAATGGAGGTCTTGGGCATGGAGGATTAAGAGCGAATTTCTTCATATACTTGGGAGTAACATATCTGTACTCCTTCCATTCCCATGCCCATCTCCTCTCTATCCTTTGTATGCACACCTTGCGCTGATTTTTGTCCTCCTTGCCATGTTTGGAGTGCAATAATCTTTGTAGATATCCTCAAGGATTTCAAACGCAGTGTTGACCTCAGGCCTCTTTCCTCCCTTCTGTGATTTCTTGCCATCTGCCATTTTCTTCCGCTGAGGGTTTTGAACGATTGAGTTCTCTGAAGAGGTACGCAACTTTTCTTCGAGAACGCTGCAAATGAGTTAAGTTGATGAGAACCTAGAGGTTCAGCAGCGGACATGTGTACCTGTGAACAGAGTATAGTTGCGAGGAATTTGGAGAGGTCATATGCGTTCTCAGAAGGTTTTGCAATAAGAACATGTTTGAGGAATTTGACCGGACGAATCTTGAGGAATTTCACTAAGCATTCTTTGACTTAGGTTCCAGAGTTGTACAGATTTGAAAATCCAATTAAGGAATCTTGAAGAAAAATGTTGCTTAGAGAAACAGATCAAAAACAGATGATATGTGAGGTGTCCAGTGTGTGAGGATTTGAAGAATAAACACCTTTTGAGCATTTGAAGAAAACATTCGAATCAACAAGGGTAGTAAAAGTAACTTTTAATTACCCTGGACAAAGAACACAACGAACTGGGAAGTGTAGATTTGAAGCTCATCGGTTCAGATCTTCCATGCCCAAACTTGGCTGAGGAAGACAACTACGGCAGCGGCGGAGTGAAGAAATCCGCGTCCGGCGTGTAGCGACTAGACCTCAAACAGTACGATCTCTGTGCATCAGTGTCATCCCTGGATCGGTAATGCTGACACACGCAGTACTTGAGGATTTATAACAGAGTAGCAATCACACACTTATTACATCGAATGTCTCAAAAGAGAACTTAAAGTAATAAATATGGCTTAAGGCGACGGCGGAAGGCTTGGCAGATAAAGTGAGTCCATCAACTCCAACGACATCACTGAGTGAAAGACAATGACCTATGGCTCCTTACTCATCGTCTGAAAAGTCTGCAACATGAACGTTGCAGCCCGAAACGGGTCAACACATGGAATATGACGGCAAAGCAACACAAGAGAAATATGAACAGAATAATTGCTATCACTACATGCATATATGGCTAGTGGAGGCTGTAAGGTTAATATGTTTTTGCGAAAAGCCAATTTTCCCCTACAACAAAGGAATACATTTTATTTAACTATCATGGTAGTTGTTAAACATTGAGAAGGTTCGTCCAACTCAATCCCATTTAAACATCATCATTAACCCAATCAATTTAAATTAAGAGTGATGAGATCAATCATGATAATCCAAGAACCAGATACTCAAGATGCCCATAACCGGGGACACGGCTAACCATGATTAGTTTATACACTCTGCAGAGGTTTGCACACTTTTCCCCACAAGACTCGAATACATCCATGGTCGGAGATTCGAGACACAATATTTTTGAAGCATTAACTCTCTACTCTGGGTAGACTATACCACCTACAACCCACTACATCTGCTAGTCCACCTCTTCAAGAGCTTCACACAACTTACTCAACTATGCTAGAGCCCATAATAGCTTGTGGCTACACACGGAAGTTTCTAGCATGAAAAATCTTATGAACCCTTTGAGCCTGGGTGACGGGCCATAGGATGATCACACGGGTCCTCCGGGATATCCTAGGACAACACTAGGTACTTCAGGTGTCCACAAGTAATTCACCCAGATGTGTATTTAAGTCACCACCTTAAGTTGAACCATTAGTTAACAAACTCACATCTGTCATGAATACTCTCAAACCCAATCCACGTCTACAAGCATAGCATAGCAATATAAGCAACGTAGAAGTAACTCCCAAGGTTTCAAAATAAACAGGTGCATAGGTACTACCTCAACTACTTCCCAAAACCCACAATTTAATCAGATCCTAATCATGCAAGTGTTTGAGGATTGATCTAATGCACTAAAACTGGGTAGTAAAGAGGTATGATCAAAGTGTTACTTGCCTTGCTGATGATCCGCAAAACCTAGAGACTCGTAGTAGCACGCTTCGCACTCTGGGTACTCTATCGCAAACAAAAAAACATACAATAGGCACTCAACTAGAAGCACAGGTAAAACTCAAATAAGGGATCTAACCAGAAAGTTCAACTTAAGAACTCCGGTTTGCAAAAAGAATCAAACCAAACAAAGCAACGAAACTCAAACTGCGAAAGAAACAAGATCCATTTACTAATCTGGACTAAAGTCACATTTTACAGTAGCAAAATCTTGTTTAAGTTGGTTAAACAGAAAGAGGGCTTCAAGACGAAGATCTAGGCGCTTGAATCGCCTGATTCCGATAAATGAGAAAAAAGATAAACTAAAACGAAAATCGGATCAGAAATCGTGAGAAACCCAAGAAAAAAAACTGACGAACAGGCTAACGAACAAACGTTCGCTATCTGTGACTAACGGGTGAACGACGTTCGTTTAAATGAATGAACGGACGAACGCCTGCAAAATAAATAAACCGACGGAAAAACCGATCTAACGAGCTAAACCGGAAAAATAAAAAACCGGGATTTTATTCGAAGAAAACCGACCGGTCAACAGGGACCAAATCCGGTGGGCGGCGGCGGCTCGGCGGCGGCGCGGTGGTGGGAGGCGGCAGCGGCGGCGACGCGGCGGTGGGAGGCGGCAGCGGCGCGGCGCGCGGGGCAGCAGCGGCGGCGGGCGACGCACTAGGGTTTGGGGCGCGAGGTGGGCTGGGCGGCGGTGGTGGGCTGCGGCGGTAGGGGGGCCGGCTTATAAGGAGGTGCCTGGGGAGGAGTCCGGGCCGGATACGGCCCGTAGGTCGGTTCCCCTATTTATTTAAAAAATTCCGCTTAGAAAAAACGAATAAAAGAAATACTAAACGGACTCCAAAAATCCTGAAATAAATTTTCCCCGTCCTCTAAAAATCGACCGGACAAGGTGAACATTTATTTGGGCCTCTAATGCAATTTCGAAAAACGCATATTTTTCCTAATTCAAATAAAATAGCGATAAAACTCCGAATAACATATTATTTGATTTTAATATTAAATCTCCAATATTTCTTTATTTTGGGGAAGTCATTTTATCCCCTCTCTTTTTATTTTCATAAAAGAAATATTCGAAGAGAAAAACTCAAATATGAAAATAACGAAATCGCCAACTCTCTGTGTGGGTCCTTGAGTTGCGTAGAATTTCTAGGATCAAACCAAAATGCAATAAAATATGATATGCAATGATGATCTAATGCATAACATTCCAAATTGGAAATTTGGTATGTTACAAACCTACCCCCCCCCTTAAGATGAATCTCGCCCTCGAGATTCGGGTTAGCTAGAAAATAGGTGAGGGTGATCCTTCCGTAGGTCTTCCTCTCGTTCCCAGGTGGCGTCATCCTCAGTATGGTGGCTCCACTGAACTTTACAGAACTTGATAACCTTGCTGCGTGTGACTCGGGTGGCAAAATCAAGAATCTTGTCTGGTTTATCCTCGTAGGTCAAGTCGCTATCCAGCTGAATCGCTTCTAGTGGCACTGTTTCTCTCAGAGGAATATCAACCATCTCTGCGTGGCACTTCTTCAACTGAGAAACGTGGAACACATCATGAACTCCTTACAATCCTTCAGGAAATTCCAACTTGTATGCAACTTCTCCCATACGTTCCAAAACACGGTATGGTCCCACAAAATGTGGTGCTAACTTTCCCTTAACTCCAAAGCGCTTCACTCCTCAAAGTGGTGATACTCGAAGATACACTCTGTCTCCGACTTCGTAAATTGTCTCCTTGCGCTTAGAATCCGCCTAGCTCTTCTGCTTGGAATGGGCTACCTTGAGTCTATCGCGTATAAGTTTAACCTTCTCTTCGGACTCTTTAATCAAATCTGGTCCAAATAACTGACGGTCTCCAACTTCATCCCACAACAATGGTGTCCTGCACCTCCTTCCGTACAATGCTTCGAAAGGGGCCATCTTAAGACTGTCTTGATAGTTGTTGTTGTAAGAGAACTCTGCGTAAGGCAAATTGTCGTCCCAACTAGACCCATAGTCTAGCGCACAAGCTCTCAACATGTCCTCCAAAATTTGATTGACTCTCTCAGTCTGTCCATCTGTCTGCGGGTGAAAGGCTGTACTGAACTCTAAACTGGTTCCCAGAGTCTCATGCAACTGATTCCAAAACTTTTAGGTAAACTGGGTTCATCTATCTGATACAATGGCCCTCGGAACTCCATGCAGACATACGATCATGGTCATGTATATCTTTGCCAACTTAGCACTGGTGTACGTGGTCTTGACTGGAATGAAATGAGCTACCTTCGTCAAATGATCGACTACAACCCATATCGAGTCATAGCCTGAACGGGTCCTGGGCAATCCCGTGATAAAGTCCATGCCTAGTTTATCCCACTTCCATTTGGGTATCGGCAATGGCTGTAGCAATCCAGCTGGCTTCTGATGTTCTGCCTTCACTCTCTGACATACATCACAAACTGCTACATACTCTGCAATAACCTTCTTCATTCCGGTCCACTAGAAACTATCCTTCAAATCCAGATACATCTTGGTATTTCCTGGGTGAATCGAATACGGCGAATCCTGGGCCTCTTGCAGAATCTAATTCCTGATCTCTGGATCATTAGGCACATAAACACGATCCTCAAACCATAAGGTATCGTGCTCATCCTCACAAAATCCCTTAGCTTTTCCTTTACTCATCCTCTCTTTTATCTCAGCAATCTCCTTGTCCGTCTTCTGAGCTTCTCTGATCTTATCCATCAAAGTAGACTGAATCTCCAATGTTGCTACATAACCTCTCGCAACTATTTCCAAACATAGCTCACGAAGATCCTCTGCTAACTCCTTGGATAACTCTCCGGTCATGAGTGTATTGACATGGCTCTTGCGGCTCAACGCATCGGCTACTACGTTAGCCTTTCCGGGATGGTAATGCAACTTCATATCATAATCCTTAATGAGTGATAACCCACAAGTATAGGGGATCGCAACAGTTTTCGATAAGTAAGAGTGTCGAACCCAATGGGGAGCTAAAGGTAGAACAAATATTCCCCCAAGTTCTATCGACCACCGATACAACTCTACGCACGCTTGACGTTCACTTTACCTAGAACAAGTATGAAACTAGAAGTACTTTGTAGGTGTTATTGGATAGGTTTGCAAGATAATAAAGAGTACGTAAATAAAAAGTAGGGGCTCTTTAGATAAAGAAACAATAAAGTAAATATAGCGAGTGTGGAGAAGTGGTGGTAGGAGTTGCGAAATTGTCCCTAAGCAATTGACTACTTTACTAGACCGATAGCAAGTATTGTGTGGGAGAGGCCACTGCTAGCATGTCATCCCTGACTTGTAATACTATGCACTTATGATTGGAACTATTAGCAAGCATCTTCAACTACTAATGTTCATTAAGGTAAAACCCAACCATAACATTAAGGTATATTGGCCCCCTTCAATCCTGTATGCATCAATTTCCATGCTAGGTTGAAGTTTCTGTCACTCTTGCCCTCCAATACATAGTCCTATCAACATACAACTAACCCTAGGGTGTGATCCACGCGCGCAATCATATGATGGGCACCAAAGGACAGCAACATAACCACAAGCAAATTAAATCAATCATAGCAATTCATCAACCACCGATAGGACAACGAAAATCTACTCAGACATCATAGGATGGCAACACATCATTGGATAATAATATGAAGCATAAAGCACCATGTTCAAGTAGAGGGTACAGCGGGTTGCGGGAGAGTGGACCGCTGTAGATAGAGAGGGGAAGGTGATGGAGATGTTGGTGAAGATGGCGGAGGTGTTGGTATAGATCGCGGTGATGATGATGATGGCCACGGCAGTGTTCCGGCGCCACCGGAAGAGAAGGGGAGCGGGGGCCCCTTCGTCTTCTTATTCCTTGACCTCCTACCTAGATGGGAGAAGGGTTTCCCCTCTGGTCCTTGGCCTCCATGGCAGGGGAGGGGCAAGAGCCCCTCCGAGATTGGATCTGTCTCTCTCTGTTTCTGCGTTCTCAGATTCTACCCTTTCACCGTTTCTTATATTCGCGGAGATCCATAACTCCGATTGGGATGAAATTTTGACACGATCTCTATCCGGATATTAGCTTTCTTGCGGCGAAGGAAGGGCATCAACCGCCTTACGGGTGGCCCAGGAGGGTCAAGGGCGCGCCCCTGCCTCGTGGCCACCTCGGGCACCGTCTCGCGTGGATTTTTCTTCCCAAAAATCATATATATTCCAAAAAAATCTCCGTCAATTTATATCCCGTTTAGACTCCGTTTGATATGGATATTCTGCGAAACAAAAAACATGCAACAAACAGGAACTGGCACTGGGCACTGGATCAATATGTTAGTCCCAAAAATAGTATAAAAAGTTGCCAAAAGTATATGAAAGTTGTAGAATATTGGCATGGAACAATAAAAAATTATAGATACGACAGAGACGTATCAGCATCCCCAAGCTTAATTCCTGCGTGTCCTCGAGTAGGTAAATGATAAAAAAGATAATTTTTGATGTGGAATGCTACCTAGCATAATCTTGATCATGTAATCTAATCATGGCATGAATTTTAAGACACGAGTGATTCAAAGCAATAGTCTATTATTTGACATAAAAACAATAATACTTCAAGCCCACTAATAAAGCAATCATGTCTTTTCAAAATAACAAGGCCAAATAAAGTTATCCCTACAAAATCATATAGTCTGGCTATGCTCCATCTTCACCACACAAAATATTCACATCATGCACAACCCCGATGACAAGCCGAGCAATTGGTTCATACTTTTTAACGCGCTTCAGCATTTTCAACCCTCACGCAATACATGAGCGTGAGCCATGGATATAGCACTATAGGTGGAATAGAATGGTGGTTGTGGAGAAGACAAAAAGGAGAAGATAGTCTCACATCAACTAGGCGTATCAACGGGCTATGGAGATGCCCATCAATAGATATCAATGTGAGTGAGTAGGGATTGCCATGCAACAGATGCACTAAGAGCTATAAGTGTATGACAGCTCCGACTAAAAACTAAGTGGGTGTGCATCCAACTTGCTTGCTCATGAAGACCTCGGGCATTTGAGGAAGCCCATCATCGGAATATACAAGCCAAGTTATATAATGAAAATTCCCACTAGTATATGAAAGTGATAACTCAAGAGACTCTCTATATGAAGAACATGGTGCTACTTTGAAGCACAAGTGTGGTAAAAGGATAGTAACATTGCCCTTCTCTCTTTTTCTCTCAATTTTTTTTTGTTTTTTTGGTGGGCTTCTTTGGCCTCTTTTTTTATTTGGGCTTCTTTGGCCTCTTTTTTTATTTGGGCTTCTTTGGCCTCTTTTATTTATTTTTAAAGCCCGGAGTCTCATCCCGACTTGTGGGGGAATCATAGTCTCCATCATCCTTTCCTCACTGGGGCAATGCTCTAATAATGATGATCATCACAGTTTTATTTACTTACAACTCGATATCTAGAACAAAGATATGACTCTATATGAATGCCTCCAGCGGTGTACCGGGATGTGCAATGATCTAGCGTAGCAATGACATCAAAAAATGTACAAGCCATGAAAACATCAGGCTAGCTATCTTACGACCATGCAAAGCAATATGACAATGAATGCTCAAGTCATGTATATGATGATGATGGAAGTTGCATGTCAATATATCTCGGAATGGCTATGGAAATTCCATGATAGGTAGGTATGGTGGATGTTTTGAGGAAGGTATATGGTGGGTTTATGGTACCGGCAAAAGTTGCGCGGTACTAGAGAGGCTAGCAATGATGGAAGGGTGAGAGTGCGTATAATCCATGGACTCAACATTAGTCATAAAGAACTCACATACTTATTGCAAAAGTTTATTAGCCCTCGAAGCAAAGTACTACTACGCATGCCCCTAGGGGGATAGATTGGTAGGAAAAGACCATCGCTCGTCCCCGACCGCCACTCATAAGGAAGACAATAAATAAATAAATCATGATCCGACTTCGTTACATAACGGTTCACCATACGTGCATGCTACGGGAATCACAAACCTCAACACAAGTATTTCTACAATCCACAACTACCCACTAGCATGACTCTAATATCACCATCTTTATATCGCAAAACTATTGCAAGGAATCAAACATATCATATTCAGTGATCTACAAGTTTTATGTAGGATTTTATGACTAACCATGTGAATGACCAGTTCCTGTCATCTCTCTAAATGGATATAAGTGAAGCAAGAGAGTTCAATTCTTTCTAAAAAAGATATGCCCATGCTCTAACAAATATAAGTGAAGCAAAATAGCATTCTACAAATGGCGGTTTTCTATGTAAAGAGAAACAGGCAATCCAAACTTCAAATGATATAAGCGAAGCACATGAAGCATTCTATAAAGCCATACTCAAAAGATATAAGTGAAGTGCAATGAGAATTCTATAAATCAACCAAGGACTATCTCATACCAGCATGGTGCATAAAAGAAAGATGAAAACTAAATGCAAAAGATGATCCAAGTTTGCGCATATCGCATGAACGAAACGAATCCGAAAACATACCGATACTTGTTGAAGAAAGAGGGGATGCCTTCCGGGGCATCCCCAAGCTTAGACGCTTGAGTCTCCTTGAATATTTACTTGGGGTGCCTCGGTCATCCCCAAGCTTGAGCTCTTGCCTCTCTTCCTTCTCCTCACATCGAGACCATCTCGATCATCGAACACTTCATCCACACAAAACTTCAACAGCAAACTCGGTAAGATCCGTTAGTATAATAAAGCAAATCACTACTCTAAGTACTGTTGCAAACCAATTCATATTTTGTTTTTGCATTGTGTCTACTGTAATATAACTTTTTCATGGCTTAATCCACTGATATGAATTGATAGTTTCATCAAAACAAGCAAACTATGCATCAAAAACAGAATCTGTCTAAAACAGAACAGTCTGTAATAATCTGAATATTCACCATACTTATGATACTTGAAAAATTCTACCAAAATTAGGAAAAAATAAAAAATTTGTATAGGAAGACAGTGTAAAAAGAATCAGAACCATTTGACGTTCCAGCTAAAAATGTAAAATCGCGCACTACAGCCAAAGTTTCTGTCCTGCACCGTACAAACCATCAAGCAAATGTAAACATCCTAAAGGCAAACCTTGGCACATTATTTTTATAATACAATGGAATTTTACAAGGGGATAATTATTTTTATTGAAAATTTTATGTAATCAAGATGCACAAGGTTTTCGTGAGCATGAAGAAAGTTCAAGGCTAGCTCCCACTTCAACAATGCTTGTCTTTCTCACTTTCCCTTTCCTTTTTGAAAAAGTTTTGGGTTCCCCTCTTTATTTTTGTTGTTTTTAAACTATATAAAAGCACTCAACAGGAATAAATGACTCTCTAAAACTTCCGGGTTGTCTCCCTCGCAGCGCTTTCTTTAAAGCCATTAAGCTAGCTATATAGTGCTCAAGTAATGGATCCACCCGGATCCCAAGGTATATCAAAGCCAATTTTAATTAACAATGATTTGTAATTTAGTGGTGAGCACAAGGTAACATATATCATGTAATGACGAAGTCTAACTTTCTTCCTATGCATCGGCATGTCATAAAAGAACAATTCATGCACACAAAGTAAAGGCCAATGCATAGTATAAACAGTTTCTTGCAATTTTATCATATTGGAAACATAGAGAGGTGGAGATATAGTCCCTCTCTCATAATAATTGCAAGTAGGAGCAGCAAGCACATGCATATTATATTCATCAAAATCATCATGTGCAACGGTAGAAGGCAACCCATCAATGTATTCCTTAGTAAGAGCAAACTTCTCCGATATAGTGTAGTTTGGAGAATTCAAAAAGATAATAGGACTATCATGTGTGGGTGATATAGCAACAATTTCATGTTTAACATAAGGAACTATAGCAAGTTCATCTCTGAGGGAGTCCTGGATTAGGGGGTGTTCGGGTAGCCGGACTATACCTTCAGCCGGACTCCAGGACTATGAAGATACAAGATTGAAGACTTTGTCCCGTGTCCGGATGGGACTTTCCTTGGCATGGAGGGCAAGTTTGGCGATACGGATATTCAAGATCTCCTATCATTGTAACCGACTCTATGTAACCCTAACCCTATCCGGTGTCTATATAAACCGGAGGGTTGTAGTCCGTAGGCAATCAACTCCATATACAACAATCATACCGTAGGCTAGATTCTAGGGTTTAGCCTCCTTGATCTCGTGGTAGATCTACTCTTGTACTACCCATATCATCAATATTAATCAAGCAGGACGTAGGGTTTTACCTCCATCAAGAGGGCCCGAACCTGGGTAAAACATCGTGCTCCCTGCCTCATGTTACCATCCGGCCTAGATGCACAGTTCTGGACCCACTACCCGAGATCCGCCGGTTTTGACACCGACATTGGTGCTTTCATTGAGAGTTCCTCTGTGCCGTCACAATCAGGAAGGATGCCTCCTCCCGTCTTTAAAGACGGCACCGTTGCTAAGGGAGCCTTGGCTGTCGGCCAAACCCTCCGGCTAGGTGGTTTCCTCATGACCGCCTGTTCGGCTGTTGCGCCGACGGTGACCTCTCGGGTCATCAAAAGCAACCTACACGTCAGCTCGGAGCTCGTCGAGCAGCTAGATCCAATGGAGCTCTCCTCCGTAAACGAGCTCTTGGATCGCATCGCCCCCCTGGGGGTCGCTACGGATTACGACCAGGTTGGGCTTAAACCCGATCTAAGAGAAATTAACTCTCCCCAAGTCACCCACCACGTTGCCGTGGTAGAGACGCTGTGCGGCGACCCTTCATCTATTTTAAGGACTAGCTACGTCCGAATTCCCGACCCCTCCAAGCCGGATACCCGCGGAGGGGGAGATATAACTCAAGACCTGAGCTTAGGATCAGGCAACGGGCCAGATTCACTGGAGACCATCCAAGAATCCGAACTTTAGAGTTCGGAAACTCTTCGGCCTCCGAATCTTGGATTGGGTGAGGTTTCAGATTCAATGACACCCGCCCACCCAATCATAAGCGATCTCTCCCAAATCAGGCAGAGGCCCGAGGAAACAGTACATCATTACTGGGCCAGATTCCTCCTGGTTATGAACAGGATAAAGGATTGCCGCGAGGAAGATGCAATCTCAATTTTTTGCGGTAATTGCATGGACAAGGGAATCCTTAACGCCGTAAGTCGTCGTGATATCACACGCTTCGTTGACTTGGTGTCCATAGTACAAAAATACTGTGCGATGGAAAGCGCCTGGAAAACCGAAATAAATTTTTGGGATAATCCGGCCTTGAATAGTAATCCCGTCCGAACTAAGAGGGTGCATCATCACAGGACACCCGGGATAAACACGAAAAAGCCAAAACCCTCTACAGGGCATGGAACCGTACTGGAAAGATGGCTTGATGGACCCTGTAGAATTCACAGTACAGAGGACGCCACACCAACTCACAGCCTTAGAGCATGTTGGATACTCCGGTAGGTGGCCAAGATCGGCGAGGACCTCTTAATTCCGGAGGCCGCAGAAAGCCAGCCCAAGGACACCAGTACCGTTCTAACAGTCTTCGAGACTTTCGCATCAAACAATGTGCGAAAAAGAACACTCCGCAGCCTCGCCGAAGTCTATCAAGTTGCAACAATAAATCCATGGAGCGACACTGCCATTACCTTCAACGCAAGTGATGAACCTAGATTCCGAACAGCCCAAGCACCAGCCGCATTGGTCCTCAGTCCCATAGTGGACGGCTTTCGCCTCACCAAGGTGCTCATGGATGGAGGCAGCGGACTGAACCTCATTTATGAGAAACCCTTCAAAACATGGAAATAGACTGGAATCGCGTCGAGCAAAGCAGCACAACCTTTAGAGGAATAATCCCCAGTCGGGAAGCGCGCCGCACAGGAAAAATCACACTAGATGTGGTGTTCGGACGCCGGATAATTACAGGTCCGAAGAAGTCATGTTTCAGGTGGCCCCATTTAAGAGCGGATATCACGCTTTACTAGGGCGGGAAGCATTCACAATCTTCCAAGCAATACCCCATTACGGGTATATGAAGCTTAAGATGCCCGGGCCGAATGGAATTATCACCCTAGCTAGTGATCCGGACATAGCACTCCGCGCCGAAGACAAGACGACCGCATTAGCCCTTGAGGCGCTATTCGAAGCCTTAGCGGCCGAGGAACTGACTGCGCTGCGCTCCACGGTTAACAGGGATGATGTGATACTCAATAAGAGATCCAAATCCACATCCTTCAAGCCAGCCGACGAAATAGTCAAATTCCAGGTGCATCCAATGGACCCCAATAAAACAGCTTCAATCGGGGCATGACTAAACCCTGATGCAGACGCCGCACTACGAGAGTTCCTACGAGAGAACTGGGACATCTTCGCCTGGCACCCTTCAGACATGCCAGGGATTCCACGCAGGCTGGCCGAACACAGCTTAAATATCCTAAAAGGATTTAAACCTGTCAAACAAGCCCTTTGGCGTTTTCCTGAACCCAAGAGACAGGCTATGGGAGAGGAGCTAGCCAAGCTATTGGAGGCCGGATTCATCAGAGACATAAAACATCCGGACTGGCTAGCAAACCTGGTGATGGTACCAAAGAAGGACAAATCCTGGTGCCTGTGTGTCAATTTTAAAGACCTTAACAAGGCTTGCCCAAAGGATCCCTTCCCCCTCCCCCGCATTGATCAAATTATCGATGCCACCGCAGGACACGATTTGTTGTGTTTCCTCGACGCATACTCCGGTTACCATCAAATCAAGATGGCAGAATCAGACCAAGCTGCAACAGCATTCATCACACCATACGGCCCATTCTGCTTCGACACAATGCCCTTCGGGCTGAAAAACGCCAGCGCAACATATCAGCGCATGATCCAGACATGTCTGGCAAACCAGATCGGCAAAACAGTGGAGGCGTATATGGATGATGTGGTCGTCAAATCAAGACATATCGAATCCCTAGTAAACGACTTGAGGCTTACATTCGATAACCTCCGACAATATGACATCAAGCTCAACCCAGAAAAATGCGTCTTCGGCGTTCCAGCCGGAAAGCTCTTGGGCTTCATTGTATCCGACAGAGGAATTGAAGCAAACCCAGCCAAGATCCGAGCTTTGTCACAATTGGATGTCCCAAAGGACCTTAAACGAATACAAAAATTAATCGGGTGCGTGGCGGCTTTAAGCCGCTTCATCTCCCGCTTGGGAGAAAAGGCACTACCCCTTTATCGCCTCCTTCGGCGTACCGAACACTTCGAGTGGACGGATGCCTCCACGGCCGGACTTGATGAAATAAAAGCCATATTGGCAACAAACCCAGTCCTGGCCGCACCAATCACCAGCGAACCAATGTTATTGTACATTGCAGCAACACACCAAGTAGTCAGCGCAGTGCTCGTTGTCGAGCGGGCAACGGACGGACACAAATTCCCCCTTCAAAGGCCAGTCTACTACGTGTCCACTGTCCTCACTCCATGCAAATCATGGTACCCGCATTATCAAAAGATTGCATACGCAGTATTCATGGCATCCTGGAAACTACGACACTACTTTCAAGAGTGTTCCATAACAGTAGCCTCGGAAGTGCCACTAAACGATATTATCAACAACCGCGATGCAACGGGCCAGATTGCAAAATGGGCCATCGAGCTTCTCCCGTTTGATATAACCTATAAGCCACGGCGAGCTATTAAATCGCAAGTTTTGGCCGACTTCGTCGCAGAATGGACGGAGGCCGAGCTCCCTAAAGAGTATGGCACATATTCAAATTGGATTATGCATTTCGACGGCTCCAAAATGTTGGTCGGACTGGGGGCCGGCATCGTCCTGACGTCCCCCACAGGAGACACAGTCCAATATGTGCTCCAAATCATGTACATGGATTCCAACAATGCAGCCGAATATGAGGCCCTCCTACATGGCCTCCGGATAGCAGTATCCATGGGTATCCAGCGCCTAGAGGTACGCGGGGATCCAAACCTTGCGATATCCCAAATAAATGGAGACTTCGACGCCAAGGACCCAAAAATGGCAGCTTACCGCGACGCCGTCCTAAAAATGTCAGCTCGGTTCGAAGGGTTGGAGTTTCACCATATATCCGGAGAAAACAATCAAGCGGCGGACGTCCTAGCATGCATCGGAGCAAAACGCGATGCAGCCCCCCCAACGTCTTTTTGGAAAGATTGTTCAAGCCATCCGTAGCATGCGAGGGGGAACCCGCAAATAACAGCCCGAACCCAGCCGCACCACTCGACGCCGAATAATCTGACACAATTGGAGGCTCTGCCAACGAAATTACACCTTCAGCCTACGTAATAATGGCGGTTATCGCCCCGTGGACAGAACCATTCCTAGCCTACCTTACTAGGCAGGAACTCCCGGAGGACCAAAACGAGGCCCGCTGCATAGTGCGGCGATCTAAGGCCTACAGAGTCCATGAGAGAGAACTTTATAAGAAAAGCACTACCGGAGTCCTTCAAAGGTGCATCTCCGAAGAGGAAGGGCGGAACCTCCTGGCTGAAATTCATGCCGGACTCGATGGTCACCACGCCGCTGCTCGGTCCCTCGTTAGTAAGGCTTTCCGTACAGGCTTTTACTGGCCGACGGCCCGAGCAGACGCTCAGGACCTAGTCCAACGATGCGCTGGTTGCCAACTTTTTGCCAACCAAAGCCATATGCCACCTACCGCACTCCAAACTATACCCATCACCTGGCCTTTTGCGGTCTGGGGGCTTGACATGGTCGGACCCCTTAAAGGTGGAACCCATAGGAAAAAAATACTTACTGGTCATGGTGGATAAGTTCACCAAATGGATAGAAGCCAAGCCTGTTAAAACGGCCGAATCCGGACCTGTGATAGACTTCATATTCGGGGTTGTACACCGTTATGGCGTCCCCCACAGCATCATAACCGACAACGGTACAAATTTTACCGCCGACGAGGTAAAACTCTGGTGCAAAAACATGGGCATCAAGCTCGATTATGCTTCCGTCTATCACCCATAAACCAACGGCCAGGTCGAACGTGCAAATGGTCTTATCATGAGCGGCATCAAACCCAGACTGGTGCGGTCCCTCAAGGAATCTAACACACACTGGGTAGAGGAGCTTGACTCCGTGCTATGGGGGCTGCGGACCACGCCAAATCGCACCACCGGGTACACACCATTTTTTATGGTGTACGGCGCAGAAGCAGTTCTGCCCTACGACATAATTCATGACTCACCTAGAGTGCGCATGTACGAAGAAAGAGAAGCCGAGCTCGATCGGCAGGACAACTTGGATGCCTTGGAGGAGGAGCGTGATGTGGCAAAAGCCCGTTCCGCATTCTATCAACAGCAGGCCCGAAGATATCAAAGCAGAGAAGTACGGGCCAAAAATTACAATGTTGGCGAACTAGTTCTACGCCTGCCGGATAAGAAAAAGGACAAACTCAAGACCAAGTGGGAAGGTCCATTCATAATCGACCAAGTCCTGACTGGTGGGGTGTACCGCCTGCGACATGCGTCGAACAACCGACTCGAGCCGAACCCGTGGAACGCCACCCGTCTCCGAAGATTCTATGCCTAGCGCCGGACTCTGTGTTCGTCTCCTTCCTCTGTCCATCCCTTTTTGTATTTTTCTGTCTTACATTTCTCTCCTTCCCATTTTTTTTTCTTTCATAGCCCTTAAAGGCTCATCTAGTGACGCGCCACTCGCGCTCATTAAACCTGGGGGCTTCTTTAACAGAAGCTTATTTACACGGGCTTCACGCCCAACACATGCGTCAAACTTCCGCATGTACCTTTTTTCTTCACCATTATATGCATCGATATGACTTAAGTTTTGGCCAAGCTGGGTTGCCTGGCTCCTGTGCTTACCCCTACGTTCCCGATTGTTCGGCTAGGCGGTAAAGGGAGCACCTCTGCGATTGTTACTGCCGGGTCAGCCGGATGTGTACCTTAGACTGGGTGAAGCCGAAAGCTAGCGTTCTTAAGGGAATATTCGGTCGGTGAAATAAAAGATGATCTTTTTACTCATTTTATGCGCCCCCAGATGCCTTTTTTCTGCATCTCTTCACGCAGTCCGGACATGCACCTTAGGGCATGCCTCCCAGCGAAAGGAACCCTTAACGGAACTATTCTCTCTGGAAGATGTTTCTTACTAACCATGTAATATAACATAACTAGTTGGGCACTTGTCTGATAAAGCACTGATGACCCATACGCCTGGTCTCCACACATACCCCGGTTCTTATATAACCGCTAGGGTATTCGGACACACTCCGGACCATCAGGTCCCGAGGTTGAAGTGAAAAGGTCGGCAACGACAAACGATCTACAATCCGGCTAGAAGGAATTACACATGTCAATTCAAAATTACACAGTCATTCTGACTGATTGTATTCCTCTTCTATACCATCTAACAGGCTGTCTAATTTACAGTCCTGCTGGGAATACTTCGCGGCCAACTCTACTTGGCCGTATACTAAGCTTACACGGATCTCCTTCCCGTCAGGCCCCACTGGTCCGACCTCGGCCATGTGGTTTGGGTCAAACTTCGTAAAACGGGTCTTCACCATGGCCCAGGCCTCCCTAGCGCCTTGTCGGCAGGCCGATATCTTCCACAACCGGAAGCGCCGCCGAGCTCCCTTCAGCTTCTCTGCAAGCTCTTGAAGGTCCTCGGGCACGGAGTGGGCAGGCCATAAGGCTTGGGCAATATCCCGCATCGCCTGCCGAATTCGCTTGTGCAGTTGCAAGAGTTCGGGAAGAAGGTCACCCGTAGAACCGGGCATCTCCTTTGTAGGATGACCTGTGAGCATACCTACAGACATTACTCTGTTAGTCGACTTCCTCGCCGAACTCTTTTTTCAAAGTTCGTTCAAGCACTTACTAAAAATGCCGCGTCGAAGCCGCTGATTCTCCTTCGTGGAGTCCGACAGTTGGCCACGAACATCTTTAAGTTCGACGTCCAGCTTGGTGTTGGCATCCTGAAGATCATTCTTCTCTCGCCTCACCTTTGTCAACGTACTCTCACCGGCCTTTAGCCGGCGTAAGAGTTGTTGCTTGTCTGGATCGAGTCCGGTGCCATCTGCAACATGATTTGTCAGATTTGCACCCACACCGCACAATACTAATCTTTCGAAGTGTATCTTACCTAAGGGGGTCTCTTTGGGCTCCCCTGCTACGGCTAATGCGGCCTCTAGTTGGGCCTTGCACTTTTCCAGCTCCTGGGACAGTACGGTATTCTTCTCTGTAAGAAGCTGCATATTAAATGATCCTTAAATCAGTTGCTCTAACTGCTTCAAGTCTCGGGGGCTACTGGCATATATATATATATATATATATATATATATATATATATAGATATATATATATAACCAAAATTTTCTTACCCGTATGTCTTTTACATACTGCTCCGTGGCTATGGCTAAACCATTTTGAGCGGCACGGAGGTACGCATCTCCCAAATTAAAGGCATCTAAAGCCTCTTGGGAGAAACAAGCATCGCGTAGAATTATCCGGCAACGCCTGTGGTTCATGGCACTCTCCATTTCAGAATTTGTGGCAGACAGCCTATCCGCATCCTCTGTCGGAGGAGCGTCCGGTGCGCGCCTTGTGCTCGCCTCCGCTTCCTGGCTAGACATTGGAGCCTGGCTGGTGGAGGCGCGATTGGCAACCTCTCCGGATGTAGTCCGGCGAGGTCTCTTCATTCTGAAGATAGCACGAATGTTAATATGCCCTGACAGAATAACTCCAGGGAAACAGAGGGTGCACTATACCTTTGCGCCGGCATCTCAGTCCGGACTTCATTCCTTTTTGCCCCACGGGGCCCTGCGGCCCCTCGTTGGCTAGCCGCCGCAGGTTCGGCCTCCTGCCTTAGAAATCTCCCCTGCAAAACATGGCTGTCGTCAGAAACACCGGGCTACGTGAGGGTGGAATCTCTTTCAAGGGAATAAGACCCCGGTTTTTGTCACCTGGGAGGCCAGGATTAACCCTGGGTAATCCGCCGTAATGGCTAGCAAGGTATTGTCCTTGTTTAGCTGATGGAACACCCCGTCGATAAGCTCCACCGATATGTCCGGATCCTCTTCGGAGTCCGGATTGAGGGACCGTTCTGGGTCCTCGGGCTGTGGAGGGCGGCTGCTTATATCCTTTACCTCCTGTCATAGTTCCTGCATTGAAGGACATCTCTGGAATGAGCCAACAGTCTTATCCGGCCCATCAGGTAAAGGACATCTCTGTCGCTTTCTCTCTGAGAGCTCCGCGGACGCCAGCTCAAGCGTTTCTTCAATGGAGCACTGTTGAACTCAGGGAGACCGACCCAGATAGGATCCGGTAGCGAGACGTCATCTATATAAAACCATTCCGAAGGCTAGTCCTCGGACGCCTTCTTTGGGGTTCCGGATAGGTATCCGGTCCCGGCGATGCGCCATACTTTGGCTCCGCCCACTTGGTATATAGACCCCTCTTGAGAATGGGGCACCAGGCAGAATAACCTCTTACACAGCGCGAAATGAGCCTCAACGCCTAAAAATAGCTCGCAAAGGGCGACGAAACCCGCAATATGCAATACGGAGGCGGGCGTGAGATTGTGCAGCTGGAGGCCGTAGAACTCCAGAAGCCCGTGGAGAAATGGATGAATTGGAAATCCCAGTCCCCTTATTAGATAGGGGACGAGGCACACCCGCTCTCCTTTAGAAGGATTGGGGGTGCTCTCCACTTGTTTTCCGCCATTGTAGGTGGCGAGACCGGCTCGGACCGGGACCATGTATGCCTGAGGGAGAAATCCCTTGGCCTGAAGCGACACTAACTCGCTATGCGGGATGGTGCAACTCTCCCAGTCCCCGGGTTTGGGACCGGAGGGGCGAGGGGAGGAGCTGCGACGGCTGGTCATGTTGGAATGGACCTTTGCTGGAAGCGCTCTGATGATAACTCGCGGAAAGGAGAAGATGTGGTTTGGACCTAAATCCCCATCCCGTTAAATAGGCAGCTCGTTTATACGGCTAGGGGTGTGGATGTAAAAATACCCCGACTTTTCGCATTCGTTTGACACATGGAAGACGACCATTATTGGGCGTGGAAGCCGAGGAGCACTACATTACAAAAATCAGACATTATTCCTGCAGGAACACAAGATTTGGAGAAGAACCCGCCTTGCAATGCCGAACAATCTGCGTGCCAGACTCGTCATCATTGAAGCCCGGTTCGGTGGCTACTGAGGGAGTCCTGGATTAGGGGGTGTTCGGGTAGCCGGACTATACCTTCAGCCGGACTCCAGGACTATGAAGATACAAGATTGAAGACTTCGTCCCGTGTCCGGATGGGACTTTCCTTGGCGTGGAGGGCAAGTTTGGCGATACAGATATTCAAGATCTCCTACCATTGTAACCGACTCTATGTAACCCTAACCCTATCCGGTGTCTATATAAACCGGAGGGTTGTAGTCCGTAGGCAATCAACTCCATATACAACAATCATACCGTAGGCTAGCTTCTAGGGTTTAGCCTCCTTGATCTCGTGGTAGATCTACTCTTTTACTACCCATATCATTAATATTAATCAAGCAGGACGTAGGGTTTTACCTCCATCAAGAGGGCCCGAACCTGGGTAAAACATCGTGCTCCCTGCCCCCTGTTACCATCCGGCCTAGACGCACAGTTCGGGACCCACTATCCGAGATCCGCCGGTTTTGACACCGACAATCTCCATAAGCATAATTCATATTGGCATCTTGGCCACAAGCATAGCAATCATCATCAAAAAGGGATATTTCAAAATAATCAATGGGATCATAACAATCATCATGGCAATCATCCTCCGGTAAGCACGAAGGGAAATTAAACAATGTATGAGTTGACGAGTTACTCTCATTAGAAGGTGGGAACGGGTAGCTAATCCGCTCTTACTCCTTTTGTTCTTCGTTCTCCTCATCATATTTTTCATCCAATGAGCTCACAGTTTCATCAGTTTCTTCTTCCATAGACTCCTGCAAAATATTAGTCTCTTCTTGGACAGCGGAGTAGTCCTCAATATATGGTTCAACATAGGCATTAGAAGCATAATTATCATAGCAATATTTAAGTATGGCAAAATTTTCAGATTTGTAAAGAGTAGCATCATACTTTTCAATCAAAGAAGCAATTTCGTAAGAGCCCTTAAAAGCAACAAATTCTTCAATTTGTTGAACATCATAGTAACTATAAACACCCTTAGCATACGAAGATACAATTCCATTATCACTAAACTCACATTGATAGGTAAGGTGTTTCTCAGGGTTTTCAGAACAACAAGTAAAATCATATATTTCACATAAATTCCAAGCATATCATTGCAAACGATGAATTTGAGCCAGTAAAAGTTTCCCTTTTTTAGATATTTGATGTCGCACATAACAAGCATGCTCATCTAAGGATTTGCCATCAACTAAGCTAGTTTGGGTTTCAGCGCGAGCACATAGGGATCGAAGATGATCCAAGTAATAGGCTTCAGCAGTGTGATAGATTTTGAGTGGTTCTTCAACCATTGGTTCAGTAGGTACAACTATTTTTTTTGTATTCTGCGTTTGCTACCCATAACAAGAGATAGAAAACAACTAAGAATAGCAAATAAAAATTACTTAGTGATAAAGCAAACAAGTACACAGGAGAATATTCACCCCACGCTATGACTCCCCGGCAACGACGCGAGAAAAAGGTCCTGATAACCCACAAGTATAGGGGATCGCAACATTTTTCAATAAGTAAGAGTGTCGAACCCGGCGGGGAGCTAAAGGTAGAACAAATATTCCGTCAAGTTCTATCGACCACCGATACAACTCTATGCACGCTTAGCGTTCACTTTACCTAGAACAAGTATGAAATTAGAAGTACTTTGTAGGTGTTATTGGATAGGTTTGCAAGATAATAAAGAGTACGTAAATAAAAGGTAGGGGTTGTTTAGATAAAGAAACAATAAAGTAAATATAGCGAGTGTGGAAAAGTGGTGGTAGGAGTTGCAAAATTGTCCTTGAGCAATTGACTACTTTAATAGACCGATAGCAAGTATTATGTGGGAGAGGCCACTGCTAGCATGTCATCCCTGACTTGGAATTCTATGCACTTATGATTGGAACTATTAGCAAGGATCCGCAACTACTAATGTTCATTAAGGTAAATCCCAACCATAGCATTAAGGTATATTGGTCCCCCTTCAATCCCGTATGCATCAATTTCTATGCTAGGTTGAAGCTTCTGTCACTCTTGCCCTCCAATACATAGTCCTATCAACATACAACTAACCCTAGGGTGTGATCCACGCGCGCAATCATATGATGGGAACCAAAGGACAGCAACATAACCACAAGCAAATTAAATCAATCATAGCAATTCATTAACCACCGATAGGACAACGAAAATCTACTCAGACATCATAGGATGGCAACACATCATTGGATAATAATATAAAGCATAAAGCACCATGTTCAAGTAGAGGGTACAGCGGGTTGCGGGAGAGTGGACCGTTGTAGATAGAGGGGGGAAGGTGATGGAGATGTTGGTGAAGATGTTGGTGAACATGGCGGAGGTGTTGGTGTAGATCGCGGTGATGATGATGATGGCCACGGCAGCGTTCCGGCGCCACCGGAAGAGAAGGGGAGAGCGGGCCCCTTCGTCTTCTTCTTCCTTGACCTCCTCCCTAGATGGGAGAAGGGTTTCCCCTATGGTCCTTGGCCTCCATGGCATGGAGGGGAAAGAGCCCCTCCGAGATAGGATCCGTCTTTCTTTGTTTCTGCGTTCTCAGATTCTACCCTTTCACCGTTTCTTATATTCTCGGAGATCCGTAACTCCGATTGGGCTGAAATTTTGACATGATCTCTACCCGGATATTAGCTTTCTTGCAGCGAAGGAAGGGCATCAACCGCCTTATGGGTGGCCCACGAGGGTCAGGGGCGCGCCCCTGCCTTGTGGCCACCTCGGGCACCGTCTCGCGTGGATTTTTATTCCCAAAAATCATATATATTCCGAAAAAATCTATGTCAATTTTTATCCCATTTGGACTCCGTTTGATATGGATATTCTGCGAAACAAAAATCATTAAACAAACAGGAACTGGAACTGGGCACTGGATCAATATGTTAGTCCCAAAAATAGTATAAAAAGTTGCCAAAAGTATATGAAAGTTGTAGAATATTGGCATGGAACAATCAAAAATTATAGATACGATGGAGACGTATCAATGAGCTCCAACCATCTCCTCTGTCTGAGATTCAACTCCTTCTACGTGAAGATATACTTCAAACTCTTGTGATCCATGTACACCTCACAATGGTTTCCGATGAGAAAATGTCTCCATGTCTTCAACGCATGCACTACGGCTGCTAACTCCAAATCATGTGTAGCATAATTCAACTCATGGGGTTTAAGCTGTCGCGAGGCATAAGATACAAGTCTTCCTTCCTGCATAAGCACTGCTCCAAGTCCTCGACGAGAAGCGTCGCAGTACACCTGGTAATCCTTGCGTTGATCTAGAAGAATCAACGCCGGAGCTGTAACCAAGCGTTTCTTCAACTCCTAGAAACTGGCCTCACATTCCTCAGTGCATTTGAACTTGGTGTCCTTCTTCAATAACTCCGTCATGGGCTTTGCAATCTTCAAGAAATTCTCAATAAACCTCTGGTAGTATCCTGCGAGTCCAAGAAAACTCCGGATCTCTCCAACCGACGTGGGTGCTTTCCAATTTGTCATAGTGAAAACCTTGGTAGGGTCTACTGCTATTCCTTCTCCGGATATAACATGTCCGAGGAATCCAACTTCCTTCAACCAAAACTCACACTTGCTGAACTTGGCATATAGCTGGTGTTCTCTGAGCTTTCCATGTACCAAACGCAGATGCTCCTTATGCTCCTCTTCATTCTTCGAATAAACCAAAATATCATCAATGAACACCACGAAGAACTTATCCAAAAACTCCATAAACACCTTGTTCATCATGTTCATGAAATAGGCAGGTGCGTTAGTCAGACCAAATGACATAACGGTATACTCATATAGCCCGTACCTTGTGGTAAAAGCTGTCTTAGGTATATCATGCTCTCGAATCTTCAGCTGGTGGTACCCTGATCGCAGATCGATCTTGGAAAACACCTTAGCTCCTTGCATCTGGTCAAACAAATCATTATCATCGACAGTGGGTACGTGTTTTTGATCGTCACCTCATTCAATCCACGATAGTCAACAACCATCCTCAGCGATCTATCCTTCTTCTCCACTAGAAGCACTTGTGATCCCCAAGGTGACGATCTTGGGCGAATATATCCTTTATCCAGTAACTCCTTAATCTACTTCTTAATGTCCTCTAAATCCTTTAAGGGCATCCTGTACGGTCTCTTAGATATTGGCCCTGTGCCTGGCAAACGCTTGATCAAAAACTCAATGTCTATATCCGGTGGCATGCCTGGCAACTCCTCTGGAAATACATCCAGGAAATCCTTCACCATTGGTACTTCCTCTTGTACAACTCCTGATAAGGAATTTACTTGAGTCCCGTTTGGCACATGCCGGGATACATACTTGATCCTTCTTCCTTCTGGGGTGGTAAGCAAAATCGACTTACTGGCGCAGTAAATGTTCCCTTCATACTTTGATAACCAATCCATGCCTAATATCACAACCAGTCCTTGTGACTCCAATACTATTAGGTCTGAGGGAAACAGGTAGTTACCAATCCTTAATGGTAACCGATCACACCAAAGGCTAGCCATATACTCTGTTCCTGGCGAGGTTACTAACATGGGTGTCCTAAGGGTTTGGGTTGACAGTTTAAAATTATCCACAAATCCCCTTGATATGTATGAATGCGATGCACCAGTATCAAAAAGAGCGATTGCAGTAAATGACTTAATCATAAACTTACCTATTACTGCATCAGGTTGCGCTTCAATCTCCTCCATGCTAACGTGGTTCACTTGTCCCCTGTTGAAAGGGTTGGGATTCTTCCCAGAGCTTCCATTGCCATTTCCATTGTTTGCTTCAGAACATTCTGTGGCATAATGTCCATTCTTCCCGCACCTGAAACAAGTAATGTGACTTAGATCCTTCTTGGCAGGCGTTGCAGGGTTGGTACGGTTTTGGCTGTTGCTTCCTCCATTACCATTTCCATTCCTGGGGCCACTATGTTTGTGCAAAATCCCTCCATTGTGGTTGTGACCTCCATGGTTATGTTGAAGGGGTCCTCCCGAGTTTGGGGTAAAACGGGGTCTCTGCTGAGCTCCAGAATTATACTTCCCGTGTCCATACTTCCTCTTACGGTTGTCAATCTGCTGCTGCTTCCCTTCAATCATGAGATGTAACGCCCTGAGACCGATGTGCCAGGTGTCCTCCAGTTATTCGCCGTTGTTGCCTTGTCTTTTCTTGCATGTCATGCATTCCATATCATGTCATCATGTGCATCGCTTTTGCATACATGTTCGTCTCATCCATTCGAGCTTTTTCCCCGTTGTCCGTTTTGCATTCCGGCGCTCCTATGTCCTCTGGTGTCCCTTTCTACCTCTTTTCGTGTGCGGGTGTTAAACATTTTCGGATTGGACCGACACTCGTCATGCGGCCTTGGTTTACTATCGGTAGACCACCTGTCAAGTTTCGTGCCATTTGGACTTCGTTTGATACTCCAACGGTTAACCGAGGGACCGAAAAGGCCTCGTGTGTGTTGCAGCCCAACACCTCTCCAAAGTGGGCCAAAACCCACCTAAACCTCCTCCATCATCTAGGACATTCGATGACGATCGTGTGGCCACAAACTATGCTCAATTTGGACACTCCTAGCTCCCTATACCTATATATATGTGATCCCCTCCCGAAAATTCGTGGATGAACCCTAGCCTCCCTCTTCCTCGCGCCGCCGGAAATGTCCGTCCCGCGCCGGACATGTCCAGCCTCCACGTCGCCCCGGCCAATCAGAGCTTGCCACGTCAACACCGCCACCGCCCGTGCCAACCCCGCCATGCCACGTGTCCGCGCCCGCGCCCCACTTCGCCGCACCGCGTGGCCGGGCCCGCGGAGCCCGCGGGAGGCCCGCCCAAGCCGCTCCGGGCATGAGCTGCCCCGCGCCCGCGCGCCACCTGAGATGCCCTGCCGCCGCCAGATGCTTCCTCGCTGCCACCGCCAGATGCTCCCGCCGGCCACCCGAACTTCACCGGAGCGCCGCCGCCTGGCCTCGCGCCCACCGCCGTCTCCCGCCGCTGCTCCACCATGGGGCCCTAGCGCCACCGCCTCGTCATGGCCAGATCCGGCCCCGGAGAGCCGAGCCCCGCCGGATCCGATGCTCCCTTGCCTCCCTGCCTCGCCGGAGGTCCCCCAACCGCCTCGCCGGAGCTCCTATCGCGTCGCTGCCGCCGGACGGGATCGGGAGAGCCCCGATCTGCCCCTCCATTGACCGCGCCACCGCATGGGCCGCGCGCCCGAATCCGGCCCAGCAGGCCAGCGCCAGCCTGCCCCGCCTACCTCCTCCCTCTTCTGAAGCTGGGTCGAGCCCACGGGGTGAGATCCCGCTATCCTCCGCCCGTGAGTTGCGTAACTATATAACGTCGCCTGGTTTTTTCCTGAAAACTGCCAAGTCCCAGTAATTGTGTGCATACTTTGACATGCCATAACTCTGCACCCGTGGCTCTGATTCATGCGTGTAGCATATCGAAATGTTCGTCTCGACGAGTACTTCATTTCATCTCATTGCATCATTTTCATTTGAGCTCATCTTGATGCCCGAAATGCTGTTGGAAGAGGGCTATGTGATGTTAGTTTCAGATCTGTTATCAGCAAATGCACTTGTCATTTTTGCCATGATTAATGTGTGCATGCTATGATCCGGAGCTCTACATGTATTTTGAAGTATGCCATGCCATCTTTACACGGGTGTATGCCATGTATTTTTGTGATCTTCGTGGTGACTAGCACAAGCTTGCAAAGTAGCCTACTCAATGTTGCTGATTTCAGGGACTTGTTCTGTTATTCCAAGTATTTTGAAATATTCCAAGTCCTTGTTCTGTTATTATTTTTATGCTAAGTGTTCATGTTGCTACCGAGTGATCCGTGCCTCTTTTGAGCATGATCGGTAAGGATGTTCTGTAGATAATGTTGTGCTCCATGCATCCATGTCTTTGTTTGCAATTATGGAGCACCCTAGCATGAGTCAATCAAGCTCTACTTTTGCTATAAAATGTTCCTGGCAGATTGTTAACATGTTTAGCAATTTTGCCGAGCTTGTTGTAGTTGATCCGTGCATGCTATGTTGTTGTTCTTGCCATGTCTAGCTTCTATGCCATGTCTACTTGCTGGGTGTATGCTTGGATTATCATGACTTGCCTTGTGGTGAGTGCATCGAGCTCGTAAACATGCATACTTGATATCTGTTTTACCATGTTCCAGTTTTTCACTAAGTCTGAATCTGTTAACGATAATTGCTATGTTCACGTGGTTGCAGTTGCATTTTCTGATCCCTTTTGGCTTAAGGTCAGTAAGGGACTTCTGTTGTATGATTTGAGTAGCTTCATGCCTTGCCATGCCTTGCTTTGCCATGATATGTTCCTGTAGCATGTAGTTTTCGTGCTCTTAAGATTGCTTCCTGATGTTAAATTCCTGACTTGTTGTTATTTTCACTAAGTCTGTAACCTATTATGTTTTGCACATTTGCCATGCTTGTTTGAACCTGCTATTGAGTGAATTAGCCGTAGCTCAATGTTCATCTTTTGTCAAGCATCTTGATTGGATCCTTTCCATGTATTTTGTTGCCATGTTTGAGTGCAGTAGCTTATTTATTTTGATGCATTTAAATGGCCACTTGCTGTTAATCGCAGACCAGTGCCATATTTGTTTTGCTTGCCATTTCCAAACCGTGCATCTGATTCCGGTGATCTTTATATCGATTTCGACCAAAATCAACTCCTATTTCCAGTGGAACTCTTGGTTTTCCAAGTTGAGGCCAGGTTCAATCTTTCATCTCCAAGTCATGCATATGCATCACTTATCGCATCCCGCATATCATACCATGTTTTGCATCATGTTGCTTGTGCATTGCAGGTGGTTGATTGTGTCTCCCTTTGCTCATGTTCTTGCTTTGGCTAGAGCCGGGAGACGAGTTTGTGTTCGAGGTGCCCGTTGAGTATGTTGTCGAGGAAAGCTTTCGTCTTCTCGGAGAACTTTGCAGGCAAGATGACCATACCCTCGAAATCACTTCTATCTTTGCTTGCTAGTTGCTCGCTCTTTTGCTATGCCTATGCTACGATACCTACCACTTGCTTATCAAGCCTCCCAAATTGCCATGTCAAACCTCTAACCCACCTTGTCCTAGCAAACCGTTGTTTGGCTATGTTACCGCTTTGCTCAGCCCCTCTTATAGCGTTGTTAGTTGCAGGTGAAGATGGAGTTTGTTCCTTGTTGGAACATGAATATTTGTTGGGATATCACAATATCTCTTATTTAATTAATGCATCTATATACTTGGTAAAGGGTGGAAGGCTCGGCCTTATGCCTGGTATTTTGTTCCACTCTTGCCGCCCTAGTTTCCGTCATACCGGTGTTATGTTCCTTGATTTTGCGTTCCTTACACGGTTGGGTTATAATGGGAACCCCTTGACAGTTCGCTTTGAATAAAACTCCTCCAGCAAGGCCCAACCTAGGTTTTACCATTCGCCACCTAGCCTTTTTCCCTTGGGAGTCGCGCATCCTGAGGGTCATCTTTATTTTAACCCCCCGGGCCAGTGCTTGTCTAAGTGTTGGTCCGAACTAGAGTCCTTTGCAGCACCACCTCGGGGAAACTTGAGGGCTGGTTTTAGTTGTATAGAGCGCTCATCCGGTGTTTCCCTGAGAACGAGATATGTGCAGCTCCTATCGGGATGTCGAAGCATCGAGCAGTCTTGCTGGACTTGTTTTACCATTGTCGAGGATGTCTTGTAACCGGGATGCCGAGTCTGATCGGATTGTCTTGGGAGAAGGAATATCCTTCATTGACCGTGAGAGCTTGTGATGGGCTAAGTTGGGACACCCCTGCAGGGATTTGAACTTTCGAAAGCCATGCTCACGGTTATGGGCAGATGGGAATTTGTTAATGTCCAGTTGTGGAAAACCTAAAACTTAACTTAATTAAAAAGCATCAACCGCATGTGTAGCCGTGATGGTCTCTTTCCAGTGGAGTCCGTGAAGTGAACACGGTGTTGGAGTTATGCCTGACGTAGGTTGTTCTAGGATCACTTCTTGATCATAGATTCTCGACCATGCTTTTGCCTTCTCTTCTCGCTCTCATTTGCGTATGTTAGCCACCTAATATGCTAGTGCTTGCTGCAGCTCCACCTCATACCTTTACCCTACCCATAAGCTTAAATAGTCTTGATCTCGCGGGTGTGAGATTGCTGAGTCCCCGTGACTCACAGATACTTCCAAAACCAGTTTGCAGGTGCCGATGACCCGTGCAAGTGACGCAGCTGAGCTCAAGGAGGATCTTGATGAGATTCGCGTTCATTATGTTGTTCCGTTTCCAGTTGATCTGTAGTGGAGCCCAGTTGGGATGGTTGGGGATCTATGTAGCATTTGGGGTAGTCTTCTTTTATTTTGGTTCCGTAGTCGGACCTTGAGTGTATCTTGATGAATGTAATTTTTTATTCATGTATTGTGTGAAGTGGCGATTGTAAGCCAACTATGTACCTTTTTCCCTTATTGCATTACATGGGTTGTTGCGAAGATTACCTCACTTGCGACATTTCTTTCAATGCGGTTATGCCTCTAAGTCGTGCTTCGACACGTGGGAGATATAGCCGCATCGAGGGCATTACATGAGAGCTCTATCTACCAATTGTTGGTAGTTATTAAAAGTTGCTACCATCAACTGCATGCTCAGATCATCATTCAGTCCTTCTAGAAACTTCTCTGGTTTAGCTGCATCCGTAGCAACGTCATCTGGGGCATAACGTGCTAGCTTGCTAAAGTCATCCACATACTGGCCAACGGTGCATCCTCCTTGGCGTAAGTTGTGAAACTCATGCTTCTTCATGGCCATAGCTCCTGCTGATACATGGGCAGTGCGAAAGGCCTGCTGAAACTGGTCCCATGTAACAGTGTCAATGGGATAGGTGACAGCGTAATTCTCCCACCATGCTGCTGCGGGACCATCAAGCTGATGTGAGGCAAAATGCACTATTTCCGCATCTGTGCATCCTGTAGTGGTCAACTCCCTTCCAATCTTGCGAAGCCAATTATCTGCAACTATCGGCTCGGTGCTACTGGAGAACACCTACTGGAGAACGGGCTAAGTGATCAACAGGTGGTGGTGGTGGTGGTGGGTTATTGTTATTGTTGTTGTTCCCCTGATTCTAATTCTGGACTAGAATCTGCATCAAAGCATTCTACTGCTGGAACAACTGGGTGAGCTCCGGTGGGAAAGCAAATCCATTGTCGCGTCTTAGAGGCATTTGATGGGTTTAGTAATGATGAGAAAACAGAGTAGAATGGGGTCTAGGGGGAAAATACTTCCCATATGCACATGAGACAAACACAATCATATCACTTCAATCAATTTAAACAAGGGCATACAATCGATCTAACTATCGTTACAAAAGTGCTCGGACTATACTATATACATGGGGCAATACTACTACTGTTATGGTGGTCGACTAGAAAAATTTCTTGGTAGAAGACTCCATGATATTTGCTCCAACTTCATCAACAAAGTCATCATCGCTATCGTCGGGGTCCGAGTCAGTGTCACCGATGATGATGTAGTTCTCCGGGCAGGTGGAGTCGTCATCTTCTCCTCCTGGCGCGGGGTCTCCCACGAATACTCCCAGCTTCCTTGTGAGGTCGTCATTCTTCTCCACTACTACGACGATTTCCTCCTCATAATCTTCGCGAGTAGCCTTGAGTTCCTCTTCAAGCTTGGTGATCCTTGTCATTGCCTTCTTCAGATCTATCATGCCTGTGCACATCTGGTTCTCCTGGCGACGAATGTGCTGGTTTAACTCCTGGATGAAAGCTGCAATAGATCTATCCTTCCTGGTGCTAATCATCTCCCATTGATCATCTCGGTGCCCACAAATCTGATAAATAGTATCCTTGAGATCCTTGTGGTAAACTTCTCCAATGCGTCCCATGGTGATGTGGGCTGCCATGCTCTTGCCTAGACTCCAGGTGGGTGCATCAAAGGAAAACTCTATGGACTCAGCGACTGGCATGAACGTCCTTCCTGGAACTTGAACTTGGATCATCCAGCGCTCCTCTTCTGGTAAAGTGGCGTTGTAGGTCCCGATGAAGCTTGGTATTCCGATGTTCAGGTACCTAGTAACTTCCTTCAAGTGTCGTCCAAAGGGTGTGTCTTCATCCGGTTGTGCAAGCTTGTTCCTCACATCCGCCATCCTAATGAGTAGAAAATGGAGAGGGGTCAGAAATGAGAAGAGATTAGTGATCTAGGGTTTTAGCTTAGTGGTCGTGTCCTATAGTCAGCGTGTGCTCTGATACCATCTTGTAGCGACCAGACCTCAAACAGTCCGATCTCTGTGCATCAGTGTCATCCCTGCATCGGTAATGTTGACACGCACGGTACTTGAGGATTTATAACAGAGTAGCAATCACACACTTATTACATCGAATGTCTCAAAAGAGAACTTAAAGTAATAAATATGGCTTAAGGCCATCTAAATCGATAATAGTGGAAGGCTTGTAAGATAAAGTGAGTCCATCAACTCCAACGACATCACTAAGTGAAAGACAACGACCTATGGCTCCTTACTCGTCGTCTGAAAAGTATGCAACATGAACGTTGCATCCCGAAACGGGTCAGCACATGGAATATGTCGGCAAAGCAACACAAGAGAAATATGAACAGAATAGTTGCTATCACCACATGCATATATGGCTGGTGGAGGCTGTAAGGTTAATATGTTTTTGCGAAAAGCCAATTTTTTCCTACAACAAAGGAGTACATTTTATTTAACTATCATGGTAGTTGTTAAACATTGAGAAGGTTCCTCCAACTCAATCCCATTTAAACATCATCATTAACCCAATCAATTTAAATTAAGAGTGATGAGATCAACCATGATAATCCAAGAACCAGATACTCAAGATGTCCATAGCCGGGGATACGACTAACCATGATTAGTTTATACACTCTGCAGAGGTTTGCACACTTTTCCCCACAAGACTCGAATACATCCATGGTCGGAGATTCGAGACACAGTCTTTCTGAAGCATTAACTCTCTACTCTGGGTAGACTATACCACCTACAACCCACTACATCTGCTAGTCTACCTCTTCAAGAGCTTCATGCAACTTACTCAACTATGCTAGAGCCCATAATAGCTTGTGGCTGCACACGGAAGTTTCTAGCATGAAAAATCTTACGATGCCTTTGAGCCTGGGTGGCGGGCCGTAGGATGATCACACGGGTCCTCCGGGATATCCTAGGACAACACTAGGTACTCCAGTGTCCACAAGTAATCCACCCAGATTTGTATTTAAGTTGCCACCTTAAGTTGAACCATTAGTTAACAAACTCACATCTGTCATGAATACTCTCAAACCCAATCCACGTCTATGAGCATAGCATAGGAATATAAGCAACGTAGAAGTAACTCCCATGGTTTCAAAATAAACAGGTGCATAGGTACTACCTCAACTACTTCCCAAAACCCACAATTTAATCAGATCCTAATCATGCAAGTGTTTGAGGATTGATCTGATGCAGTAAAACTGGGTAGTAAAGAGGTATGATCAAAGTGTTACTTGCCTTGCTGATGATCCGCAAAACCTAGAGACTCGTAGTAGCACGCTTCGAACTCCGGGTACTCTATCGCAAACAAACAAGCATACAATAAGCACTCAACTAGAAGCACGGGTAAAACTCAAATAATAGATCTAACTAGAAAGTAAGAACTCCGATTTGCAAAAAGAATCAAACCAAACGAAGCAACGAAACTCAAACTGCAAAAGAAACAAGATCCATTTTCTAATCTGGACTAAAGTCAAATTTTACAGTAGCAAAATCCTGTTTAAGTTGGTTAAACAGAAAGAGGGATTCGAGACGAAGATAAAATAAAACGAAAATCACGATCGAAAATAATCGCGAAAAACCTGAGAAAAAGAAAAACTGACGAACAGGCTAACGAACGACGTTCGCTATCTGTAACTAACGGGTGAACGGCGTTCATTTAAACGAACAATGGATGAACGTCCGCAAAATAAACAAAACGACGGACAAACCGATCTAACAAGCTAAATCGGAAAAATAAAAAAACCTAGGATTTTAACCAAAGAAAACCGACCGGTCAATGGCGGTCAATGGTGATGAGATCCGGCAGGCGGCGGCGGCTCCGGCAACAGCGGGCGGCGGGAGGCGGCGGCGACGCGGCGGTGGGAGGCTGCGGCGGTGGCTGGCGGCGCGCTAGGGTTTGGGGCGCGAGGAGGGCTGGGCGGCGGCGGTGGGCTGCGGGGGCAGGGGGCGGCTTATAAGGAGGGGCCTGAGGAGGAGTCCGGGCCGGATACGGCCCGTAGGTTGGTTCCCCTTGTTTTTAAAATAATTCCGCTCAGAAAAAACGAATAAAAGAAATACTAAATGGACTTCAAAAATCCTAAAATAAATTTTCCCCGTCCTATAAAAATCTACCGGACAAGGTGAACATTTATTTGGGCATCTAATGCAATTTTGAAAACGCATATTTTTCCTAATTCAAATAAAATAGCGATAAAACTCCGAATAAAATCTTATTTGATTTTAATATTAAATCACCAATATTTCTTTATTTTTGGGAAGTCATTTTATCCCCTCTCTTTTTATTTTCATAAAAGAAGTATTCGGAGAGAAAATAATTAAAATCGAACGATCCTCTTTTCAAAATTTGAGAAAAACTCAAATATGAAAATAACGAAATCTGCAACTCTCTCCGTGGGTCCTTGAGATGCATAGAATTTCTAGGATCAGACCAAAATGCAATAAAATATGATATGCAATGATGATCTAATGCATAACATTGCAAATTGGAAATTTGGGATGTTACACGGCGTGAGTACGATGGCGATGAGGTTGAGCAGTGAAGCTCTTTCTCACCGGCGACGATGGAAGTAGCGGCGACGCTAGGGTTTGAGAGCTCGAGCGAGGGAGTGAGGTCGAGCGGAGTAAAAATTAAGTGAGGAAGGGAGAGGGGTATTTATAGCCGATGTGAAAAAACTGCTCGCCCGAGGAAATAGGACGAACGTGCCCCTGACCCTTCTCATTCGCGTGACATGTGTCACCCATGTACTGAGAGGTGACGACCGTGTGCGATCATGGGTGAAAAGGATAAGTATTATTGTGGAAGGTGTAACAGTTTGAGCGGTAAAGGCCGAAAATTCAAATAAGATAAGTTTCAAGTTCTGTTCGCAATTTCTTCAGCTGACAAGGACGCAGTGAAGATTTTGAACGAGTTTCAAATAGAATGCACATGAAGAATTTGTGAATAAACTAGATTGAGTTAATCATAGAGGGGGAAAGGGTCCGATCACATTCACTCGGCAGAACAAGCAACTTGAAGAAATAGCAATAAGTAAATGTTGTAGAGGACATAAACTCCTATACATAGCAAATGAAGAAAAACGACGGAAATAGAGAAGACATTGCAAAGTTGAAGAAATTCAACATCTGAGGAAAAACTCAAATTGAAGATTTTCAACTTTTGTTGGTGGCGTGACCCACCGTATAAGAATGATGATTTCATACACCGCGTACAATAGTCGTAGGGTTCTGAGAATCAGATTCTTCGTTAATTTCTTCAAACTTAGAGTGTTATTCTTCATTGATTGAAGAAAAACGTTTCTTCATGTGTTGCACATCTAAGTTATCAATTTTGCATAAGTGTTATGAGTGTCCTTTTCAAAGAACATTCAAATATTCTAGGATATTTAGCTCACACCGCAACTTGCTAAATCTCTTCTCATCCAAGGGCTTAGTGAAGATATCGGCTAGCTGTTCTTCAGTCTTCACATGCTCAATAGAGATGTTGCCCTTCAACACATGATCATGAAGAAAATGATGACGAATCTGAATGTGCTTTGTCTTCGAGTGCTGAACTGGGTTATGAGCAATCTTGATGGCACTCTCATTGTCATAGTAGAGTGGCACATTCTTCATGTTGACGCCGTAGTCCTTGAGAGTTTGCTTCATCCATAGCATTTGAGCACAGTAAGAACCAACAGCAATGTACTCAGCTTCACTAGTAGAGAGTGATACGCAGTTTTGTTTCTTCGAGGACCAACAGACCAAGGATCGTCCGAGGAAATGGCATGTGCCAGATGTTGACTTGCAGTACACACGATCACCAGCATAGTCAGAGTTTGAATATCCAATGAGATGAAAAGCCGAGCCCTTAGGGTTCCATAATCCAAGTGTTGGTGTGTGAGCTAGATATCGAAGAATATGCTTCACAGCCTTATGGTGTGATTCCTTCGGTGTAGCTTGAAATCAGACACACATGCAAACACTAAGCATAATATCTGGCCTAGATGCACATAAGTACAATAAAGAACCAATCATGGAGCGGTATACCTTTTGATCGAAGTCAGTACCATTTTCATCAGTGCATAGATAGCCATTTGTGGGCATAGAGATTTTGACTCCTTTGCAATCTTGCATGCCGAATTTCCTCAGTACATCCTTGAGGTATTTCTCCTGAAATATGAATATGCCATTGCGCTGTTGACGAATCTGAAGACCTAAGAAGAATTTCAATTCTCCCATCATAGACATTTGATATTCTTCACTCATCATATAGGCAAATTCATCACTGTAACGTTGGTCAGTACAACCAAAATTGATATCATCAACATAAATTTGGCACACAAACAATTCACCATCATAAGATTTAGTGAAAAGAGTTGGGTCAAGTGAACCGGGTTTGAAGCCTTTCTTCATGAGGAATTCCTTCAAAGTATCATACCACTCCAGTGGGGCCTGCTTGAGGCCATAGAGGGCCTTATTGAGTCTGAAGACTTTGTCAGGATGCTTTGGATCTTCAAAACCTGGGGGCTGAGCAACATATACTTCTTCCTCAAGCTTACCATTGAGGAATGCACTTTTCACATCCATTTTATATAAGATGATACCATGATGGTTAGCATAAGCAAGTAATATGCGAATAACTTCAAGTCTAGCAACAGGTGCAAAAGTTTCATCGAAATCAATTCCTTCAACCTGTGCGTAGCCTTGAGCTACAAGCCGTGCCTTATTCCTCACCACAAGTCCATTTTCATCTTACTTGTTTAGGTAGATCCACTTTGTGCGGATGATATTGTGATTGCGAGGATCTGGACATCTTGCTTATTGTGGTAGATCCACTCAGGCTCCAGAAATGCTTCATCTACCTTAGTGGGCTCTGTGATAGAGACGAAAGCAAAGTGCCCACAAAAGTTAGATAAATGTGAAGCTCTTGAGCGTGTGAGAGGACCTGGAATGTTGATGTCGCTGATGATTTTCTCAATTTGCACTTCATTTGCAATGCGAGGATGAGCGGGTTGTCGTTGAGGAATTTGATCAGTATTTTCTTCAGCACCATTTTCCTCAGGTGCATCAACATGACGTTCTTCATGTTCTGGAATGACTTCTTCAGCAGATTCTTCGGTAGGAATGACATCCTTAGTAGCCTTGAACTTAATAGATTCCTCAGGAGGTATTTCATCGGTCACAGGAGGTAGGTGCTCTCTTTGTGAGCCATTAGTCTCATCGAACCGCACATCTATAGTTTCAACAACCTTGTGGTGATAAGTGTTGAAGACTTTGTAGGTGTGTGAGTCCTTACCATAACCGAGCATAAAACCTTCATGTGCTTTCGGTGCAAATTTAGAATTGTGATGAGGATCTCTAATCCAACATTTTGCACCGAAGACTTTGAAATAACTCACATTGGGTTTCTTGTCAGTGAGGAGTTCATATGTAGTCTTCTTGAAGAATTTGTGAAGATATACCCTGTTGATGATGTGGGATGCAGTATCAATTGCCTCAGGCCAAAAGCGAGGAGGCGTCTTGTACTCATCAAGTATAGTGCAGGCCATCTCAACAAGAGTCCTGTTCTTGCGCTCCACGACGCCATTTTGCTGAGGAGTATAAGGAGCAGATAACTCATGAGTAATACCAATTTCATCAAGATAGTCATCAAGACCAGTATTCTTGAACTTAGTTCCATTATCACTTCTGATGTGCTTGATCTTCACACCAAAGTTGGTTGAAGCCCTCGAGGAAAATCGTTTGAAGACTTCCTGCACTTCAGTTTTGTAAGTGATGATATGCACCCATGTATATTGATAATAATCATCAACAATGACAAAGCCATATAAAGATGCAGTATTAGTAAATGTGGCATAGTGAGTAGGGCCAAAGAGATCCATGTGAAGCAATTCAAATGCTCGAGTAGTAGTCATGATAGTCTTTGCTGGATGCTTGGCCTTGGTCATCTTTCCAGCTTCACAAGCTCCACACAAATGGTCCTTGAGGAATTTGACACCCTCGATGCTAATGACATGCTTCTTCTTCGCGGGCGTGTGCAGATTCCTCATGCCAGCATGACCAACTCATTGATGCCATAGCAAGCCTTCTAAAGCTTTTGCAAGTAGACATGTAGCAGGTTGTGGTCCTATAGAGAAATCAACAATATAAAAATCTCCTCTCCTAAAGCCTTTGAAGACTTTGGAATTGTCAGCTTCCATGATCACAACACAATGATACTTGCCAAATACAACAACCATATCAAGATCACAAAGCATTGAGACAGACATGAGGTTGAACCCTAAGGACTCGACAAGCATGACTTTGTCCATGAGTCGATACTTTGAGATTGCAACCTTACCTAGACCCAATACCTTGCTTTTGCCTTCGTCAGCGTAGGTGATATGCTTCAGATGTGATGGAGATAAAGCAGAGTCCATCAATAAGCTCCTGTCACCAGTCATGTGATTTGTACATCCACTATCGAGGACCCACTCAGTGGCTTTGGGTTGATCATCCTGCAGATGAATTAGTGCAACTTACGAACTCATATACTTCATCAGTGAAGAATATGGTATCAATTTCATTAGATCAATTTCATCAAGCACTAGAATAGATAATGCAGTAGGAGGACGTGAGAAATGAAAATTCATTTCTTCATGATTAGCTTGCGTCCTTTCAAGCAAATTCAGGACTCCAGCAAATTTTTCAGACGATTAAGTTAGTCTGGAGACCTGACCCTGCATAAGAGGTTAGATCTTTTTCTTCACCACCCACGTCTGAAGGGGTGGCATAGAGTTCATCATTCTGCAAGCTCCATAAGAGAAAGGTGGCATAGATGCCAATCCATTTCGTTTCACATAAGAGGGGTTAGGGTAAGCATAAGAGTAAGCGGAGAAATTCTTCGAGGACTTATGAACATAATGATTTGAAGAATTATGCACATATCCATAATCCTTAGATCTTCCCTGTGAAACAGACGTGTTAGCACGATGATCCTCATATCAGGACTTTGATGCTTTTGAGGAATTTGATCCACGTGAGGAGTTTGGTCTGTATGAGGACTTAGATCCATAAGAAGAATTTGGTCCATATGACGAATTTGATCTGGGGTTCCTATTCTTCACAGGTGGTGTCATGATGAAATTCACGTGAAGATTTTCAAGGCACCTTTTGGGAACCCAGATTTTCTTCATAGGAGAACCGTTCCTGCAGTTAGTGCCAACATATCTAGCAAATAATTCACCATTCTGATTTTTGAACAGTTTATAATTGGAGTCAAATGACTCATCAGAAGAATATGAAGATTCACATGTAAAGCCAGATAAAGTCGATGGATCCACTGAAGGTCCCTTTGCAGCAACCCATGAGGTTTTGGGATACTGCTCAGGTTTCCATTAGGTCCCATCAGCATTGAGTTTCCTCTCAAAGGCAATACCCTCTTTCCTAGGGTTCCTGTTGAGGATCTGCTTTTTAAGCACGTCACAAAGATCCTAATGCCCTTTGAGGCTTTTGTACATGCCTGTCATATACAATTCCTTCAGCCCTGCATCATCAGTGATACTAGCAATGTCCTCAGATGAGGAATTAGTGATAGCAGAGGCAGTTGAAGAATTTGCAGCAATGGAAGTATTTGAGCATTCAGGTGAAGAATTAGCAGTTTCACATTCAACGCACTTCAAACATGGAGGAACAAATTCATCCTGAGTAGCGTTGATCTGTTGAGCAAGTAATGAATCACGCTCCTTCTAATGGTCTTCATAACTCAGTCTTAACCACTCAAGATCTTGCTTTCTTTGAAGAAATTCATAAGAAAGCTTCTCATGATCAGATAGGAGAGTGTTATGATGACCTTGAAGATTGTCAAACTTGGACTGAAGTCTCTAAAGATTTTCAGTCAAAATTTTAGTGTGATCCATTTCCTCGCCCAACATATCATCGCTTTTATCTAGCATGTTTTGAACCTTTTCAAGAGCCTTTTGCAGTTTCACAGCAATCTTAGCAAGTTTAGAATAGCTGGGTTTGAGGTTTTCATCAGATTCATCCTCACTAGATTCATAGGAGGGATATTTGAGTACCTTTGAGCCTTTTGCCAAGAAGCAATAGGTGGGAGCGTAGTCCTCATCACCGTCATTAGTAGCATTGGGGAGGTCCTTTTCTTCAGAGTTGAAGATGGACTTGCTGACGAATGCGGTAGCGAGGGCTAGGATCGCCACACCAGAGTCTGACTCCTCAGATTCCTCCTCTTCCTCATTTTCCTCAGATTCAGCCTCAGAGTCCATTTCCTTGCCAATGAATGCCCGAGCCTTATTGGAGTTTCTCTTCTTGTGAGATGAGGACCTTGAAGACTTTGATGACAAGGACTTTGAAGATTTCTTCTTCTTCTTTGAATCATCAGAACTATAATCCTTGTACTTCTTCTTCTTTGATTCCTTTTCCCACTGAGGACAATCTTGAATGTAGTGTCCGGGTTTCTTGCATTTGTGACAGAGTCTCTTCTTGTAATCATGGGATGAGGAATCTGATCTCAAGTCACCACTTCTTGAGGATTTACCAAAGCGACTGCGTCTTGAGAACTTCTGAAACTTCCTCACGAGCATTGCTAGCTCCTGGCTCAGTTCTTCAGGGTCACCAAGGCTGCTATGAGAATCTTCACCTTCAGATTCAGACATTGCCTTGGCCTTCAGAGCCTGTGATCTACCATAACTTGGTCCATAGAGATCTCTCTTCTCAGCAAGCTAGAACTCATGAGTGTTTAGTCTCTCGAGGATATCAGTGGGATCAAGTGACTTATAGTCTCCACGTTCTTGTATCATCAATGCCAAGGTATCAAATGAGGAATCAAGCGATCTCAGCAATTTTTTCACCACCTCATGGTCCGTGATATCAGTGGCACCAAGTGCTTCAAGCTCATTTGAGATGTCAGTGAAGCGATCGAAGGTTTGCTGAACATTTTCATTGTCGAGTCTTTTGAAGCGGTTGAAGAGATTGCGAAGAACATCAACTCGAGAGTCACGCTGTGTTGAGATTCCCTCATTGACCTTGGACAGCCTGTCCCAGATAAGCTTAGCTGTCTCCAAAGCACTCACTCTGCCATATTGCCCTTTGCTCAGATGGCCACATATGATGTTCTTCGCTTGAGAGTCGAGTTGCTTGAATCTCTTCACATCAACATCGTTGATGGTAGCAGTGACAGAGGGGACGCCATTTTCCACAACATACCAGAGATCATTGTCAATTGCCTCAAGATGCAGGCGCATCTTATTCTTCCAGTACGGGTAGTCCGTCCCATCAAAGGTAGGACACCCAGCAGAAACCTTGATCATACCTGCGGTCGACATAACTAAAACTCCAGGTGGTTAAACCAAAATCACACAGAACAACGGAGTACCTTGCTCTGATACCAATTGAAAGTGCGTTGTATCGACTAGAGGGGGTGAATAAGTGATTTTTATGAATTCTTCACTGAGGAATTTGCGGGTGAGGAAATTCCTGAGTGAAGAGCTACTTGCACTGGAATAAGTACTCAGAAGTAAACATAACAGAACAAGAGCATGGTGTTCATGATGAAATGAAAACAAGCAGAGTATAGAAAGTGTAAAAATGGGATAAACAGAATGAAGACAAACAGGCTGAAGAAATTGAGAAAGTCTTCAGCAAAAGTCTTCAAATAGATATGAACAAGTACACAATAGAGAGATGAGGAAATAGAAGGATTGAGGAATTGGAACCACGTAGCTTGGTGAAGACAATGATTTGGTAGACCAGTTCCAACTGCTGTGACAGTTGTATGTCTGGTTAGGGCGGCTAGGTATTTAAACCTGAGGACACACAGCCCCAGACACCCAGTCCTGAACACGTAGCTCAGGACACTCAGTCCTCACCTTATTCCCCTTGAGCTAAGGTTACACAGAACTCTCCCAATCACTCGTGTTAAGGTTACACAGAACTCTCCCAATCACTCGTGGTAAGTCTTCAGGTGACTTCCAAACCTTCACAGACTCGGTCACTCGGCGAGCCACAATTTCCTCTTGGATGCTCTAGACCATGACGCCTAACCGTCTGGAAGATGCACAGTCTTCAAAGGTAACAAGCGTCGGATCCACGTAGGATTAATATCTTCAGTGATGCTCAATCACTATGGGTTTGTAGGTGTTTTGGTTTGGGTTTTCCTCATTTGATGATTTTTACTCAAAGTCCTCAGAGGATGGGATGCTCTGAAATGACAAGTGTCAGTTTCTCTCAGAGCAGCCAACCAGCTAGTGGTTGTAGGGGCGGCTATTTATAGCCTAGGGAGCAGCCCGACATGATAAGACATAAATGCCCTTCAATGATATGACCGTTAGGTGGGTAGATATTTTGGGACATCTGGTGCATAGCACATCAACGGTGGGAATTTTGAGTACAAAATTCCTCAGGGCTATCATGTTCCCCACTATGTAGGCAATCTGCACTGGCGAATTCCTAACTCCTTAGTCAGAACAAGTTCCTCAGAGACCAGAAGAACTTCGTCTCTATCACTGAAGAAATTCGACTGAACTGTATGAGATTTCCAATGGCTTCAGTCGAAGGGATTGGTAGATATCGGACTTGAGTTGAGCATCACTTGGAAATTTTTCCTTAGTATTTCCTCGACCCCCTTTAATAGTACGGTGTTTCCTATGACTCAAGAAAGAGAAAATGAAACTACGAAAACAAAAGTCTTCACGCTTCAAGTTCCTTGAATGAATACCATGTCTTTAGGATCACACCAATTTCTTCACGTTCAAAGTCTTCAGAAAGTCTTCAGAAATCCAAAGTCTTCAGTCGAAGAACTTCATTTTTAGGGGTTGACTTTCTCTGTAAATATCAAACTCCTCATAGACTTGTAGACCTATGTACACTCACAAATGCATCAGTCCTTTAACCTAAAGTCTTCAATACACCAAAATCACTAAGGGGCACTAGATGAACTTACACATGGAGACTCTCTATATGAAGAACATGGTGCTACTTTGAAGCACAAGTGTGGTAAAGGATAGTAACATTGCCCCTTCTCTATTTTTTCATCATTTTTAGAACAATATCATGAATTACATCCCCACTTTTTTGAGGACTTCTACTTGTGAGTTGCGTATGATTTCCCCGGAGAGGACAGGATGATGCAGTACAGTAGAGATAAGTATTTCCCTCAGTTATGAAACCAAGGTTATCAATCCAGTAGAAGAACTAAGCAACACCCACTACTAGGGAAAACCTTATACACAGAATCTTAGCAGCACCGCGGTACAAAAAGAGGCGCTACCGCTAACTTTCAGTAGTGCGGGTTCAGAACCCATGCTACTACTACTCAATTAGCAGTAGCGCGGCCTAGCCGAACCGCGCTGCTACTAAAATCAACCAACAGTACCCACCAACCTAGGTTTAGCAGCAACGCGCTTCTGCCACCCACGCTACTGCTAAAGTAATAGCAGTAGCGCGCTTTTTTTCTCGTCACTACTGCTAATTTTGAAACTGGCCACATGGCGGGCCCTGCTTAGCAGTAGCACGTGCCCAGGAAGCGCGTTGCTGCTAAAGTAATAGAAGTAACGCGCTTAACCTCCCGCGCTACTGCTAAGACGCAGCATAATGCCACCTTTTCCCTCCCCTCCCCTCCTCCTCCCCCATCTCCTCTCTTCCTCACTTTCCCCTACCTCCCACCTCCTCTCCCCCTCACTTTGCTTCTTCCTCAATACTTCTCCCCCATTACTCTCCCTCTTCTACCTACCTTTCTATCTCTTTTTACTCCTAGCTAACTACACCACCTCCATTAATGCATCTCCTTTCTCTTTTTCCTTCCCCCTCCACTAGTTGAAGTTGTCTCCTCCCAAATTAGCTAGCGAGGTAGATGTAGCATTTAGTGGAGTGACCTATGTGCCCCCTAACTAGATCTAGCTTTGTCAAGAAGAGCTTTGTCCACTTTTAGTCTCCCTACTACATTATCATCTCCGCCGCGTGGTCGATCGATCTCGAGATAGAGGTGTGATTAAAAATTCATGCTTTTGCAAGAATGGAAATATGTGTATGTGTGTGCGATATGATAATTGGGCGATATGATGGCAATTGTGTGTGTGGCATGAGTTGACGCCGAATTGTGTTTGTGAGTTGCCTATGTGAAAGTACATGTAGTCCCCGTGTGTGGTTTTGGTAATTGATGACAATCCTAATGGACTAATGTTTGCATTGAGTTATACATTTGAAGGAAAGTTCCATTTCCAATGCATGAAGAATATTGGATGAACTAAAGGATGTTTGTTCCATGGTGATGCAAGAAGGAGATAGAATGGATTCGAAATGAATGCCATATACATATTGTTGTGCATGCATCAAGGCTTATGGGTTGAACCATGATGAATCAAGATATTGGGAGAATGATTAAAGAGAAAATTCTACATATGCTTGAAGATAGGATCAATATGAGCTCATATGTTGAGTCATGGATTATTATGTCTTGAAGCAAGTAATTCAAGTGAAGAATTCATTGTGCCTCTCAAGATACTATGTTGGAGCATGAGAACGAGAAAATGATGTCCAATATGATATTCAAGGAGAAACTTGATATGGTCATGGTGAATTGAGATATTGGTTATTATGTGTAACACCCTCGATGCGACTATAGCTCCCATGTGTCGAGGCACGACTTAGAGACATAATCGCATTGAAGGTATATGTCGCAAGTTAGGCAATCTTCACAACATCCCATGTAATATGATAATAAAAGGGGAGATAACATAGTTGGCTTACACTCGCCACGTCAATCAAGTATATAAATAACATTACATCATCCAAACACTCATGGCCCGACTACGGCGCCAAAATAAAAGATAACCCAACATGCGACACGGTCCCAAACACCCCCAACTGGGCACCACTACTGATCATCAGGAAAAGAAACATAGTATCATCGAGAGTCTTCGTCGAACTCCCACTTGAGCTCAAGCGCGTCTCCTGGAGCGGAATCATCAGGCCCTGCATCTGGTGTAATGGTAAACTGTGAGCCATAGGGACTCAGCAATCTCGCACCCTCGCGATCAAGACTATTTAAGCTTATAGGTAAGGCAAGGTAAATATGTGGTGCTGTAGCAAGCGACTAGCAAAAATGGTGGCTAACTTATTCGCAAAAGAGAGCGAGAAGAGGAGGCAAAGCGCGAGATATAAACTAGAGACCAACCTGCACAAACATTACTCCAACACAGTGTCCACTTCCCGGACTCCGCCGAGAAGAGGCCATCACGGTAACACACTCAGTTGATTCATTTTAATTAAGTTAAGGTTTAAGTTATCTACAACCGGACATTAACAAATTCCCATCTGCCCATAACCGCGGGCACGGCTTTCGAAAGTTCAAATCCCTGCAGGGGAGTCCCAAATTAGCCCATGACAAGCTCTCACGGTCAACGAAGGAATAGACCTCCTCCCAAGACGTTCCAATCAGACTCGATATCTCGGTTCTTCAAGACAACTCCGACAATGGTAAAACAAGTCCAGCAACACCACCCGCTGTGCCGACAAATCCCGATAGGAGCTGCACATATCTCGTTCTCAGGGCACACCGGATAAGCTAAGCATACGGGAGCCAACGCAACCCAAGTTGCCAAGGGACGGCCCCGCACGGTGCTCTAGGTTGGACCAAAACTCAGAGGAGCACTGGCCCAGGGGGGTTTAAAATAAGATGACCCTTGAGTCCGCGAAACCCAAGGGAAAAGGCTAGGTGGCAAATGGTAAAACCAAGGTTGGGCATTGTTGGAGGAGTTTTATTCAAGGCGGACTGTCAAGGGGTTCCCATTATAACCCAACCGCGTAAGGAACGCAAAATCCGGGAACATAACACCGATATGACGGAACTAGGGGCGGCAAGAGTGGAACAAAACACTAGGCGAGAGGCCGAGCCTTCCACCCTTTACCAAGTATATAGATGCATTAAGATAACAAGATAATATAATGATATCCCAACAAGTAAATAAATGTTCCAACAAGGAACGACCTCCAATCTTCACCTGCAACTAGCAACGCTATAAGAGGGGCTGAGCAAAGCGGTAACATAGCCAATCAACGGTTTGCTAGGACATGGTGGGTTAGAGGTTTGACATGGCAATTTGGGAGGCTTAAAGCAAGTGGTAGGCATCATAGCATTGGCATAGCAAAAGAGCGAGCAAACTAGCATAGCAAAGATAGTAGTGATTTCGAGGGTATGATCATCTTGCCAGCAAAGTTGTCAGAGTTGACTGGATCCTCGAAAGCAAACTCAACGGGCACCTCATTAGCGAACTCGTCTCCTGGCACTACCCAAACAAGACAAACAAGCAACAAGGACACAATCAATCGCGTGCAAGGAACAAACAATATGATGCAAGGATGATATGCTATGCGGGATGCGATGCGGGATGCATATGCAAGATATGACAGGAAAAACAAGAACCTGGCCTCAACTTGGAAATCCAAGTGTGCCACTGGAAAGATGAGATGAAATCTCTTGAAAACGATATAAAGAACGCCGGAATCGGAGTTAGGGTTTGGAAAAGGCAAGCAATTCAAATATGACACCGGTCTGCGATTTACAACAAGTAGCCATCTAAATGCAATGAGATGAACATGCTACAGCACCTAAACATGACAACAAAATACATGGCAGGGATGCATTCATGATGCTTAACAAAAGTCTAGCACTGAGCTACGGCTAATTCATCCATTAACAGGTTCAAACAAGCATGGCAAAAATGCATATGAGAAACAGATCTCAAACTTAGTGAAATTAACACTTGTCTGCAATTTCAGATCAGGTAGCACTCTTCGGAGCAACAAAACTATATGCTACAGGACCTGAATATGGCAAAGTAAAGCATGGCATGGAGCTACTCAAAGAGCTAAACAAAAGTCCCTTAGTTACCTTGAGCCAAAAGGGATCAGAAAATACAATTGCAAGCATGTGAACATAGCAAAAACATAATCAGTTCTCAGACTTAGTGAAAACTGGCACATGCTGAAACAGATATCAAGTAGGCATGTTTACGAGCTTGATGCACTCACTACGGAGCAAGTCATGATAAGCTAAGCATACACCCATCAAGAATACACAAAATTCAAGCTAGACATGGCAAGAACAATAGCATAGCATGCACGGATCAACTACAACATCATCGGCAAAATTGCAAACAAGTTGACAATATGCCCAGATTCACAAAGTAGCAAAAGTAGAGCTCGATTGACTCAAGCTAGGGTGCTCCAAAATTGCAAACAAAGACATGGATGTATAGAGCACTACAATATTAACAAAATATCCTTACTGATCATCCTCAAAAGGGGCACGGATCACTAGGAAACAACATGAACATATGGCCATATGAGATAAACGGGTCAAGGACTTAGTGGAAATGCTAAGCCCTTGAAAACAGAATTACCAACTGCACCACTTTGCAAGCTTGTCCTAGTCACCACACACATCACAAAAATACATGGGTTGCACCTCTGGAAAGATGGCAAAACCCTTAACAAAACATATGTAGAGCATCAGGGCATATCATGCACACATTAATCATGGCAAAAATGACAAAAAGCTAAATAGAGTAGCAGATCTGACAATTATCTCAAGTAGCCCTCTTCTAACAGCATTTCGGGAATCAAGATGAACTCAAATGAAAATGATGCAATGGAAAGAAATGATGTACTCTCTGAGATGAACATTTTGATATGCTATATGCATGAATCGGAGCTACGGACGCAAAGTTACGAGGCTATGAACATGAGCACATGAAACAGAGAATCTCCGGGACTTGGAAGAATTTTTCGACGTCCGGATCTAGGGTTTGACGACGGCACGCGAACCGAGGCGGCGGCACACGCACTCCGGCAAGTCAGTGGTGGCCGGGGCCGGCGAGGAGAAGGCCGGGGAGGTCGGGCAGCGGCGGATCCGGTCGCTCCTCGACCGGATATGGCCGGAGGAGGGAGGCGAGGCCGAGGCCGAGGCGGCGGCGTGATCGGCGAGGCGCGGCCGGGCGGCGGAGGTCGGCGATGGCGGCGATGGCGCCGTGGCAGCGGCGGCCGGCGACCGGGCGTCGCGGGGAAGAGGACGGCGGCGCGGGCGAGCTCCTCTGGCCCGTGCGCGGGCGCGGGCGGGCCGGCCACGGGCCGCGGCGGGCCCGCGCGGTGCGGCGAAGTGGGCACGGGCGGCGGCCAATGGGCGAAGGACATGTGGCGGTGGACGGGCGTGGCAGACGTGTCCGTCGGCGGGGAGTTTGTCCGGCGGGCGCGATGAGGAGTGGCTCTAGGGTTTTCGGGAGGAAGGAGAAGGAGATTTTCGGGGGATCTTTAAATAGGCATAGGAGGAGCTAGGAGAGTCCAAATGAGGTGCGGTTTTCGGCCACGCGATCGTGATCGAATGCTCTAGATGATGGAGCAGGTTTAGGTGGGTTTTGGCCCAAATTGGAGGGGTGTTGGGCTGCAACACACACGAGGCCTTTTCGGTCCCTCGGTTAACCGTTGGAGTATCAAACGAAGTCCAAATGATACGAAACTTGACAGGCGGTCTACCGGTAGTAAACCAAGGCCGCTTGGCAAGTTTCGGTCCAATCCGGAAATGTTTAATCCCCACACATCAAAGAAAGCTAGAAATGACCACCGGAGGAGAACGAAGCGCCGGAATGCAAAAGAGACAACGGGGAAAAAGCTTGAATGCATGAGACGAACACGTATGCAAATGCAATGCACATGATGACATGATATGAGATGCATGACAACGATAACAAACACGGAGACAAAAACCCGAACCCAAGAAAATAAGTTTACTTAACACCGGAAACGGCAAGAGTTGGAGTACAAATTGGGAAAGTTACATCCGGGGTGTTACAACACTCCACCACTATGAAAGGATCTCGTCCCGAGATCTAGGACTGAAAGAACACCGGGTACTCAGAACGGAGGTGATCCTCGCGTTCCCAGGTAGCTTCACGGTCGGAATGGTGTGACCACTTGACTTTGAAAATTTTGATTGACTTGTTGCGAGTCTTGCGTTCAGTCTCTTCAAGAATAGCAACTGGGTGCTCACGATATGAGAGATCTTCTTGGAGCTCAATGTCCATGAAGTTAATGGTGCGGTCAGGAGTCTTGAAGCACTTACGGAGCTGAGAGACATGGAACACATCATGAACATTTGCAAAGTTTGAAGGAAGCTCGAGTTGATAGGCGAGGTCGCCTCTCTTGCTGACAATCTTGAAAGGTCCCACGTATCTAGGGGCAAGCTTCCCTTTGACACCGAAGCGACGAGTACCTTTCATAGGAGAGACGCGGAGGTAAACATGATCTCCGATGTCGAAAGCCAAATCACGGTGCTTACTATCATAGTAGCTCTTCTGACGGGATTGGGCTGCTTTGAGGTTATCTCGAATGACTTTGCACATTTCCTCTGCCTCTATGATTAAGTCATTGCCCAGAAGCTGACGTTCACCGGTTTCAGACCAGTTGAGAGGGGTACGGCACTTCCTGCCATACAGAATTTCAAATGGGGCCTTGCCCGAACTTGCTTGAAAACTGTTGTTGTAGGAGAATTCAGCATAAGGAAGACAATCCTCCCACTTCATGCCGAAGGAGATCACACAAGCCCTGAGCATATCTTCAAGAATCTGGTTGACACGCTCAACTTGACCGCTAGTTTGAGGATGGAAAGCTGTGCTGAAGCGGATGTTTGTGCCCATGGCCTTCTGAAAAGAATCCCAAAACTTGGATGTGAAAATGCTGCCACGGTCTGAAGAGATCACTTGTGGAATACCGTGCAGAGAGACAATCCGAGAGGTATAGAGTTCCGCCAATTGAGCTACAGTGATCGACTCTTTGATAGGCAGAAAATGAGCCACTTTGGTGAGTTTGTCGATGACAACGAATATAGTATCATTGCCACGCTTGGACTTTGGAAACCCAGTCACGAAGTCCATTTCAATGTGGTCAAACTTCCATTCTGGAATGGCAAGAGGTTGGAGGAGACTAGCTGGCCTTTGGTGTTCTGTCTTCACTCTTCTGCAGACATCACACTCATTCATGAACTGAGCAATCTCACGCTTCATTCGAGTCCACCAATAAGCTTGCTTAAGGTCCTGATACATCTTCGTGCTCCCAGGGTGGATGGAGAGGAGAGAATTGTGAGCCTCGTTCAAGATCACTTTACGGAGGTCACCTTTGGGTACAACAATACGATCCTCGAAAAAGAGAGTATCCTTGTCATCAAGGCGGAGCACTTGTACTTGGGTTGACTCTTGGCAATCCCAATCTTCACCTTTTTCACCATAGCATCAAGAAGCTGGGCTTGGCGAATCTGGTCTTCCAAGGTAGGAGAGACTTGAAGGTTGGCGAGGAAACCTTGAGGAACAACTTGCAGATTAAGTTTGCAGAAAGCTTCACAAAGCTCGGGTTGATAAGGCTTGAGAATCAGACTGTTGCAGTAAGCCTTTCTGCTCAATGCGTCAGCAATCACATTGGCCTTGCCTGGAGTATACTCAATACTCGGATTATACTCTTGAATCATTTCGACCCATCGAGTTTGCCTGAGGTTGAGATTAGGCTGAGTGAAGATGTACTTGAGACTCTTGTGATCAGTGAAAATATCCACATTTCTGCCCAATAAGAGATGTCTCCAAGTCAAAAGAGCATGCACAACTGCCGCCAACTAGAGATCATGAGTGGGGTAGTTCTTCTCATTAGGCTTCAACTAGCGAGAGGTATAAGCAAAAACTTTCTTCTCTTGCATCAATACTGCGCCAAGACCTTGGAGAGAGGCATCACAAAAGACCTCGTACGGCTTGGATTCATCAGGCGGAGTCAGAACTAGAGCAGTGATCAATTTCTCTTTCAAAGTGTTGAAAGCAATGTCACACTCCGGAGACCAAATGTACTTGACATGCTTCTGGAGAAGATTTGAGAGAGGCTTCACGATCTTTGAAAAGTTTTCAACGAATCTTCGGCAATAGCTTGTGAGACCGAGGAAGCTACGGAGTTGCTTCACGTTCTGAGGAGGTTCCCAATTCACGATTGCAGACACCTTCTCAGGATTCACGGCAATGTCCTTGGCATAGATGATATGACCAAGATAAAGAACCTCATCGAGCCAAAATTCACACTTGGAGAACTTGGCGTAGAACTGGTGTTCTCTGAGCTTATCAAGAACCAAACGCAAGTGCTTGGCATGATCTTCCTTGTTCTTGGAGAAAACTAGAATGTCGTCGAGATAGACCAAGACAAAGTCATTGGTGTAGGCATTGAAGATGAAGTTCATCATGCGAGAGAACGTCGGAGGAGCATTGACGAGGCCAAAAGACATGACAGTGTATTCATATGAACCATAGCTTGTCCTGAAAGCCGTCTTGGGAATATCTTGCTCACGGATTCGAATCTGATGATAACCCATTCGGAGATCAAGCTTGGGGAATACTTGGGCACCTTTGAGTTGTTCGAACAGCTCGTTGATGTTGGGAAGTGGATATTTGTTCTTGATGGTCTTCTTGTTCAATGGACGGTAATCAACACAAAGTCGGTCCGTTCCATCCTTCTTCTTCACAAAAAGAACACCACAACCCCACGGAGAAGAACTAGGCCGGATGAGACCCATTTTCTCTTGAATATCGAGTTGCTTCTTCAGCTCCTTCAACTCTTCAGGTCCGAGCTTGTAAGGACGTTTGCACACAGGTTCCATGTCGGGCTCAAGATCAATAACGAATTCAACTGGCCGGTGCGGAGGCATTCCTGGAAGCTCTTCTGGAAATACGTCTTGATATTTGCAAACGACTGGAATTTGCGAGATAGCATCGAGTTCACCCTTCTCATTGAGAGAAAACAGACGGATGGTATCATCACGAGCGGCAAAGACAATTACATCCTCAGACGAGTGAGTCAATTGAATCTGCCTGGCTGCACAATCAAGCTGAGCCTTGTGCTTAGAAAGCCAATCCATTCCGAGAATAAGATCAATATCCGAGTTACCCAGAACCATTGGAGAAGCGAGAAACTTGAAATCACCCAACATGATAGAAACATTCGGGACTATTGAAGTAGCCCTCGTAGACTTAGCCGGAGAAACCACTCCCATAGGTTTACCCAACATTTGCGAAACGGAGTCATGCTTGGAAACAAATGATCTTGACATGAAACAATGCGATGCACCAGTGTCAAAAAGAACTTTGCTGGAAAAGAGTTAACTGGAAAGTTACCCATGATGACATCTGACGAATCCTCTGCCTGAGCTGCATTCAGCAAGTTGACCTTGGCGTGCTTGGGGTTATGCTTGACCACAGCTGTACTTGCCGGTCTAACAGGAGGAGGAGGAGGAAGACGCCTCTGGTTGAAACACTTGTTGGCATAGTGACCCTTCTGTTGGCACTTGTTGCACGTAACCTCTGAAAGCGGATGGTGATACGGAGCACTCGATCTTGGAGCTTGAGACGAAGTCTTGTTCTGAAAGCCAGGGTTGGGTGGGTGGGAAGATCCACTGCCACCTTTGCTCTTCTGCTGATACGGCTGACGGAACAGAGGAGGAGGAAGCCAATACTTTTGCTGCTTGGCCACTTGAGTAGAGGAAGAAGGAGTAACATCTCTGACTCACTTCTTGGAAGCATCACACCTCAACTGAGCAGCCTCTTGCTTCAGTGCCATGTTGTAGAACTCATCGTATCTCAAGGGCTCGAAGAGGACAAGAGCTAGCTGAATTTCTTCTCTGAGACCACCCCTGAACTGATATATCATGCTCTTCTCATCAGGTACGTCCTGCTTGGCAAAGCGGGCGAGCTTCTGAAACAACTTGTTGTAGTCATAGACAGACAAAGAGCCTTGCTTCAGGTTGTGGAATTCCTCACACTTGCTTTCAACCACGCTCTAGGGAATATGATGAGCTCGGAAATATTGACGGAATTCATCCTAGGTAATAACACATCCACCTCTGGAGTCCTTGTACTGCTGGAACCATTCCGCAACTTGATCTTTGAGTTGGAAGGAAGCGAACTTAACAAAGTCCTCAGGCCTGACGTTACTGCACTCGAAATGCTTGCACAAATCCACTAGCCAATCGTCAGCATCGGTTGCCTCAACACAATTGCTGAAAGTCTTTGGCCCATTAGCAAGGAACTGGTTGAGTGTAGCAAAATGATTCTGATTGTTACCTTGGTTCCCTTGGTTGCCTTGATTGCGCTCTTGAAGAATTTGCATGATCAACTGTGTGTTTGCATTGGTTGCGGCCATCACAGCTTGCCATGCCTCTGGAGGAGGTGGAGGTGGTGGCGGGTTAGGATTCGGAGTCGTGCGTGTTGGAGGAGCCATCCTGAAGAGGTTGACGTCCATTAGCACATTGATAGACAAATATTGAAGCTGAATCCAACAGAATGAAAATTGCAACATATAGTCTTCACATCCGAACAAAATGAATGAATGCATTCCTCTTGAAATGGTCACATATCCATAAATTGAGAAGCCACGTAGAATTAAGGTAGAGAAATAAATCAACAAGGTACGTATCAGGAACGAATAACCGGTAAGAAATCCCAATCTCAAACCAATATCCGTGGAAGAAAAACTAGAGCTACAAGAATTCCCACCTATGAAACTCCCGAACCTTTTCGGTTATGCAATCAGGTGTTGGGGATACAGGGGAAGCATAATATCTCACCCAAATCTAGCAAATCATACATCCAGCTGTATCCATCCTTCAACACATAACCAAGAAAAACTTCGGAAACCATCTACCTCAACCTTCGAAAAGCATCCATTATACAAGTTATGGCGATACTCCCGAACTCCCGCCCCAGTACTGGGTGGCGTCGAGGTTATCTCACCAACGAACTGCATAAAAGAGATTTTCGATGTCGGCGTACTAAACTCAGGTATTCCAGAACTGCAACGATAAAATTATGACGACAACACCTCAGAGCTCAACTCCCCAGGACACTTCCACAAAACCCCTGACAGGAGGCACCAAGACACTGTTCTCATCATAAAACCATCGGAACGATTCCAAGATACCCGCGTGATCCTAAATTTTTTTAGTGAAATTTGAGAAGAGAAGAGTCAAAACTCTACGTCAGGATGCCTTACCAGAGCGATGAGGAGACTGGGAAGTAAAAAGAATTCCTAAACTCTCCGATATATAATTCCTAAATGACTCAAAAAAATTTCTAGACACAACTCGGCTGCTAAAAACGATCAAGCAATGGGGCTCCTAAGGTCTGGGAAGGCTCTGATACCAACTTGTAACACCCTCGATGCGACTATAGCTCCCACATGTCGAGGCACGACTTAGAGACATAATCACATTGAAGGTATATGTCGCAAGTTAGGCAATATTCACAACATCCCATGTAATATGATAATAAAAGGGGAGATAACATAGTTGGCTTACACTCGCCACGTCAATCAAGTACATAAATAACATTACATCATCCAAACACTGATGGCCCGACTACAGCGCCAAAATAAAAGATAACCCAACATGCGACACGGTCCCAAACACCCCCAACTGGGCACCACTACTGATCATCAGGAAAAGAAACATAGTATCGTTGAGAGTCTTCGTCGAACTCCCACTTGAGCTCAAGCGCGTCTCCTGGAGTGGAATCATCAGGCCCTGCATCTGGTGTAATGGTAAACTGTGAGCCACAGGGACTCAACAATCTCGCACCCTCGCGATCAAGACTATTTAAGCTTATAGGTAAGGCAAGGTAAATATGTGGAGCTGCAGCAAGCGACTAGCAAAAATGGTGGCCAACTTATTCGCAAAAGAGAGCGAGAAGAGGAGGCAAAGCGCGAGCGATAAACTAGAGAGCAACCTACGCAAACATTACTCCAACACCGTGTCCACTTCCCGGACTCTGCCGAGAAGAGGCCATCATGGTAACACACTTAGTTGATTCATTTTAATTAAGTTAAGGTTTAAGTTATCTACAACCGGACATTAACAAATTCCCATCTGCCCATAACCGCGGGCATGGCTTTCGAAAGTTCAAATCCCTGCAGGGGAGTCCCAACTTAGCCCATGACAAGCTCTCACGGTCAACGAAGGAATAGACCTCCTCCCAAGACGTTCCGATCAGACTTGGTATCTCGGTTCTTCAAGACAACTCCGACAATGGTAAAACAAGTCCAGCAACACCACCCGCTGTGCCGACAAATCCCGATAGGAGCTGCACATATCTCGTTATCAGGGCACACCGGATAAGCTAAGCGTACGAGAGCCAACGCAACCCAAGTTGCCAAGGGACGGCCCCGCACGGTGCTCTAGGTTGGACCAACACTCAGAGGAGCACTGGCCCAGGGGGGTTCAAAATAAGATGACCCTTGAGTCCGCGAAACCCAAGGGAAAAGGCTAGGTGGCAAATGGTAAAACCAAGGTTGGGCATTGCTGGAGGAGTTTTATTCAAGGCGGACTGTCAAGGGGTTCCCATTATAACCCAACCGCGTAAGGAACGCAAAATCCGGGAACATAACACCGATATGACGGAAACTAGGGGCGGCAAGAGTGGAACAAAACACTAGGCGAGAGGCCGAGCCTTCCACCCTTTACCAAGTATATAGATGCATTAAGATAACAAGATAATATAATGATATCCCAACAAGTAAATAAATGTTCCAACAAGGAACGGCCTCCAATCTTCACTTGCAACTAGTAACGCTATAAGAGGGGCTGAGCAAAGTGGTAACATAACCAATCAACAGTTTGCTAGGACATGGTGGGTTAGAGGTTTGATATGGCAATTTGGGAGGCTTGAAAGCAAGTGATAGGCATCGTAGCATTGGCATAGCAAAAGAGCGAGCAAACTAGCATAGCAAAGAAAGTAGTGATTTCGAGGGTATGATCATCTTGCCTGCAAAGTTGTCAGAGTTGACTGGATCCTCGAAAGCAAACTCAACGGGCACCTCGTTAGCGAACTCGTCTCCTGGCTCTACCCAAACAAGACAAACAAGCAACAAGGACACAATCAACTGCGTGCAAGGAACAAACAATATGATGCAAGGATGATATGCTATGCGGGATGCGATGCGGGATGCATATGCAAGATATGACAGGAAAAACAAGAACCTGGCATCAACTTGGAAATCCAAGTGTGCCACTGGAAAGATGAGATGAAATCACTTGAAAACGATATAAAGAACGCCAGAATTGGAGTTACGGTTTGGAAAAATGGCAAGCAATTCAAATATGACACCGGTCTGCGATTTACAGCAAGTAGCCATCTAAATGCAATGATATGAACATGCTACAGCACCCAAACATGACAACAAAATACATGGCAGGGATGCATTCATGATGCTTAACAAAAGTCTAGCACTGAGCTACGGCTAATTCATCCATTAACAGGTTCAAACAAGCATGGCAAAAATGCATATGACAAACAGATCTCAGACTTAGTGAAATTAACACTTGTCTGGAATTTCAGATCAGGTAGCACTCTTCGGAGCAACAAAACTATATTCTATAGGACCTGAACATGGCAAAGTAAAGCATGGCATGGAGCTACTCAAAGAGCTAAACAAAAGTCCCTTAGTGACCTTGAGCCAGAAGGGATCAGAAAATACAATTGCAAGCATGTGAACATAGCAAAAACATAATCAGTTCTCAGACTTGGTGAAAACTGGCACATGCTGAAACAGATATCAAGTAGGCATGTTTACGAGCTCAATGCACTCACTACGGAGCAAGTCATGATAAGCTAAGCATACACCCATCAAGAATACACAAAATGCAAGCTAGACATGGCAAGAACAATAGCATAGCATGCACGGATCAACTACAACATCATCGGCAAAATTGCAAACAAGTTGACAATCTGCCCAGATTCACAAAGCAGCAAAAGTAGAGCTCGATTGACTCAAGCTAGGGTGCTACAAAATTGCAAACAAAGACATGGATGGATAGAGCACTACAATATTAACAAAATATCCTTACTGATCATCCTCAAAAGAGGCACGGATCACTAGGAAACAACATGAACATACGGCCATATGAGATAAACGGGTCAAGGACTTAGTGGAAATGCTAAGCCCCTGAAAACAGAATTACCAAGTGCACCACTTTGCAAGCTTGTGCTAGTCACCACACACATCACAAAAATACATGGGTTGCACCTCTTGAAAGATGGCAAAACCCTTAACAAAACATATGTAGAGCATCACGGCATATCATGCACACATTAATCATGGCAAAAATGACAAAAAGCTAAATAGAGTAGCAGATCTGACAATTATCTCAAGTAGCCCTCTTCTAACAGAATTTCGGGCATTAAGATGAACTCAAATGAAAATGGTGCAATGGAATGAAATGATGTACTCTCTGAGATGAACATTTTGATATGCTATATGAATGAATCGGAGCTACGGACGCAAAGTTATGAGGCTATGAACATGAGCACATGAAACAGAGAATCTCCGGGACTTTGAAGAATTTTTCGACCTCCGGATCTAGGGTTTGACGATGGCACGCGAACCGAGGCGGTGGCGCACGCACACTGGCGAGTCGGTGGTGGCCGGGGCCGGCGAGGAGAAGGCCGGGGAGGTCGGGCGGCGGCGGATCCGGTCGCTCCTCGACCGGATCTGGCCGGAGGAGGGAGGCGAGGCCGAGGCCAATGCGGCGGCGTGATTGGCGAGGCGTGGCCGGGCGGCAGAGGTCGGCGATGGCGGCGACGGCGCCGTGGCGGCGACGGCCGGTGACCGGGCGTCGCGGGGAAGAGGACGGCGGCGCGGGCGAGCTCGTCTGGCCCGTGCGCGGGCGCGGGCGGGCCGGCCACGAACCGTGGCGGGCCCGCGCGGTGCGGCGGCCAATGGGCGGAGGACACGTGGCGGCGGACGGGCATGGCGGACGTGTCCGTCAGCGGGGAGTTTGCCCGGCGGGCGCGATGAGGAGTGGATCTAGGGTTTTCGGGAGGAAGGAGTAGGAGATTTTCGGGTGATCTTTAAATAGGCATAGGAGGAGCTAGGAGAGTCCAAATGAGGTGCGGTTTTAGGCCACGCGATCGTGATCGAACGCTCTAGATGATGGAGCATGTTTAGGTGGGTTTGGGCCAAATTGGAGGGGTGTTGGGCTGCAACACACACGAGGCCTTTTCGGTTCCTCGGTTAACCGTTGGAGTATCAAACGAAGTCCAAATGATACGAAACTTGATAGGCGGTCTACCTGTAGTAAACCAAGGCCGCTTGGCAAGTCTCGGTCCAATCCGGAAATGTTTAATCCCCACACACGAAATAAAGCTAGAAATGACCACCTGAGGAGAACGAAGTGCCGGAATGCAAAACGGACAACGGGGAAAAAGCTCGAATGCATGAGACGAACACGTATGCAAATGCAATGCACATGATGACATGCTATGAGATGCATGACAACGATAACAACACACGGAGACAAAAACCCGAACCCGAGAAAATAAGTTAACTTAACGCCGGAAATGGCAAGAGTTGGAGTACAAATTCGGAAAGTTACATCCGGGGTGTTACATTATGTCTTGAAGAAATGAAGCATAGTGAAGATATCAATAGGGCCTTCAAGACATAAATATTAATCATGGAGCAAAGATAAATGTTGACCAAGATAAAGATCAGAGATTGACCTCTAAGATGGTCAACATACAAGCGCATATCATGTGCCACATGAGATCTTGTGGTATGGTAAGAATTTATCGATTGCGCTTTGTGCACTAACCCATACTATGTGTTGCTTATGTTATGTGGGTTAGGTAATTCTCATGAGCTTAGTGCTTATAAGAAAGCTTGGTGCTCATCAAATTATGTCATCAAGCAATTAATGATGATGGACAAGTAAAGATGAATGCAAAGCAAAGCTTTCCACATTGTGTATGGGGGAGCTACTTGAAGACTTCTCTAATGTCTTGCCTTCAACTTGAGCTATGAAGAAACATCAATATAAAGCTCAAGTGAAAGGCTCTAGTCAAAGGTATTAGTTCCTTTGGCTTTAGATGTGAGGATCGATGACCATCGAAAAGGATATATACTCAAGAATGAGTTTTCGGTAGCTATCTAGTATAGTTCTTTTATGATTCTTGAGTTATAGGGATCCCGCACTATTAAGAGGGGATCAAAGGGGTTAGTGATGGATTTTCTCAAGTCAACATCATCTATTTCTATTCTTCTCACATCATATTTCAACATAGGCATATTTCACTCCTATCCAATACAAATACAATATGCCTACATATCTCAAAAGAAAATCCAAAGCCAACTAGGATCCCCAAAGTATATGTCTAACCTTTTCATACTTTGCACCCTCCATTTTGGTTTATCTTGGGTGGTTCTCTATATGAGGACCTGGAGCTTTTCCATAGCTTCAAAACGAGCCCAAGACCATCAAAATCGGAGTTCGGATGTGAAAGTTATGCATGTTTTAGTTTTGGGTTTCCTGCTGTTATTTTGGCCGGACGTCCGGTAACGTCCGAAAATCCGGTGCACCGATCCAAAAGCAAATAGACGGATTTCTGGTACTTATCGGACATCTGGTTCCCGGATGTTCGACAAACCTGTTTCACAAATATCCTGCTACATTCGTCTGATGGCATGCTACGGCCGTCGGACGTCCGGTGTTCCACCGAACGTCCGGTAATCCACCGGATGTCCGACACTTTCGTGAGCAGAATTCTCCCCAACGGCCACATTTGGGGCCACACTATAAATACCCCTTCACTACTTCGTGGAGGGGTTGAGCAACACAACTATCTTGACCCACACTTGAAGAAATGCTCCGTCGCCTTTCTCCTACCTCAAATCTTAGATCCCGAAGAGATTTGTGAGAGTTCTTGAGAGAGATTCCACTCAAGTGAAGATCCACTCCCTCTCCTTCCCTTGACCAAAGGAATTCGTGATTTGAGCAAGTCTTGAGCATTTCCCCTTTGTTCTTATTACTCTTGGAGGTTGGAGACTCCTAGGCGGTAGGAGTGCTCCGGTGAGGAATCAACTTGTGATTTGTCCCCCGGAAAGTTTGTGAAGGTTTGGAGGCCGCCTCAAGGTCTACCACTAGTGGATGAGAATCGCCTTCGTGGTGATATCTCAAGGAGAATAGGGTGAGCCTTCGTGGCGTTGGTGTGCCTTCGTGGTAACATCCACCTCTCTAACGGTGACTAGCTTCCCTCCAAGGAAGTGAACATCGGGATACATCCTCGTCTTCGTGACTTTGGTTATCCCTAACCCTAACTCCTTACTTGTGTTTTACTTTGGTCACTTGACCGTGCATTCACTATATCTTGTTGTACTCATTATATTGTGTTGGCCATTCCCTTGAAGAGATTATTTAGGCCTACACTTTATATTCGCAATTCATACTTTCTATCTTATGCTTAGTGTGAATTGCTAGCTTGTAACCTTCATTTCCATATCTTGTGACATAACTTGTGTAAGCTCGTAGTGCTTACTTGAGTTTGCTTGTATCATTCAATTCCATATATTGTGATACAATTTGTGTATGCTTGTATTGCTTACTTGTGATTGTGTGTATTATTCATTTCCATATCTCGTGATATACATTGAGTAAGTTTGTGTGACTTACTTGTGCTTACTCATATCCTCGTTGTTCTCATCTTGTTTACCCTAAGTTGTTGGTGCACTTAGTGAGCCTAGTATATTTAGGATTTGTTATTGAAAAGTATCCACTTAGTTTATTTCCGCATTAGGATATAGCCAAATCCGTAAAGGATTTTAAAACGCCTATTCACCCCCCTCTAGGCGACATCGTGATCCTTTCAATTGGTATCAGAGCCCGGTCTCTCCTTATTAGGCTTCACCGCCTAGAGAGTAACGATGTCGACTAGTGAACTAGTGCACGATGACACATCTTGTTTTAATGGAACAAATTACATTATGTGGAGATTACACATGCTTTGTCACTTTCGGGCCATGGGTCCAAATGCTTTGCGGATTATTGTTGTAGGGGATTCAAATATAAAGGATGGACAATCTCCATCACTTGAGGATATGCATCTTGATAGTCAAGTTTTGAGTGCCATTCACCAAGCTATATCCTTCAAAGTGTTTAAGGAAATCTTGACTTGCAAGTCGGCTCATGAGGCTTGGACCAAACTTGAAGATATATATGGTGGGTCCAATCTTGATGAAGACAATATTCTTTTTGGGGAGTTAATGGAGGATTTCTCCACATTTTTAAATCATGAAGAACTCTATATTGCTTCCACCTCCAATTACTTGGACACTTCAATATCTTACACTTCACCATCATGTGGCGTGCCACAAGGTAATGACATGGTGAGTGAAGAAATATCTTGTGATGATGGTGGTAAGCTCATTTCTGATGATATGCTTGATCTCCCATGTTGCCATGATAGAAATGATTTGGTTTCCTCTAGTTGTTCTATGACTAACCATGTATAGGAAATCAAGAAAGATGAGGCATGCTTGATTGATGAAGAACCCTCTTCTCCAAAAGAATCATCATCAATCCCCTTTGTTCAAATGTGCCTCATGGCAAGAGGTAATGACGAGGTATCATCTTCTCTTAGTGATAATGATGATAGTTGTAATGAAGATGATGATGATGACTTGACTCAAAATCTCTATGAGATTGGGAAAACTCTTCATAGAGCTAAAGATAACACTTATAAAAGGTTCCAAGATGTTCTTGCTTGCTTTCAAAAACGTAATGACTTATTTCTTAACGAGCAAGCGAAAAGTGAACAACTTGAACATGAACTTGCTAAGGCTCATCAATGTCTTAGTGACTTGAGGTCTTTAAAAGAAGAGATTGAAGTTACTCATTGTAAACTTAAAGAGGATTTTGAGCACCTTGACCTTGGCTACAAGAATGTCAAAGGAGAGCTCACCAAACTCTCTAAGTCTCATGAGGAACTTCAAGCTACTCATGCGGAATCTCTAGTTTCTACATGCTCCTCGCATATTGATAATGATGATTGTGCTACTAACTCTATCTTGTGTGAAGCACCGATGTTGAAAGAAAATGTTGAGCTAAGGACTCAACTTGATTTGCTAACTAGCAATTATGGGAAATTGGAAGAAAGTTATGAAAAGCTCTCGGGCACTCATGAGGATCTTCTAATCTCTCATGATGGGCTAAAGTTAGCTCATGAGGCTATGTTCACGAAGGTAAAATTGTGTGAGTCTCATGTGGATATTAGCACATCTTCTACTCAAAATGCCTTATTTCCATGTGCTAGTCCTTGCAATTCCTCTCTACATAATAGTGATACACCTCATGATGAATTTCTTACCTTGTCTTGTTGCTCTAACCATGAAGTTTCTACTTCCACTAGTCCTCTTGTTTCTAGTCTTGAAACTAACCATGTAGAGGAAATTAATGAGCTCAAGGCCCAAGTTACTAGTTTGCAGAAAGACTTGGAAAAGTGCGATGATGGACATAGTTTTCACTCCAACAAGAAGAAATCCATGAACAAGAAAAGGGGGCAAGACCAAGCCAAGAACGAGTCCAACATTTCTTGCTTTAAGTGCAAAAAGGTTGGACATCACGTAAGATCTTGTCCATTGAAGAAAAGGGCTTATAAAGGGAAGCTAAATGGGAAGCGGCCTCAAGCTCAATCTCAAGTTCAACCTCAAGTTGAAGAACGGCCACTATCCATGATGAAACATGTTATTACTTCCCGAGTTGAGAAAATAAAGAATAAGAGAAGGAGGAGTACATGTTGCTATATTTGTCGTAAGAAGGGACACATAGCTTCATCATGTCCCAACGGTAACATCTCTAAGCCTCCAATTATCAATGATCATTATTCACTTAGGAAGGATGTTGATGGTAATATGTTTGCCAAGTATGTTGGTGCCCAAAGTGATTTGAAAGTGGATAAGACCATTTGGGTTGCCAAGCCTATTGTTACTAACTTCTTAGGACCCAACGTGGTTGGGGACCATCGAGCTCAAACTTGATCAATAGGTGTGTGGAGGGCATTGGAGACGTGGCTTGTTCATGAAGAAAAATGATTCTCGCCATTCATTATGGTTCAAACCAAGGGAAGTGAATTATCATCATATTTGTCATTCTAATGCCCCTCATGGCGGTAACTTGTATTTGTATTATCTACATTGAAAGTTACTAGCCCCATGCATGTTTAGGTTTTGTATCTAGCATGTGTTTGTATATGTTGTATCTCCTAATATGCTTGATTTGTGTTATCTAGCATGTGTAGGTTGCAATGCACGTTATATATTTGTGTGTGTAGTCTCGAGCCTTTATTGCTTCATTAGTTGAATCTTCCTTGTTTTTTTTTGAGATATTCATGGTTAACCATATTATGGGGGAGTGATATGCTTTGTGCATATCACAATCCTTGTTAAATGTGAAAAATTATGGGATGCCACTTAGAATATATTTCAGATTATCTTATATCTCTGTGGCATGTAATGCCTTGTTTACATATGGCATTCTTGTGCGGTTCTGCCCATGGCTATCTTCAAAATCATATTCGGAAAATTGTTTGATTAAAGCTATTCAAATTGTTGCTTTGCATGATGATCTATCTAATTGGAATGTTAATAATATACTATCCAAGCATTGCGTTTATTTCTAAACTCTCATGATATGCTTGTGTTAGTATAGATGATCATGTACTTCTGTGATTTCCACGCAGAATGATAACTCGAAATACCATTTTGTTCGAGTTCATCTTATTAGTTTGTATGGAGTTATGGGAGTTTGTCATCTCATTGTTTATAGTATCATATATCTACTTGAGTGAGATATTCCTATGAGTATGTGTGCAATGCATATCCTATATGCTCATTGTTTTTTTCCTTGGTTCATATGTTGAACTTTGTGTTCTATCATATGTTGATTTGTCACTTTGATTTATTTTGGACAACATGAATGACTAGTGATGTTATTGGAAGTATTAGTGGTTATGTGTTCTTTTGTCCATTTTGTATCTCCTTGGATTTTGGTAGGCATGTGCATGCATAGTTACTATGTGTAAATTCGCATGCCTTGTTTGCTTTATTTGATCCCATATATATGGTAAATCCATAAAATTCTTAATAGCTAAGATGTGCATGAAATTCAAATTTATATCGATATGCACATACTCAAGTGGCTTTACCATATGTGTTGTAGTTATGCTAACTACTTCGGACCCAATAAGTTTGGGGACCATATATTGTACTTAAAATGTTTTAGGTACATTTGAGAAGCATTGGGTGCTTGGCTTATTCATGAAGGTGGTGGCACTATGAGGAAATTAGAGCCAAGCTTGGACATTTTATTGATCTACGACTTCATACCAATGCTATCTCGGTAACAAGTATTTACTTCATGCATATATATAGAAATGGGGTCAACCTTGTGTAGGTTGCATCATGGCATTAATTTCTTGACTTGTTCCTGTGATACTTGTTTCCTTTCTCAAAGCATCCCAATAATGATCTCTTGTTGCTAGTTGTGATGTCTTTGATGGCTTTGTGTTTGGAGTTTATTAATATACAATAAGATAATATTAAGTCATGTGCTATGCTTTCAAGCAAAGATCTCATTGGTATATCTTATGACTCCCGTTTGGATATCTTATTCTTTCCTTTTGTAACTATTTCATGTGTACATGATTCTCTGTGGATATATATCACCATGATTGTCATCTACCTAGAATCTTATACACGTGAGAGAAGTTACATCTCTAGTTGATATCCCTATTCTTTCATGTCCACCATTTCATTCTCTTTTTATATCTTTGGTGGCTCAATGGAAGCATTCATTGTATGAGTGCGTGTCTTACCTCTTTCAATCTTAGTGCACTCATGTTTGGTGAAGTTTGTTGTCCTCGTGCTTTTCTTGACAAGCCTATTATTTCCTATCTTCACCATGGGTTGTCACGAGCTTTGATTTTTAATTTGCTATTAGTGAGGTTGTGAACCCATTTGCTTGATGTGTGTGTGACCTGCTTAACTTTGTGTGTGTGGGAAGGACATGTCTGGCACCTTGTATCTCATTTACTCAAGACTATGTTGATGCCTAATTCTCATCCTTATATTAGTCTTCTCAAGTGCTTTGACGTGACTCACACACATCATTTTGGTTGTGCCTATTATTAGGTTGCCTCATTTACATGTTTCTCAACCATATGTTTGGTTTCAATTGTTTTGTGTTCCTATTGATTTTGGCGGAGTGATGATCCTATTTTGTGCACTTGTATCCAATAAAAAAATCTAAATAGTGCACAAATCATGGGGAGCTTCTCTATTTTCCTTAGAACACTCCTTTGCTCAAATTATAATATTCTTTTATCCTTCTAGCTCATCAGATCTTTTGATTGCTTGCGTCACTTTGTGTTATGCAAGTGAGATCAATTTGTTCCATGTACTTTGTGCCATGTGCCTTTCTCTTATGCTAGGTTCAAAATTGTATAATAGTGGATTCACCCATGGATATCATATTCTTATCAATTACAACCTCTTTTGTGTATACAGGTTTCTTTGTGGATACATATCATGATTATTATTGGCCACTTAGAAATTTTTATACATAAGAGAGTTCATATATTTCCTTGATATCATTTATTCCTTGCCATCCACTCTGTGTGGTGTGGCTTCGGTAAGAGGTTGTGTCGTAAGTTCTTGTATGCATTGCATATATCCTTGCGCACTCATGTGTTTTGGATGTATTTTGGACCCATACTTGACATGATGATCACATTGGATATTCCTATTTTATCTTGTCCAAAATATGTTCTTTGGATCTTTTGAATGTTTTCCTCCCATGTTTAATCTTATTTTCATATCATACTATCGTGTTGCATTCTAGATCCTAAATATGGGTTGAGATCCTCAAATTTTTCATCATTGAATATGTGCATTTGATTTCACTCACATTTTTGCGATATGCACACATTAAGGAGTAACTCATACTACATTAGTCCCCTAGATTTTTTCATCCATTTTAGCATTTGTTGCCAATGGGGGAGAAGGTTAGAGGGTTGAAGTTTAGTATTTTTGTAAGTGATTGTTGTCACTCATGCTTATCTACCCTGGTTATATATGTTTATTGCATGAATGAATGAATATATATATATATATAACTAGCACCTAGTGTATGCCAACCAATATATGCAAGGAAATTCAAAGTTCATTCACACATGCATATATTGTGGGGGAGCTGGCTCTATATATTGTGGTTCCACTAACATCAAATACTTGTGTAGTGTTTCGATGTTAGTACACTGAGTGTGATAAACTCAAGTATCTTTGTGACACTTGATGCTATCAATACTATCCCAAGTATACAATTTATCCTCGGGTAAATTGCATACTTGTGTTAAAATTCATTTTATAAACCCTCTTGTTGAGATTGTCATCAATTACCAAAATGGGGGAGATTGAAAGTACGTGTAGTCCCCATGTGTGGTTTTGGTAATTGATGACAATCCTAATGGACTAATGTTTGCATTGAGTTATACATTTGAAGGAAAGTTCCATTTCCGATGCATGAAGAATATTGGATGAACTAAAGGATGTTTGTTCCATGGTGATGCAAGAAGGAGATAGAATGGATTCGAAATGAATTCCATATACATATTGTTGTGCATGCATCAAGGCTTATGGGTTGAACCATGATGAATCAAGATATTGGGAGAATGATTAAAGAGAAAATTCTACATATGCTTGAAGATAGGATCAATATGAGCTCATATGTTGAGTCATGGATTATTATGTCTTGAAGCAAGTAATTCAAGTGAAGAATTCATTGTGCCTCTCAAGATACTATGTTGGAGCATGAGAACGAGAAAATGATGTCCAATATGATATTCAAGGAGAAACTTGATATGGTCATGGTGAATTGAGATATTGGTTATTATGTCTTGAAGAAATGAAGCATAGTGAAGATATCAATAGGGCCTTCATGACATAAATATTAATCATGGAGCAAAGATAAATGTTGACCAAGATAAAGATCAAAGATTGACCTCTAAGATGGTCAACATACAAGCGCATATCATGTGCCACATGAGATCTTGTGGTATGGTAAGAATTTATCGATTGCGCTTTGTGTACTAACCCATACTATGTGTTGTTTATGTTATGTGGGTTAGGTAATTCTCATGAGCTTGGTGCTTATAAGAAAGCTTGGTGCTCATCAAATTATGTCATCAAGTAATTAATGATGATGGACAAGTAAAGATGAATGCAAAGCAAAGCTTTCCACATTGTGTATTGGGGAGCAACTTGAAGACTTCTCCAATGTCTTGCCTTCAACTTGAGCCATGAAGAAACATCAATAAAAAGCTCAAGTGAAAGGCTCTAGTCAAAGGTATTAGTTCCTTTGGCTTTAGATGTGAGGATCGATGACCATCAAAAAGGATATATGCTCAAGAATGAGTTTTCGGTAGCTATCTAGTATAGTTCTTTTATGATTCTTGAGTTATAGGGATCCCGCACTATTAAGAGGGGATCAAAGGGGTTAGTGATGGATTTTCTTAATTCAACATCATCTATTTCTATTCTTCTCACATCATATTCCAACATAGGCATATTTCACTCCTATCCAATACAAATACAATACGCCTACATATCTCAAAAGAAAATCCAAAGCCAACTAGGTTCCCCAAAGTATATGTCTAACCTTTCCATACTTTGCACCCTCCATTTTGGTTTATCTTGGGTGGTTCTCTATATGAGGACCTGGAGCTTTTCCATAGCTTCAAAACGAGCCCAAGATCATCAAAATCGGAGTTCGTATGTGAAAGTTATGCATGTTTTAGTTTTGGGGTTCCTGCTGTTATTTTGGCCGGACGTCCGGTAACGTCCGGAAATCCGGTGCACCGATCCAGAAGCAAACAGATGGATTTCCGGTACTTATCGGACATCCGGTTCCCGGCAAGTGTCGGATGTCCGACAAACCTGTTTCACAAATATCCTGCTACATTCGTCTCATGGCATGCTACGGCCGTCGGACGTCCGGTGTTCCACCGGCCGTCCGGTGCCTATTTTGCCACCGGATGTCCGACACTTTCGTGAGCAGAATTCTCCCCAACGGCCACATTTGGGGCCACACTATAAATACCCCTTCACTACTTCATGGAGGGGTTGAGCAACACACAGCAATCTTGACCCACACTTGAAGAAAAGCTCCGTCTCCTTTCTCCTACCTCAAATCTTAGATCCCGGAGAGATTTGTGAGAGTTCTCGAGAGAGATTCCACTCAAGTGAAGGTCCACTCCCTCTCCTTCTCTTGACCAAAGGAATTCGTGATTTGAGCAAGTCTTGAGCATTTCCCCTTTGTTCTTGTTACTCTTGGAGGTTGGAGACTCCTAGGCAGTAGGAGTGCTCCGGTGAGGAATCAACTTGTGATTTGTCCCCTGGAAAGTTTGTGAAGGTTTGGAGGCCGCCTCAAGGTCTACCACTAGTGGATGAGAATCACCTTCGCGGTGATATCTCAAGGAGAATAGGGTGAGCCTTCGTGGCGTTGGTGTGCCTTCGTGGTAACATCCACCTCTCTAACGGTGACTAGCTTCCCTCCAAGGAAGTGAACATCGGGATACATCCTCGTCTTCGTGACTTTGGTTATCCCTAACCCTAACTCCTTACTTGTGTTTTACTTTGGTCACTTGACAGTGCATTCACTATATCTTGTTGTACTCATTATATTGTGTTGGCCATTCCCTTGAAGAGATTATTTAGGCCTACACTTTATATTTGCAATTCATACTTTCTACTATTGTTCTATCTTATGCTTAGTGTGAATTGCTAGCTTGTAACATTCATTTCCATATCTTGTGACATAACTTGTGTAAGCTCATAGTGCTTACTTGAGTTTGCTTGTATCATTCAATTCCATATATTGTGATACAATTTGTGTAAGCTTGTATTGCTTACTTGTGATTGTGTGTATTATTCATTTCCATATCTCATGATATACATTGAGTAAGTTTGTGTGACTTACTTGTGCTTACTCATATCCTCGTTGTTCTCATCTTGTTTATCCTAAGTTGTTGGTGCACTTAGTGAGCCTAGTATATTTAGGATTTGTTATTGAAAAGTATCCGCTTAGTTTATTTCCGCATTAGGATATAGCCAAATCCGTAAAAGATTTTAAAACGCCTATTCACCCCCCTCTAGGCGACATCGTGATCCTTTCACTATGTTTTGTCGAAATGTCAACTTATTTCCGTTTCGGTGAATTCTGGGCAAACTCTCTACATCTATATGTCCTATTTTTAGGGAAGGTCATGCCGAATTTTTGTATAACTTTGATGCATGCATGCGTTTTTATAATCAATTTGTTTATTATTACCGTGCAGGCATTCATGATGGTCAGTGGAACGATGGTGGACAAGTGGTTGCGGTCGGCGGTGCAGGACATGAAAGAAAATAACCTGACAGAGGTTTTATGTCCGTGTCGAAGATGCAAAGGAATAGTTTTGCTCGACCCTTATGATGAAGGTCATGTCGAAGCACACCTACTCATGCCTGGTTTCATGGATGGCTATACTCGATGGATAATTGAAGATGAGGATGATGATGTCGAGGACGCCGACGGCGCAGGCAATGACGACACGGGGCAAGACGAAGAGATGATTGATAATGGCGGCGGGGAGGAGGCCGTACATGGTGGTGGAGAAGGGGCCGGATATGGCGGAGGAGAAGGGGCTGGACATGGTGGCGGAGCGAACGTGGACTCCACACCACAGAGTTTATCAGTACTAAGTTCAATCGTGCGGGACCCTCATGTTCAAGCACTGCTTCGCAAGGAGACGAGTGCTGAGAGAGCTGCTTCTAGAGAGGAGGCTAAGCTACAACAACTCGTGGTAGACTCTAACACTCCACTGTATAATGGTTGCAATCCTGAGGTGACCCACTTGAGTTTCACGCTCCAACTCCTGAAGATGAAGGCTAAAAACAAATGGACCGAGACTAGCCTTGATGAGCATCTCAAGTACCTAAAGGATGTTCTTCTCATGGGGAATCTATGTCCTACTAGTGTGGATGAGGCCAAGAAGATCGTGTGCCCTCTTGATCTGCTGCACGTTAGATACCATGCATGCATCAATGATTGCATAATTTATCGGAAGGAGCACGCGGAAAAAAACAAGTTGTCCGGTGTGTAATACTTCTCGATACAAGAAGGACGAGAAGAAATGTCCCCAGAAAGTTGTATGGTACTTACCGATCACTCTCCGTCTCCAGCGGTATTTCATAGATCCCAAGGAAGCAAAGCTCATGCGCTGGCACGCGGAGAGGAAGAAGCCCGACGATGGAAATGATCCGAAGCTGAGACACATCAAGGATGGAAGCCAGTGGAGAGCGTTGAACGACTTCTATCGGTATTTCGAATGTGATGCGAGGAACATCGTGCTCGGCACGTGTACCCATGGCAGGAATCCGTTAGTCAACCAGAACACCAACCATAGCACATGGCCCGTGTTTGTACACCAACCATAGCACATGGCCCGTGTTTGTATGGATGTACAACCTCCCCCCCCCCCATGGAAATGCATGAGGTCAAAGTACATTCACATGAGCATGCTGATTCAAGGGCCGAAACAACTAGGAAATAATATTAATCTGTATCTGGGGCTACTTCAAGAGGAGTTAGACACGTTATGGAAAACACCGGACAAGACATGGGATGCTAGCAAAGGCGAGTATTTCTACATGAGAGCCGCACTGATCACGATGGTGCATGACTATCTCGGTTACGGATATGTCGCAGGCTAGGTGTGCCATGGACATTGCGGATGCACGCGGTGCATGGATGATACGACGTCTCAGCAGCTAACATCAAGGAAAGATGGCGGGTCTGGGAAAATTGTATACATGGGGCATCGAAGATGGCTCGATACGGATGACCCGTGGAGAAACCATTGAGATCTAATCAATGGTCACGCTGAGCATCGAGGACCTCCACGTAAGCGGAGCGGCACTGAAATCGATGAGCAGTTGAAAAACTGGGAACAGTGCCCCGCGCCGGGAAAGACGGTGAAAAAGGCACCGGAGCGCTGCCGAAGGTATGGAAGACGAGGTCTGTTTTCCGGGACTTGGAGTACTGGCACAAACCTGACACACCTCATTGCCTTGATCAAATGCATATATGTTAGAATGTCCTTGAGAGCCTGCTCGCGACACTGATGAACATGCCGAATAAGAAAAAGAATGGGCCGAAGGTAAGAAAAGACTTGCAAAATTTCAATATCAGGGAAGATCTGCACATGCCGCCCCATAAAAAGTCAGACGAGACAGAGACATAGGCACGGGAGAGGAATGGCAAGAAAGTAAAGGAAGAGGATTACTGCCCCCTTCTTGCTTCACCTTAAGTCAGGCCGAGATCGATCAATTCTTTAAGTTCCTTACCGGAGTCAAAGTTAGTTCCGGTTACTGTGGCAAGATAATTAGATATCTAGACACGGACAAGAAAAGGTTCAGTGGGATGAAGTCCCATGACTGTCATGTGATGATGACGCAGATACTACCTGTTGCCCTTAGAGGGATAACGGACAAGCACGTCCGTGACACACTTATTGGTCTCTGCAACCTTTTCGACGTCATCTCTCGAAAGTCGATCAGTGTGAAGCAGCTCCGAAGGCTACATGAAGAGATCGTTGTGATACTGAATGAGCTTGAGATGTACTTCCCGCCCGTGTTCTTTGACGTCATGGTGCATCTGTGTGTCCATATTGTGGACGACATAATAGACCTGGGGCCATTATTCCTGCATAACATGATGCCATTTGAGAGGATGAATGGGATCATCAAAGGATTCGTTCGTAACATGTCCCGTCCAGATGGAAGCATCATTCAAGGCTATCTGACACAAGAGTGCATCTCTTTCTACAAGAATTTTCTATATGGCACAGACCAGCCGCCTGGTGTTGGTGTTGGTTTGCTCGTTAACAAGCACGATGGGAGGCTCCAAGGAGAAGGTCACTCCAATAGTCGCAGGGAACTGCACGTGGCATACTCAGATCGACGAAATGACTTTGACAGAGCAAACTTGGTAGTGCTACAACACCTAGACGAGGTAGATCTTTTCGTGGCATTGCACAAAGAAATTATCGCAAAGAAGTATCATGACCGGGGGTATGCAGGACGGACGCATAAGTTACTAGAGAGCACAACTCCACTTTCTTGCATTGGTTCAAAGAGCATATTATTGCTAATCCCCCGAAAGAGGGCTCTAAGGACGTATTGCTCATATACGCCTTAGCAAATGGCCCCTCGCCCAACCTCATCACCTATCAGGCCTACGATATCAACGAATACACGTTCTACATGGATGGACAGTGATGATTAGAACTCAGGGGTGATAATGGAATGCATGACCGGCAGCGACAACGGCGCAACTGAGAGATTTTACAAAAGGGCCGAGGAGATCTGGGAGCTTAACTACTCTATACTGCACAACACGGCGATGTTCCATGTCAGATGGGCTTAGAATGTCGAAACAGAAAACCGGTATTTCACTACCATGACTATACCCGACGCCAAGAGCGCTACCGTGAACACTATCGCAAAAAGCGAGCCATGGGTACATGCTAAGCACGTAACACAATGCTTATTCATAACCGACCCGCGCAATCCCAGTCGTGTTGTCGTGAGGAGAGGCAAAAGGAACATCATTGGAATGGATGGAGTCGCCAACGAGGAACACTACGACCAGTACGACAACCCAATGAGGGAAGATGACGATGACGATGAAGTATACGTCAAAAGACGAATCAATACTACATTACCAAAGAAAAATTGTACTCCATGGAAAAGGAAAAGTCACAATGAGGGGCTCAATTATTCTTCAACGAACAAGAAGGGAAAGAAGCTCACTCAAAAACGAAAACATCAACGCTGAGGAACCATATGTTATCGGTCAAATGATGTAATATATATGTTCCTATTTTGTAACAGTTAGCCATTATGCATGGGTCCAATGATGTAATATATATGTTCCTATTTTGTATACATACTTAACCGTCAAATGATGCAATATATATCGCCTTCCCTTCGTTCACTACTCTCAGAAAAAAAGAAAAGAAAAGTGGGAGAAAAGAAATGAAAAGAAAATAGAAGAAAACAAACAGAAAAACTGCTATAGGTACTGGTTATAGCAGTAGCAGTTTCCTGAAAAAGAGCTACAACTAGTCAGAGTAGCAGTAGAGGTTTCCTTATAAAACCGCTATAGCTACCTGTAATAGCAGTAGCGCGTTTGGTTTAAACGCGCTACTGCTATGTCCACTTAACCCCCAAAATCCTTCTCTCTCTGCTTCATCCCACCTCTTTTCCCTCCAAATTCCCACTCTCTCTTCCCCCATCGTGCCGCTGGAGCCCTGCCCTCGCCACGCCCCTGCGCTCACCCCCGACCTCGGCGCTCACCCCGTCCCCGGCCTCGGCCCCGACCCCGACCCCGACCCCGGCTCCGACGCTCGACCGCGACTCCGACTCCGGCCCCTCCCAACCTCGGCCGTCGTCGGGCCTGCACCCTCTGTAAGCCCCCCACCGCTCCTCCTCGCTCTGCTAGCTAGGGTTCTGTGGTTAATTTACTTAGGTTTTAGTTAGGGTAGTAGGTTAATTAGGTTATTAATTTAGTTAGTTAATTAGAATTAGTATTTAAAAACAGAATTAGTTTAAGCAATTGTCCAAATCAACATCCCTTGTTAAAGCAAATTTAGGTAGGTTGGATTTTTACTTTCAAATATTGTTATGACATTTTTGCATTTTTCTTCAAGTTCTATATTTTTATTCCTTTTATACAGAAATTTGAAGTGGACATGTGATATGTGAACATGTGATGTTTTGGACATGTCATATTTGGAATTTGGACATGTCATTTGGACATGTGATGTTTTGGACACGTCATATCTGGAAAATGATGATTATGTGCAAGGTAAATGATCTGAGTAGCCTATGTTACGCCAGAATGTTAATTCATTTCTGTTTCGGTGAATTTCAGGCGCTCGATATGTCCATTTTTAGCAAAGGTCGTGCCGAAATTTTCCGTGAATTTTGGCATGACTTGTGCTAGATAGTAGGCATATCGAGTGTCGGGAGTTGCTAGGAAATAGCATTCTGGCAAACATAGATCTTTTTTATGTCATTTCTCATTTTTTTCTATAGTTTTAGAATTAAACGAGGAGACTGAATCATAGGAAACAATGTCAAACAACAAAGAAACCGGGCCTTCTGACCAAGATGCAGACGAGATGGATTATGAGGGTTACCAAGAGTACCTCGAATTTTTGTCTGCTAAGCAATGTCAAGGTTTGTAGGTTGGCCTCGACGATGGTACTAACGCCGACATTGACACCGACGGCACCGACACTGATGGCGGCGCCGAGACCGGCGGGGAAGGTACCGGTGCTGATGCCGCTACCGAAAAGATGAAGCGGAGGAAGCAGAGAATATGAAAACCTAACAAACTAGGCATTGGATGACTGGTGATTACAAAGATGGCACCTGGCAAGTCTGAGCGATCAGAGCCAGAAGAACCTCGCAAGTGCTATGGGAACCAAGTAGGATGCATCCTACGGGAATGTGCGAGCATCAACGACGATGACTTAAGGAGTAAAGAACATTTGACGCAGTTGCTCCTGACGAAGTTGCACAAGAGATTCAAGTTCCCCTACCGGGATGATAACATAGAACAACCATGGGATGATCCGAAGATGAAAAAGATTAACAATCACGCCATGGGCATGTTCAGCAATGATTTGGCCTCCTGGAAAGGGATGGTCAAATGAGCTATTGAGGCTGAGGAACCCCTGTCCAGGATTCTGGAGGAAAATCCGAGACTTACGGTAGAGGAGTTCGAAAAGTTCATGGACACTTGTGCTACCGAGGCAGCCAAGGCTAAGGCTGCGAAATTCAAGAGCCTTTAGCAAAGGAACACGGGGAAGCATCACCTCAGAAGATGTGGCTACCTCGATAAAAGGCCCATATGGGATAAGGAGGATGCGGAACGTGAAGCTGCGGGTCTCCCAGACCCCTTCACGAAGTTCACCAACCCCTTGGAGCATGACTTCATCAGGGCTCGCTACAAGTGGGACAAGGAAAAGAAGGTTTTTTACATGGACCAGATCATGAGGAGATTGATTAGACTACTGGTAATTCTTCTTTTACCACCTTACATTTAGCTCCAGATCTAGTCGACTACACATTCCTAAATGGTTCACGTTCCTTCTGTAGGAGAAGCTACACCAGCTTGCAGCCAAAATCCCTACTTCTCCGATGAGGCCCAAGTGGGACACCCCTCCCAACTGGGCCTTGAACGAACTTAAGGGACTCCCTTTGGGCCAGCAGGCGCAATATGGTCGTGTGCACGACATTGGAGACGACGCCACATGGAAGGTATTTTACAATGAGGGCCCGAAGGCCAAGAAGCAGAAAAAGAAGTTTAGTCAGGCGAACATCAACGAGAAGCTGAAGCTTGCGTTCGAGAAAAAAAGCAGCTGAGGACACGAGAAAAACAGCCGAGGAGAAAAATGAGTTGCTAGAGCAGGCAGTCAATGCAGCTATAACTTCCTGCAGAAATGATTTTGCTACTAACTTGGTCCCGGCTATCATCAACTAGACGAAGGAAAATTCAAACAAGAGGGTACATGATTTCCCGTTGCCCAGTTTCGTCGCGAGCAACTCTGTGAACAATAACAACACCGCACCATCACTTGCTCACGCAACCGGGCCTCCTCTCGCACCCGCACCCGCTCATAGCAGCCCGTCCTCAATCTCTCACACGCTAGGCGGGCCTTCGTCTTTTGCTGAGCTCGACACCCTCACGGTAATTACATGTCACACAAACATATATATCTAGAATATTCCATTTCCGTTGCCTTTTGGATGTTTTACGCTGCAGACATGTGTTTGCAGGCCGACGAAACCCCGTGCACCGTACTCTAGTTGATCAAAGGCCAGAAGGTGGACGTGGGAAAGGGGGTGATAACGAAGCCCTTGGATCTCACGATCCACAACCAGCCAATGAACGCTGGGCACTTCAGGGTTACCTTGTCGAGTGTGACATCGAGGCACGAGGATTTGCCTCCTGCATTATGCCTAGGGGAGAGAACGATGAGACCCCATCATGGATTGGAAGCTGCAAGGGTTAGGTGCTACTATGGCCGAAGAATCTTCTTTGTTTGGAGCCGGCCAAGAGCACACCAATAACCACACATCAACAAGCATGTATGGAGACCACCACCCCGCCTACGCAATTACTAGCTCCTGTAGTGCCGGGTGAGAGCGGCGGACGACGTGATGCAGCGGGTGCAATAGTACTGGCTGATGTAATCGATCCAGTAGAACAGAGAATGGATGATGAGAGGGAGGATCCAATGGGTTTCCTCAATACAAACACGTATGAGGGTGACTTAGATATGATGACTCAACCATATGACAAATCAGGCTATCAGCATGCTAATGAGGATATGGATGATCTGCCCGGGCAGGAACGTCGTAGCAGGGATTGCAAGAAGTCTCTCTTCATGAAATCCTCACAGGACATGCCTGAAGATGCTGCCTCAACACAGGCTCAACTAGCCAGGGGTCATACAGTGCTTAGCCCGGCAACACTAGGGCAGGGGTTAAGGAATGGTCTAGAAGGTGTGCCCAAGAAAAAGGAGAGGAAGAGACCGGGGAAGATAGCTGCCTCCAAACAAGCCAGAGCACATAGTAGCCAGACGATGGATTCTCAAGAGCGTGTACCCGTGAAAGGTGCGGCCATGTTCCATCTCATGGGCGAGCCGATGCTACCGTGGAAACCGCTGGAGGCACTATCAGGGGATCTGAGGAGACTGCACGACCATGTGTTGTCGACTGAGAAAAGCCTACTAGCCCCGAAGGATCCCGGATATCCGACATACGCGACTCGTGTGCCTGAGGGGAAGTGCTATGTCGACACACGGCCCGCGGAGGTGTTCTTCCTGCGATTTGCCCATATCTTTGAGATGTGTCTGACAAGGCGGCTCGATTTTACAATCGTCCGCCTTTTTGTGCTACATATGAGCTCCATCATGAAGAGAGAAGAAGTCTCGCAAATCTGTGTAGAGGATCCATACTACATGCACGAGTCTTTCTTGAGTCTCGGCGACTTTGAGAGTGAAACTGCTAGGGGGTACCTCCAAAACTTCATGGTACAGAATAAGGACCAGTAAACTGTCCCCCTGCCTTATCATCCAAAGTAAGTCAATTCTGGACAACCCTTTCATACATTTCAACCATTCCTTATCGCTCATATGGAGAATAATTTGAGGTGTCTTTTCCCCGTAGCAACAGGCACGCCGTCCTTATCGTCCTTTACCCGGGAGTCTCCCATGCCGTGTATTTCGACCCTACCAGAGACTACGAGAAGAAGGACTACACCCACATAATGAATATTCTAGATGATGCTCTCCAAGGCTTCAACATTAGGGGTTGCCACCTGCAGATCAGGAAACAAAGGAAGAAGAAGTTGGGTTTGTCGCATAAAACTAACTTCTGCTGCATCCATGTCCCAAAACCAAGCAAGAAAGATGGATTCTACTTCCTCCATCTCATGATTGAGTTCAACACTGATCACCAAAAGCTTCATATGACAACCAGAAATGATGATCATATGTGCAAGTGGGTAGAATCTCATGGAGAAGCGGATTATAAACTTAGAGATGACTTCTTTCGCATCCAAAGGGACATTGCGACAATCATCAAGAAAGAAGTCATCGATGAGAAGGGGATGTTCCACCACAGCCCTATATCACGAGCTGACGTCCGAACTCACATAGGCATACAACGTCATGACCTCGTGTCGTTCAAGAAGGTAGGGTCTAACCTTGATGATATGGAAGGATGGAACTTCTAGTGATTTATGATGCCGATGATGATGATATGTGTCGGTTAAACTTGTATATTTTCTGTAGCGATTAAACTTTGTGATGTCCATGGTCCCTGCCGAACTTGCGTAATGTTACTTTGTTAGTTTGGGTACGATGACATGTGTACCTCTAGTTAATTAGTTTGTGTACTATATGTTGCATCTAGTTGCTAACCCTTTCTTTTTCATGTTTCTCTAGTATATTTTGTTGCATATGATCGTACATTCTCTTGATGAAGATGCATCTCTAACAGGTACCTAGATTCTTGATGGCGAAGGAGTGATATGTCGTGTACAAAGGGAAAGTTCTGGGAGTGTACGACGAGTGGTGTGAGTGTGAGGCGCAAGTGGAGGGGGCCTCGGGCGCCAGCCATAAAAGCTTCAAAAGCAGACAAGAAGCACAAGCTAGTTACTTGAGGTACACGCTAGCGCGAGAGAGGCCTCATGACCGCCGCCTCATGTACTGCATAGTTCTGATTGATAGCACTTCTCGCGTATATCATTGTTTAGATGGATGACGTTGTAGTTGCAAGTATTCGAGACTTGCATGTATTGCTATTTTCGAGATGATGACGAAAGACCACTTTGTGTTGGATGATGATTATGATGATGACATGATTTGATGAGACTATTTGTATGTATATGCTATGATTACATTTGTGGTCTCGCAGCCATTTGTATGTGTATGATGATGATATTTGTATGTGCTAAAGATTCTTGTATAAAGCCTATTCAAATACAAAACAAATATGCAAAAAAACAAAAACTAATAAAATTAGTAGTAGCGAGTGGAGAAAAGTTAGCAGCAGCGTGCCTCTAGCAGTAGCGCGGCCTAATAAAGTGCTCTAGAGCTATTAGCAGTATCGCGCTTTCATACCGCTCGCTGCTACTATGCTTGTATAGCAGTAGCGCGTTCAGACATGCGCTGCTGCTACAGGTTAGTTGTAGCGCCATATCAGTAGTGTGGGACCCCGCGCCATATCAGTAGTGACTATGTAAAGAGCACCTGCACACAAACTACAAATACTTGTAACCCAACACGTAGAGGGGTTGTCAATCCCTCAACGGTCATGAGCAAGATTAAACAATATAGTTTTTGGTAGGTAGATCAAACAAAAATACAAAATAAAATAAATAAAAGTAAATTACAGCGAGATATTTTTGGTTTTAATATATGATAGAAAATAGACCCGAGGGCCATAATTTTCACAAGAGGCTTCTCCCATAAAAATAGCATACGGTGGGTAGACAAATTACTGTTGGGCAATTGACAAAAAAGCAAATAATTATGATGATATCCAAGACAATGATCATGTATATAGGCATCACATCCGAGACAAGTAGACTGAAATGATTCTGCATCTACTACCGCTATCCAGCAAGCATCTAGTGTATTAAGTTCATGAAAGTACGGAGTGACGTCTTAAGCAAGATGACATGATGTAGATAAGATAAGCTCACGTATGAAATCAATCCCTTCTTGTTACCCTTAAAAGCCGTGATACATGCGTGTCATGTCCTGTTCTGTCACTGGGATTGAGCACCGCAAGATCGAACCCATCACAAAGCACCTCTTCACATGGCAAGACAAATCAATCTAGCTGGCCAAAACAAACCAATAATTCAAAGAAGAAATAAAGTGGCTATAACAATCATGCATAAAAGACTTCAGAGAAAACTCCAATAATATTCATGGATAGATCTGATCATAAACTCACAATTCATCAAATCCCAACAAACACACCACAAAAAGTCATTACATCAAATAGATCTGATGCTGCATCTGAAACTTGGTGCTGTTGTGTAATGGCATAACTGAGTGATGAAGCTATCTGATGTAATTCGATTATGAAATCCTGGTTGCTATTATATGGATATGACATATCTGGTGTGTTTTATAAGAAATATCAATTTGATTAGTACATCGATTATCAATAATAGGCTAATTAATTACCCTACTTATTGGGGTTTTCTATTGCAGACGGTTACTCAAACATCATCGTGGGCGATGAACTCAAACAACCCGCATGGTTTCTAGAAAGTAGGCGTGTTCGATCAACTAACAATCACACACGGCTTCCGGTAGTGAACTGTTTGCGTTAGGCCACCTTGCACAAACGTTTCCACACAAAGAAGTGTGTGTGATATACATACCTAGGGAAATGTTTTTCTAGGATTCACCGTCTGGGATGTACATACCAATGTAAATGATTGGGTTTCGATGCCTCACCTTGTCGGATTTCGGGTTCCGGCAAAACCCTTGAGGTTCGAACACTGGGGTGCGCATGAAGATCTCCCCCCTATCTAGCTCGCACACTCAACGATCTCACGGCCTAGCCCGTCGGACCCAAGGAACATGAGACACAAGATTTATACTGGTTTAGGCCACCGTTGTGGTGTAATACCCTACTCCAGTGTGGTGTGGTGGATTGCCTCGAGGGCTGAGGATGAACAGTTACAAGGGAAGAATAGCCTCCTGAGGAGAGGTGTTCTTGTGCTTGGCGAACTTGTGTGGTTGTGGATCCTCCCGATCAGCTCAAGATGAGATGATCAGCTCCAGACCAGATCATCCCCCTAGCTATGGTGGTGGCTAGTCCTATTTATAGTGGCCTTGGTCCTCTTCCCAAATATTGAGCGGGAAGGGATCCCACAACGGCCAATTTGAAGGGGGACAGCTAGTACAAGCTATCCTAACAAAAGTAGTGTTCGCCTACCAAAGGCTCTGGTGGTGACGCCGTCCTGGGCTCCACGGTGACCTCCGTCGTGCTGGTCTTGGTCTTGTTGCACCGATATGGAAACCTTTACCTGATGCCTTTGAACTCCTCACCTATGCTTGCCTCCTTAGCACCAAAGAGGAAACGAGGACACTGTGCTCCCTGGTGCCCGCCTGGCGCCCGTCTGGTCTCAATCGTCATGGCTTACGTCATTGGAACCTCACGAGGTTCGCCTTGCCTTGATCTCTCCGCCCCTCGCGAGCCAGCCTGGTGAGGCCGCTCCTGAGGAGGTCTTGCATCATCCGCCTCGCGAGGCTTGGCCCCTCGCAAGGGTCTTGAGTGTTTTTTGGTGAGGATGGGCCGTACAGGCCGCTGGTGGAGCCACACCACGGGCCGCAGGCAGGCAAGTCTGGGGACCCCCATTCCCAGAACACCGACAGTAGCCCCCGGGCCCAAGGCGCGCTCAGGCTTGGCTTCGAGGCGAAGCCAAGGGGCAATTGCGGAGCGCCACGGGCCCCAACAGCCTGCGGCCTTGGTCGACGCATGGCGACTGATTGGACATGGGCGTCTCCGCTTCCCCACGCTGCCTCGGCAACTGCCTGACTTGATGGGTCCTTGCTGCATGCAGAAAAGGTCATTATTTATCTTACTTCATGGGGGCCGGCGGTTGGCCTCCCCTTGGCTATAAATGGGAAGTGGGGGCGGAGCCCCCGTCACCCGTCCTTCTTTGCTTCTCCCACATCTTCTTCCTTGCTCCTCTATTCGCTTGTGTGGGCATGGCGCCGATACGCAGGTTCTCGGCCGCCGAGAAGGGCAAGACTCCCCTCAATGAGGCTGAGCTGCTCCCGCCGAAGAAGAGGAGGCCCCATCGTCGCGAGATGGTCGTGAGGCCGGTGGTGCCGCGGCCGTGGTATGAGAAGCCGCCTCCAGGGTACTCATTGCCCTTGTACGCCAAAGCCGCGGGCTTCGGAAGGAGGGATGTCGGACTTCATCACCCGCACCAGGACCAAGTTCGCCGCGCCATGGTGCCATTCGCCGTTGCCACAGGAGTCCATGCCGCGGACTCCTCGCACGAAATTGTGCTGTGGGCGGCGATGCCTCCGAGCACTTGGATCCGATTCCCGCAGTTCCTCACTGCTGAGATGCTGCCGAGGGGCCCTCTCGAGCTTTGGCTGCAGCATGCTGACTACGATGCCCCAGTGACTGGAGCAGAGGTTGAAGCCGTCACCTCCGGGAGGATCTTCATGACCGGTGGCTGGGGCGAGGTGGCCCGGGTCTGCTGCGCGGAAGGCGCCCTCGCCATCCACTTCAAGTACGATGGCGCCTCCACGCTGTTCTTCAAGGTCTTTGACGAGGAAGGCCGTGGCTTGGAGTGCTACCCTGAAGGTGGTCGCCAGGATGATGTAGCGGTGGGCGCTGGGCCCGCCGCTGGCCCCACCAGTAGCCCCTCCAGCGACAGCGGTGACTCCTGGTGGTCCAGCGACTCTCCTGAGCCCGTTGAGACTCCAGAGACGAGTGACGACAGCTACGTGCCCCCGAGCTCTAGACGCGCTCGGAGCGAGGCTGTGACGTCCTGCCGCCGGCGTTGCTTATCTGGATGGGGTTGGCGCCGGCCTCACATGGCCCATTATTGATGATGGCATCGGCTGCCCCAGCGCGTGTAGATAGGGCTCCTATGAACTCTCTTCTTTTGTTCCCTGCGAGGAATCGGAACGAACCCCGTGGGGGCATGTAAAGCATGTGTAATGTCTTTTGCTCATATAGTCCTTATTATGAAAATTTGTGCGTGCATATCCTGCTGAGGCTCGGCCCCCCCTTTCCAATCCCGCGGCAGCTCGGTGCTCTATGCTGACAGGTCTTGGTCCCCAGGCAGGCTGCAGCCACCGCTGGTGTGCCAGGTCGCGATGCCGTGGTCTAGGCCAGGAGGTGAGCGGCCCGAGGTCCAGTAAGAGCTCCTGAGGCGCGATGCTCAAGAGGTGCCCTTTAGCACGCAAGCAGCTGCCTGAGGATAGGAAAGGGAGGAGACGTTGCCGCAGAAGGGCAGCGAAGGGCGAGGATCTTATGGTGTAGCACTGGGTTGATCTAGGCGCGAGACTTATCTTGGTATTCCGAAGCTGGTTCCTCGTGCTGTGCCAGACTTGTGCGTCGGCCACTGTCGGGTAGCTAGGCTAGGCCCGTGTGAGCCTCCCCCTATTCTCTATGCTCTCCTGAGTGCTCTGCGTCCTCAGGTCCCGACCCTCGAGTGAGCTCAGCCGCCGCTGGTATGCCAGGTCACGATGCTGTGGTCAAGGCCAGGGGTGAGGGCTGGAGAGCCAGTAAGAGCTCCTGAGTCACGATGCTCAGGAGCCCCCCTTTTAACGTGCAAGTGAATCACACAGAGAAGAGAGAGAGAGAGCCCGCGGTACCACCTGTTGCGGACCTTAGGGAGCTCCTGCAAGTTAGCGCGAGGAAGGGCTCGAGCCGCCGTGGTGATTGCTGGTCCGCCTCCGGTACGTGGGAGGAGACTCCCTATTGCGGAGAGCCCCCGAGGCATGTACAACCCCGCCCTGACACGTGGCTTGCAAGGCAGGGCTGGAGGAGGCGTATCTGGGCACTCGTGAGCCAGCGCAGGACCCACGAGGCCCTACCTCAAGGCGGGTTGCGCCTGGTCTTGATTCTTGATGGTTGTGGTGGTCCTGCGAGATGGTTAGACAACCTGCGCCGAGAGGCGCGCGGCTCCCTTGGTGGGTAACAATCAAGCAGGTGATAACCATAGATAGATAATGCATGAGAAGCGAACCGGCTCGGGTAAACGCAAGAACGATACACACCACTGGGTCAGACCCGAGCAACTTGGGGATGATACAGCCCGAGGGGCACCCCCAGCAAGGTAAGCTAAAAAACTCAAGTGGATACATGCCGCAGGGACTGACCCACGCGGCCTAGGAATGATGCAGCCCGAGGGGCGCTCCCAGCTGAATGAACTTGGAGATAATTCACCTGGTTTGGCTATTGAAGGAGTGTTGGGGTAGCTGAAGATGCATAGTGAAGAAGTCGCCCCTCATGAGCCGTCGAGGCCCTAAGCCCTGGTAGGCTCTGGAGGCTCGGGCGGCCTTCGGAGGACCATCTCCATCTCTGCCAAGACTGCATGATGCCTAGCCTCCTGACCTGCCATGACGCTCCGGAGGTTGCACTAGAAGGCGGTAGCCACGCTCGGCTGGCCGAACGGCATGCGAACATAGCTGTGAGGCGGGCCCTCGCACCGGCCAACATGCAAAGGCCAGAAGTGCTTCTGAGATGCGGCCCGTTTGAGCCCTAGGATGTCGATGCAGACGCGCAGCTCACCACCCTCGCCCGAGCGAGGAGCAGCGCCAGGTGGGCGGCAGTTGTCGCGTATTGCTCTTGCTTCCTGAACCTCCTGAGTGGCCTTGTCGATGAACTCGTGAGCGCCGGACACTCCTCGCCCGGTGCCGTCCTGAGGGAAACGTGTTGCGAAGCACGTCTCCACGTGGTGCCCGAGCTCCTCCCTCGTGAAGCTGGCCATGTCCGAGGCCCTCAAGAAGAGAGCCCCCGAGCCCTGCCCGAGGATGGCGCCGGGCGCGCCTCCCTATGTGAGGGAGAGAGGCGCCCCAGGCGCTGGCGTAGGTCCTGAAGTGGTGCCGCTGGAGGTGCCGCTCCCTTGGGGTCCGGTGCGGAGCAGTTGCTTCTTCTTCTTGGGGTTGGCCTCAGGAGGGTACTGCGTTGCATTGCTGTCGGGGTCTTCGATTGATGCAGCTTCGAAGGCGCGCTCGAGGGAGCACACCGCGTCTCTTTCTTTGCAAGGGACTGTGATGATTCCGCCGCTTCCGGGCATCTTGAGGACGTTGTAGCCATGTTGGGTGACCTCCATGAATTTGGCCAGTGCTGGGTACCCGAGGATGGCATTGTATGGCAGGCGGATGTGGGAGACGTCAAAGTCCATGAGCTCGGTGTGGTAGTTGTCACGCTGACCGAAGGTGACGGGGAGGCAAACCTGCCCTATCAGGGTGGTGGAGCCGTCAGTCACTCCTAAGAAAGGCTTGGTAGGCTGGATCTGATTGTATGGCACTTGAAGGCTGTCGAAGGTCTCGACGGACAGTACATTGAGCCCCGCACCACCGTCGATGAGGGTCTTGGTGAATTGGACATAGCTGATGACGGGCGAACAGAGCATCGGGAGAATGCCGGCCGTTGCCGTGCACTTGAGCTGGTCTGCCGAGATAAAGGTGATGGCGTACTTGGACCATCTGAGCGGGCATGTGGCCTCGAGCCTGGGGAGGACTGCGTTCACCTTGTGAGCAAACTGCTTGAAGACTCGCTGAGAGGCTAGGTCTTGAGCTCCGCCCAAGATGCAAGCGATAGCTTGTGGCTCTTGGAAGCCCCCAGCCCCCTCGTCTTGTTGATGGTCCTTGTTCCTTCTTGGTGGCAGCAGCGGAGGCAGACCAGGGTTGCCCTAAGGACGATCCTCACAAGGTTGGTCCCTCCAGGCACCTTCACGAGGTTGGTCCTGCCAACGATCCTCGCGAGGCTGTTCGCACCACTCCTGGCAGGGCCCACGGTCGTCCCGACGTCCTCCACCTCGTCTGCCTCCTCGGCCGTAGCCCCGGTCTTTGCGCTCGGGGCGTCGACTGAAGCATCCATCTTGAATGGCCCTGAGCTCTTGACAGTCGTTTGTGTTGTGCGTGCTTACATTGTGGAAGGCGCAGAACGTGCGGCTGCCCTTGGACGACTCGGGAAGATCTCGGCCGCGCTTGGTGTCTGGTTCTGCCGCAAGCACGGCCACTCCTTTGCGCTTCACATCCTTGACCTTGGCCTTCTTCTCCTTTGGATCCGCGGCAGGGAGTTCGAGGAGGGAGAGGCGCCCCTCCTCGGCTCTTGCACACTTGGTCGCGATGTTAAACAGCTCCAAGGTTGTGCACAACTCTTCATGGATGGCGAGCTCCTCCTTCATCTTGACGTCGCGGACGCCGTCGGGAACACTAAGATGATGGCCTCGTCGGTTACCTTGGGGATCTTGATCCGCACGCTGTTGAAGCACTGGATGTACTTCTGCAGGGTTTCTCTTGGTTGTTGTTTGATGCGGCGTAGGTCACCCGTGACCGGGGGGCGGTCACGAGTGCCCTGGAAGTTGGCGATGAAGTGGTTGCGCATCTCGTCCAAGGAGGAAATCGAGCCTGGAGGCGGGTTAAGGAGCCACGAGCGAGCGCTGTCCTTGAGAGCCATGGGAAACCAGTTCACCATGGCCTTTTCGTTGCCGTTGGCTGCTTCGATGCTCAGCTCGTAGAGCTGCAGGAACTCCGCAGGGTCGGGGGTGCCGTCGTAGCGAGGAGGCAGATCTGGCTTGAACTTGCCCAGCCAGACGATGCTACGCAGCTCAGGAGTGAAGGCGCGGCAGCCTACCGTGGCCATCGGGGCCCGTCGTGGAGGCAGAGCTTGGTTGTGCTGCCCCTGCGCCCCTACGCCACGCGGCGCAAGGCCTTGCCGCAGCAAGAAATCCTGGCGCAGCGGAGCTGGGAGCGGTGGAGCATTTCCTTGTGGACGGGGAATCTATTGACATCTTTATTTCTTCGTGCGTGGGCATGTGACGTGGTGGGTCATGCCGCGGGGCCGCACACCTTGGAGCTAGGGCACCGTCTTGACGTGGGGGAGGCGGGCGCACACCGCGAGCCACGTCGCTCGCAGCTGGGGGCGGGCGAGGCAGCGAGAGGGACGGTGTAGGAGAGCCCCCCGCGGCGCTGACGAGCTCGGCGATGCGGTCCAGCCAGTCCTTGTAGAGGTCTTCGACTGGGCGGTAGTGCCGGAGCTCGTGTGCCATGATCAGTGCGGCCTGCACGTCCGTGGGCGCGCGACGAGCATGAGATGACGAGCCAGCAGGAGTCAGCAACGGAGTGGTGGTGTGGCTGTCACGGCGCACGGAAGGATGCAGCAAAGAGGCTTTCTGCTAGTTTGCCGCCGGACCGGTGGTGAGGTTGGCGGCGGGTGACGGAGAACGATGGGGAGGCCCGCCTACCAGGGCTATCTGAGCGACACGGGCGGCGAGAGCGGCCCGGCGCTCCGCGCGAGCCCGGCGAGCGTTAGCCATGAGCTTCGTGGAGTGACGAAGCGTGGATCGACGAAGAAGAAAGCTTCGGCACACCCCTACCTGGCACGCCAAATGTTGGATTTCGGGATCCGGCAAAACCCTTGAGGTTCAAACACTTGGGTGCGCACGAAGATGTCCCCTTCTCTAGCTCGCACACTCAATGATCTCACGGCCTAGCCCGTCGGACTCAAGGAACATGAGACACAAGATTTATACTAGTTCGGGCCACCGTTGTGGTGTAATACCCTACTCCAGTGTGGTGTGGTGGATTGCCTCGAGGGCTGAGGATGAACAGTTACAAGGGAAGAATAACCTCCTGAGGAGAGGTGTTCTTGTGCTTGGCCAACTTGTGTGGTTGTGGATCCTCCCGATCAGCTCAAGATGAAATTATCAGCTCCAGATCACACTCAAAAAGAATACACTTCCGTGATGATACGTGTTTGTCATACTAGGTCGCGTTTTTTGTCATGGATGTACATCCATGACGATTTTATGTCAGAATCAAGATAGTCATACCTGTGCTGTCGTAGAAGTGTTCCATGACATTACCAAAATTATCATCATGGAAGTCTGCACTTCCATGATGATAAATCGCGCGTCACAGAAGTGCTTTCGTCAAGGGAGACCGACATGTGGCATCCACCGTAACGGAACGCCGTTAAGCTATCAGGTCGGGTTTTGGATCCGATAACCCGTTAACAACCCCGACCAATGGGGATTTTCCATGTGTAAAATCATCATTGGCTGGAGGAAACACGTGTTGGCTCATCGTTGGGACAGATGTCATCCACTCATTGGACAGAAGGCGCCTATGATACGTCGACACATGGCACGGCCCAACAGAGGCCCATTCCTGTGAAAAGGATGGTCTGTTTGACTTGGTCAAAAGGTGGCGGGCCGGCCCATGCAAAGCCTGTTAACGGCCTCTGAATTCTGCAGGGACTACCTCATTCCTTCGGCTTCTTGCCGTAGCACAGCTGACTGATGCCTTTCAGCTTGTAGCTGAGACTGAAGAAGCCGAAGTGACTCAGGCAGCGAGTTCGAAGAGCTTGTGCCAGCGGTACTGGCCAGTAACTCGAACACTACATCAACGCAGGACTGTGGGTTTTCTCACTGTCTACAAGATCATTTTTATCACCTTTCTTGGAGACCAACAGGGTTGTCTCACTATCTTGAACCTTATGTGCATTACTTTCTCTACCATTGCATAGTGGGGTGCTCTTCTCCAATATTATGTTTGCATACTACAAGAGAAACAAGCAGACACATCATAGGTTTAGCTTGTAGTATACGAAACTCATTTTGGTAAACCGGTTTAGTAGTAAGGTGGATAGGATAACAGCATGAAACAAACATATATCTATGTACTTTGGTCACTGTATTGTCCATATCATTCTAGTTTATGTTCCCTAATCAAGATAGAGACACAGTTCAACTCATATATTTTTAAGACACAACAGCATAGACAAAATATAAGTGTGAGAAACTACACAGCATTGGCAGCACTTGTAATGTGCATCACATGAGAACATAACTTTTTATACAACTTAAACTGAAATCAACATAGAGCAAGAAGTTAGAACAGCAATCCAGATAAAGAAATAGGTTTAAAACATACATGTTGCGCCATTGGAGTTTCAATTGGATCCTTCAAATTCGAAAGTAGTTGGTATGAGTAAATACAGTGATGCAACAGCAAAGGAGTATGGACCATAGCTACGGAATCTGACCTGAGTACAGTTGCTCTTCTGCTTTAAACGTGGAGTTTGGGTTAGCCGTGGTGGTCTTCGTGCTTTGGGCACTGCAGTAGCTTTACAAACTGCTCGTGTGGGGGTACTCTGTGGTGGACATGGTGCTTTGTCAACTATAAGTGGGTTACTATCTGCTGGGGTTCCGGTTAGATGGGTTGTAGCTGGTTCTCTGCCCAACGGTGTAAGTGTGCAATCTGGAAGAGTCTCAATTATGTGTGGTGGGGCTAGTTTGTGGGCCAGTACAACCATGGTTCTATCTGCATCGATGGGTAGCACTGTCTTTTGTGAAGAACGGATTTTTGCTCCCTTAGATACTGCCATGACCCCCTCCAATTCAGATGGCTGATAAACAAGAAAAGAAATTGAACGTATAGACATTGTATGATAGACAGATGCGGTAATTCACATATATGTTGTCTAACCAAACAGGACAGCATGACACAATTTCACATATATGATGCCTAACTAAACATGATAGCATGACACAGTTTCAGATATATGATGGATAACTTAACAGGATATAATGGCATAATTCAACATATGATGAGTACCTAAACAGGATGACATGAAAAAACTATATGATGTCTTTCTAAAATAGGTTGGGATGAAATAATTCACATACATGTTGTCTAAGTATACAGGATGGCATGATATAATTGACATAATTGATTCATATATAAGCAGCTGGCACTCGCATGTACGATCTCTAAACTAAACAGATAGAATTCAATATTGTGCATATGATGTCTAAACTAAGCAATGCAAGACACCGTATGCATCATATGAGAAATATAAACATTGCAACTTAGAGCATACACCTTAGGTGGGATATAGGACTGGTCATCTGTCTCTGAATCCTCCTCTGAGGAGCACCCTGTAACCATCGAGATATATGCTTCAACAGGTACCATTGCCTGCTCGACCTTGTTTTCACTCCAGATTTTTCCATAACTGGCTCAAATGGTGGATACACATGAAGAGTAGTTCAATATACACAGATTGTCGACAAATGGAATACATAATGAAAAAAAAGATGGCATGAGATAATTCACATATATGATGCCTGGCTCCATGGCTGTGTATAATTCACATATATGATAACTGGCTGAAAACATGGCATTGCATAATTCACATATCTGATATAGAAACCAAAAAGGAGGCATTCACACAAAGCATGTCTAATCTAAGCAGATGGCATGGCAATGCAAGACACCATATGCATG
>NC_041384.1:528709026-528780567 GCF_002162155.2 Triticum dicoccoides
CTGGTCATCTCTCTCTGAATCCTCCTCTAAGGAGCTATCTATAACCAGCAAGAAATCTGCATCGATAGGTAGCACTGACTGCTCAGAAGTCCTTGTTTTCACTCCAGATTTTCCCATGACTGACTCAAATGGCTGATGCACAGGAAGAGTATATGAATGTATAAACATTGTTGACAAATGGAATACATTATGAAAAAAATATGGCACGATACAATTCACATATACGATGACTGGCTAAACAGGATGGCATTGCATGATTCACGTATATGATTCCCGGCTAAAGAAGACGGCATTGCATAATTCCCATATACTCCCTCCGTTCCTAAATATTTGTCTTTTTAGAGATTTCAAATGGACTACCACATACGGATGTATATAGACATATTTTAGAGTGTAGATTCACTCATTTTGTTCCATATGTAGTCACTTGTTGAAATCTCTAAAAAGACAAATATTTAGGAATGGTGGGAGTATGATATAGAAACCAAACAGGTGGCATTCACACAAAGCAAATCTAAACTAAGCTGATGACATATAAGATGTATAATGTAAGCAATGCAAGGCACCATATGCATGATATGACCAACATCAGCATGCCAGGTTAAAGCAAACACCTCAGGTGGTAAACAGGCGTGGTCGACTCCTTTTGAATCTCCATATGAATAGTTATCTTCCTCTGGAATACAATCTGGAAATGCAAGAGGGGGGGGGCACTTCGCCCACCATGGAGCGGCGTCTGCATGACATTATATTCGCACGCAACGGTCTTCTCTTTTTCTCTACATGTTCAGTACGATTGTGTACAATATCTGACATGCATAATAAAAAATAGTTAGATTTTGTAAGGCCTAAGGGGTGCATGCAAAAATCAAGACTGATGGTAGCAAACGAGTGGATGGATCCAAAACTAATGATAGCAGGTAGATTATAGCTTCAGTTTAAAAAGATAGACAATGGATCATCTATTGTTTGTTGCCGACCCAACATGAACCACATAGAAGACCCCAGATGAACCAGATAGTAGACAGATACTATTCGTTGCTGGCTCGATATGAGACCCATGGGCAATTCAAAACTCAAGATTGAATGATAAAGTAGCAGGTAATAATAATCGATGTATAACGTAAGCAAACACAAAATACTGCGACCTCTCTTCCGGAACTGTGTAGTCCTCAGGTTCATCTGCTCAGTCAATGATGGTAATGCAGTTGGCGTGGCTGCCGGCAACGGGGAAGATGATCTGAGGCGGCGAAAGGAAGTCTGCATGGGGGATCTCTGCTGCAGTGAACGCTTCTGTCGATGGTGCACCTCAGGTGGGGTGGATGACGGCACGGCAGGAGCAGGACATAGCACACAGAGTTTTCTTTGATGCCTATCTGAAAATGAAGTAAATCTGTAAGGGCTCCCTAGAATTGGAGGATTCTATAAACGCAGGGACAGGAAAAACACAGGTATAGGATAGGAATGCACATGCAAAACAGAGCATTTGGAAACATAGGATTTCAGTCAACCTGGGTGTTTGGCTCACATGAATTGGAAGAACAGAGGAATGGAGAAACAAAGTGATGCGACGAGTGTACAACCTCTTTGGCATACCCTTGTGGACCTCAGCGTCATTGGGTTGGACGTGGAGGATGGTGATGATGCTGGTGTGACTGTCGTAGGCGGGGAAGAAGATTCGAGGCCTCTGGAAACGGCACCGAGGGTACTGCTCCGCTGTGATGGACAATTCCATCGTTGGAGTAGCTCCGCTAAGGTGTACGGCGATGAGGCTGAAGCATGACAAGACAGACAACGTTAGTCTGAAGTGGGACCCTAATATCATCTACAATAGATGATGTAAAATACATCACCAAAAAGTGCTAGATGTAAAACGCATCATCCACGCCACGGCCGCTCGGACAGATGTTGTAAGTACTATTCACTCTGAACTTAACTGAAGAAAATGAACTTCACAGTCAAAACTGAATTTTACTGTCGATACTGATTGAACTAGTAACAGAGCATTGCAATAGATGTTTAGGGCGTTCGAGCACTAGTAGCAGAGAAGCAGTGATCTAAATCAGCAGACGCTCGAGCAGGGAACACACTAGAAGAGAGTAAGTCGTGCAGTAGCACCGCGAGCGAGTGCTAAAGCAGCAACTCCTGTAGCCGCCGGAGGTCATGCAGCAGCAGTAGCGCAAGCGAGAGCAAGAGCAGAGCAGCATCATGAATGAAAGCAGGAGCAATGCAGCAGCGTGACCGACAGCAAGAACAGAGCCGCAGCGCGAGCGAGAGCCGGAGCAATTGCAGCTAGTGCCATTGTGGAAGTCACCGCCGAGGAAGCAATGACATGGGGGAGAGACGCCGTGGATGATGTGGCCGGCGACGGCGCCATCGATGGAGACATGCCATGTCTGCTCGGTATCGAGGACCAGCAGCCCCGTGAGATCGAATAATAGATAAAATGCAACGGTGAGTGCAGAACCTCCTTGGTGGCGCCGAGTTGGCCTCGGCTTCATCAGAGGAATTGGTGAGGGTGCTGCGATTCCGGTGGGGCAGGTCAAGATAGCGCTGTGGGGATTGAGGTGGCGCGATAGACGAGGCGAACATCAGGGCAGCTCCTTGGAGGTGGAGGACGGGGCGGCTAATCCGACAGGACGACGAGATCGACAATGGATCCTCATCCGGTGTGGTGGATGAGGGACGGCGAGCTGTTGCGGTGGACGACGTAGTCGGGGAAGAGTCTTCGGCTGGGCGGCGGTCGGGAGGCCGACGGAGGAGCATGGGGTTTCGCGGGTTTTGGCGGCCTCGGTGTACGAATGGGGGGGCGAAGGGGGAGGGGGAGCCAAGCTTAGGGACGCGCTTGTCCGAAATGTAGGGTAAGTTACCAGCATACCCCCACCGGTTTTGACACCGCGACGTGAAGCTTCATTTCCGACTGAGGGGTAGAAGGGGGATTTCATGTGTCTGGGCTACGGGAGCGATTTCGGATGAGGAAGGAGTTCTCGTGCACGTCCAAATTTCGGGATAACAAGGCGCGACGCGGGTTGAAGAAGCGGGAGTTTCAAAGCAGGTGAGACAAAAGATACTCGAGCTTGAAAATTTCGGGGTAACAAGGTGCGGATTCCTTGTTCGGCAGAACAAACTTAACCTGTAAAAAAACAATTCATACAAGACAGAAGAGAGTGATGTCCCCTTTTACTATATTGCTATAGATTCCATTGAAAAAACTACAAGAAAAATGTAAAAAAGATCGGGAGAACAAGATTACCCTGCACAGTACCAAATCGATTCACACTTCCCTCAACAACAACAAAAAACAAATCAATTCCCACCAAAGAAAGAGTAATGTCCCTTTTTATATGATTATAGATGCCATGATCTCGAATTTCAATTTTTGAATCCACGTTATGTGGAATTCGAATATATCGTTAGGTGACCTTGTGGTTTATAATTGATGTAGTCGTACATTTTGATCTTCCATCATATATGAACATTTTACTCCACCATGTGAACATATATATTGTCGTCTACATATGGACTAAATTTGAATCAATTTTCCTTATTTCAATACGATTGTTGTCAAGTTATACAATAATTTAAATATTATCTTGATAACAAAAAACATACGTATAGCAGTAATCATATTTCACTATGAACTACATGTACCATACTCTCTCCAATTCAAATATTTGTATCCATTTTATGTTGAATTCAAATCATAGTACATTATTGGTCTAGGTAGCGAGATGTTTGGGATAATCTAAACTCTGTTTTCATATGTATAATTTTTGGCTGAATTGGGACAAGTTTTGGTATAAGCCTCTTGCAAAACCGGAGATTCTCTCAACAAGCCTCGTGGTTCCGAGAGGGAACGTGTCACCTTTGTGTGCGAAGCGATATACGCTGCCTCCCCCTGATTTTATTTACAGAGGCAACATAGAACTATATGAGTACCCTGTTAAATTTTGGAATTATTTCGGGTTCATTTGGCCTTTTTATACATTAATTGAGTTTCTGGACTTTTAATGTGCATAATCTAAATATGAATTGCATGCACATGCTCCGGTGCACCAAAGTGGGTTGAAAAATCACATGTGTGTCCTTGGTTGAATTTCTAGGTTCCATGGAAGAAATGAGAATGAAATTCAAACATCTGGGCATCATGACTCAGCCAAGAACATCGAGAAACTTTGATTTTAAATTCATGTAAATCCAAAAATCGCCTGGAAATCATGAAAATTGGCATGGTGTCATGTCATGGCACTAACATGTTGTGGTAAAAAATTGGGCCGATTTGGAAGCTCGTGGTTCTAAGAGGGAACGTGCCACCTTTGAGTGTGAAACGATATACGTTGCCCCCTTGAGTTTCTTAACAAAGGCAACATAGAACTACATTAGTGCCCTGTTAAAATTTGGAATTATTCTGGGTTCGTTTGTCGTTTTTATACATTAATTGAGTTTCTGGTCATTTAATGTGCATAAGTCAAATTTGAACTACAAGCACATGCTCTCGTGCACCAAAGTTGGTTGAAGAATCACATTTGTGTCCTCGGGTGAATTTCTAGGTCCCATGAAAGAAATGAGAATAAAATTAACTTGGTATGGATGTCATGTCATGGTACTACCATGTTGGGGTAAAAAAACTGGCCGAATAGGAACAGATTTTGGTATAAGCTTCTTGCAAACCAAAGCTTCTCTCCAGAAGGCTCGTGGTTCTGAGAGGGAACGTGCCACCTTTGAGTGTGAAACGATATACGTTGTCCCCCTTGAGTTTATTTACAAAGGCAACATAGAACTACATGAGTGCCCTGTTAAATTTTGGAATTATTCCGGCTTCGTTTGGCCTTATTTACACATGAATTGAGTTTTTGGTCATTTAATGTGCATAATTCAAATTTCAACTACAAGCACATGCTCCCGTGCACCAAAGTTGGTTGAAAAATCACATTTGTCTCCTCGGGTGAATTTCTACTCCCTCCTTCCATCTATATAGGTCCTAATGCGTTTTTCGAGGCTAACTTTGACCAAACGTTAGAGCAATAATATATGACATGCAACTTACACAAAGCATACCTTCAAATTTGTATGTCAAAGGAGCTTCCAATAATATAATTTTCATAGTATACATCTCATGTGCTATTAATCTTATCAATAGTCAAAGGCTGTCTTGAAAAACACATTAGGCCCTATATAGGTGGAAGGAGGGAGTAGGTCCCATGCAAAAAATGAGAATAAAATTCAAACATTTGGGCATCGTGGCTCGGTCGAGAACATTGAGAAACTTGGTTTTAAAATCATGAAACTTGGCGTGGTGTCATGTCATGGTAGTACCATGCCGTGGTAAAAAATTGGCCGAATAGGAACAAATTTTGGTATAAGCTTCTTGCAAATCGAAGCTTCTCTCAAGAAGGCTCGTGGTTCTGGGAGGGAACATGTCACCTTTGTGTGCATAATTCAAATTTTAAATACAAGCACGTGTTCTAGTGCACCAAAGTTGGTTGAAAAATCACATGTGTGTCCTCGGGTAAATTTCTAGGTTCCATGGAAGAAATGGGAAGGAAATTCAAAATTCTGGGCGTCGTGGCTGGGTTGGAAACATTGAGAAACTTAGTTTTTTAATTCCTGTAAATCCAAAACATGCATGAAAATAATGAAACTTGGCTTGGTGCCATGACATGGCACCAACATGCTGTGGTAAATTTGCAGTCCGATTTGCGAAGGCGCACACATTAACAATCAACAAACTCATTTTGGAACAAGTCTTGTCACGTTACAATCGGAAACACAAGTATTATTGAAACCGTGGGCGTTCTACTTATTAGTACCATTTATGTGCCGCCACGCGTCCCCATTTTTTATTAGCTAGGAGGCGCCATGCAGGGTAGCTATTTGTGTACGAGAGGCGTGCGATCAGACCCCTGCGCGTGCTTATCGGGAGGAGAGCCCTTTGACCTCCATCTACCGTCCACCTCTCTCCCAAGGTCTCCATTAATGGCGCCCGAGCCTCTGTTTAATGGCGTGGCTATGTCTCACTCGACTGAGATTTAAGAGAGAGAAAAGAAAATCTAAAAGCGCGGATCTTGATGTAAGATCCGACGGACCTATATAGCCTCTACTGCGACTTATAGGAAGACTCATGAATATATAAGGGCGATTATTTTTTTATCAAAGAAGGGCTTGCCCCTTCCGATTTTCATTACGGAAAACCACCACAATTCACAAGAAGTTCAGCAGAACTCTAGCCTAACATGAAGGATTAAAAGCTACCGGATTGAAATCGTAACATCCCAAGAGGCCAACAAAGGCCAAACATCCGCGCTAGGACCCAACATTTCACAACGGACGACATAATCCACATCCTAAACTGATTATTACATCAAAAGAAACCAGGAACTAAAGGAAGCCCAGCAATAACTAGAAGAACAGCAACGCCAGGGTCGCCACAGCAAGAGTTTTCTTCATTCCAGCCTCGCAACATTGATCTTCCACAGAAAGATAAGGACGATTAATTGTCTTACATAATTAGAAAGATAATTAAAAAACCCACATGCGGCTACGCCCGAAATACACAAGGGCAAAAGAAGAAGGAAGACAAGGATCTGGCTCAATGATCTCTACTTTCTTGATGCGTTGCTGCAGGCTGTGGGAACTAGTCTCCGCGGCGAGCGGCGATGAGCTCTTTCGTGTCCTCAAGACGCTGCTTGAGAACATCCACGGATTCCTCCAGCAGCCTTTGGCGCTCGTTGCGGAGCATGTCATTCTCGTCCATAAGTTTCTTGACGATGACGCCGGTCCTCTTCAACAAGGCACTGGTCTCCTCCTGCTGGTTTGCACTTCGGACGATCTTCTCCCTCAGCAGGTCGCACTCGGCCCGGAGCCTCTCATTGCCCTCCCTTAGTTGCCGGATGACGCCGGTAACCTGTTCAAACGAGGCTTTCATGTCGTCCTGCAACATCGCCCAACCGGAGATCTGATCCATCTGGCTATGGACGATGACATGCATGCACCTGTAACAGTCGTCGCCTGCCTACGAGAAATTTTCCCAGGCCGCCGCGGCGCGGCGGGACATCTCTGCTGCATTCGTGGTGCGGCGGGACATCTCTGCTGCTTCCACAGCGCGGCCGGACTAGTCTACTGCATCGACGATGCGGCAGGACCTCAGTGCTGCTTCAGCGGCGCGGCGGGACCTCTCTGCTGCTACTTCCACACGGCAGGACATGTCGGCTGCTCTCGCAGCGAGGCGGGACATCTCTCGTGCTTCCGCTTCCATGCTCGCCTCTCCCTGGTGGCAATCTCTCGACCCAGAACTCACGCTGGCCATGGCAGACGCAAGGGAAGGATGCTGAATGACTTGTTTGTTTTTGTGGATGAGGAGTTGAGGAGGAATGTGCAGTCATCTTGGCATACTAGTATTTATAACCAAGTACTAATACGCTCCTGTGGGAAACCGTTTAGGTTGTGATCGGTTTGAACAGGTTTGCAATTCAATATACTGCTGTGAGTATGTACTCCAATACGCTCCCTAGCACATGTTCAGATTCCAAGGTGCATTAAATCATGCAAGTATTAAGAGAAAATTGACCAATGCATGTACTTTATGCATGCATGCATTGCAATTAATGCATTGATAAACATAGTTTTTTGAGAAAAACAAGAGCATTAATTAGGTGCTTTTCAAAACTACAAAAAATATTCCACCACTCACCATCTTGGTTGGTGAGATTTTTGAATTAAGCCCTATAAACCGGAAAGGAGGGAGTACTGCTATGTACGTGCAATAACTGGCACCGTCATATACATATCTTACGGTTAATGGGGCGTTCGACAGGAATAGCCGCGTGGCGAGCTCTAGGCTAGTCTTTTTTCAGACGCATTAAACCTATCTCTCGAGACTTCTCGCACGCACCATCGTGCCACCCACAAAAACTTGTACTCTGAGTTTAATAGTACGTTATACATGAAGAGAAGAGGTGCACGCATGCACTCGTCCTCTCACACACGCATCTGTTTTTTCTCGAAAAGGAGGATGATGACCCCAGGCCTCTGCATCTGGGAGTCACACATGCATCTGTAGCTACGAATTGTAGTGTTCTCAAAATCCGATTGGCTCTATCATGGATGTACCTATATACTAAAACATGTCTAGATACATCTATATTTTGACAAATGGAAGGCATGTATTGTGGAACGGAGGGAGTGCTTGTCATCAAAATGGATAAAAAGCGACGTATCTAGAACTAAAATACATCTACATACATATCCTTTTATCCATTTTGATGACAAGTAGTACTTCTTACCCAAAGGAACTTTATATCCAACAGACACAAAATATCCGTTCGACTGTTGGAAATTACTGATCTGATGTCGAAGTAATTGCTGCATCGATACCAAAACCCACCATTTCTTAAACTAAACTAGACCAAGGTAATCCCTATATTAGCATATTACTAAGATAAACAGAAGGCACTGTAGAAACATTTAGGATGTGAGCTTGTCAATCTGAATGTGGAGGGACACAAGCTTAGCCCCGGCCAGCAGCTTGGGTGGAACTGTCAAGAAGGTCAGCTCCTGCACGTCGACGTCGCCGGGATCCTTGCTACTTGTCACCTCCATTTCCACCTTGACAGCGTCGGTCATGCCTTTGGGCTCCCCCGGTGGGCCGTTCGCCCATAGCTTGGCCACGTAGTGCAGCAGTGGGGACGCCCCCGCTCTGATGCAGACGACCGACACAGCGATAGGCGCGCCGATGTCGAGCACACCGCCGACCAAGAAAAACGCACGGCGGTCCTCCTCCACGAACAGCAAGAGCCATGGCTCCGACAGTGGCACTTGCCGTACTGGATCCTGTGCACGGGCATGGGATGCGCGGTGCTGATGTGGTGGTAGAGCGCCAGCGACGGGCATTCGTAGCCGCAGACGGGCACGAGGCATTTGCAGGGCGCGAGCGGACACACGCTCTGGTGATCGACGAGCTTCTGGTAAGTGACGTAGAGCCCATAGCCTTCGTGCAGGCACTCCACCCTCACCGACGAAAGGACGGAGTCCGCTGATAACCCACAAGTATAGGGGATTACAACAGATTTCGAGGGTAAAGTATTCAACCCAAATTTATTGATTCGACACAAGGGGAGCCAAAGAATATTCTCAAGTATTAGCAGCTGAGTTGTCAATTGAACCACACCTGGAAACTTAGTATCTACTGCAAAGTGTTTAGTAGCAAAGTAATATGATAGTGGCGGTAGTGGCAACAAAAGTAAAGACAGCAAAAGTAATGTTTTTGGTATTTTGTAGTGATTGTAACAGTAGCAGCGGGAAATAAATAAGCGAGAACTAGTATATGGAAAACTCGTAGGCACCGGATCAGTGATGGATAATTATGCCGGATGCGGTTCATCATGTAACAGTCATAACATAGGGTGACACAGAACTAGCTCCAATTCATCAATGTAATGTAGGCATGTATTCCATATATAGTCATACGTGCTTATGGAAAAGAACTTGCATGACATCTTTTGTCCTACCCTCCCATGGCAGCGGGGTCCTATTGGAAACTAAGGGATATTAAGGCCTCCTTTTAATAGAGAACCAGAACAAAGCATTAGCACATAGTGAATACATGAACTCCTCAAACTATGGTCATCACCGGGAGTGGTCCTGATTATTGTCACTTCCGGGTTGCCAGATCATAACACATAGTAGTTGACTATAGACTTGCAAGAACTCACATATATTCATGAAAACATAATAGGTTCAGATCTGAAATCATGGCACTCGGGCCCTAGTGACAAGCATTAAGCGTAGCAAAGTCATAGCAACATCAATCTCAGAACATAATGGATACTAGGGATCAAACCCTAACAAAACTAACTCGATTACATGATAAATCTCATCCAACCCATCACCGTCCAGCAAGCCTACGATGCAATTACTCACGCACGGTGGTGAGCATCATGAAATTGGTGATGGAGGATGGTTGATGAAGACGACGACGACGAATCCCCCTCTCTGGAGCCCCGAACGGACTCCAGATCAGCCCTCCCGAGAGGTTTTAGGGCTTGGCGGCGGCTCCGTATCGTAAAACGTGATGATTTCTTCTCTCTGGTTTTTTCCTCATCGAAACTCAATATATGGAGGTGGAGTTGGGTCAGAGACGCAATAGGGGGCCCACGAGGTAGGGGGCGCGCCCTAGGGGGGGCCACCCTCATGAGAAGGGTTTGGGCCCCCCGGTCTTCATCTTTGGCGAGGATTTTTTTATTGTTTTTTCTAACATGTTCCGTGGAGTTTCAGGTCATTCCGAGAATATTTGTTTTCTGCACATAAAACAACACCATGGTAATTCTGCTGAAAACAACGTCAGTTCGGGTTAGTTCCATTCAAATCATACAAGTTAGAGTCCAAAACAAGGGCAAACGTGTTTGGAAAAGTAGATACGACGGATACGCATCAACTCCCCCAAGCTTAAACCCTTGCTTGTCCTCAAGCAATTCAGTTGACAAACTGAAAGAAAGAAAGAAAAACTTTTACAAACTCTGTTTGCTCTTGTTGTTGTAACTATGTCAAGCCAGCATTCAAGTTTTTGAAAGTGCGTTATATCGACTAGAGGGGGTGAATAGGCGATTTTTATGAAATTCTTCACTGAGGAATTTGCCGGTGAGGAAATTCCTTAGCGAAGAACTACTAGCAGCGGAATAAGTACTCAAAAGTAAACATAACAAAATACAAGCATAGTCATTATGATGAAATGAAGACAGGCACAGAGTACAAGAAGCGTAATCATAGGATAACATAGGATGAAGACAAACAGACTGAAGAAATTGAACTGAGGAAATTGAGAAAGTCTTCAGTCAAAGTCTTGAAACAAAAGATATGAACAAACATACAACACAGTTATGAGGAACTGAAAGAGTTGAGAAATAGAACCAGTAAGCTCGGTGAAGACAATGATTTGGTAGACCAGTTCCAACTGCTGTCTCAGTTGTACGGCTGGTTGGAGCGGCTGAGTATTTAAACTCGAGGACACACAGTCCCGGACACCCAGTCAAGGACACTTAGTCCAAGACACCCAGTCCTCACCGTATTCTCCTTGAACTAAGGTCACACAAACCTCGTCCAATCACTCGTGGTAAGTCTTCAGGCGACTTCCAAACCTTCACAAACTTGGTAACTCGGCGATCCACAATTCCTCTTGGATGCTCTAGACCATGACGCCTAACCGTCTGGAAGAAGCACAGTCTTCAAAGGTAACAAGCGTCGGATCCACTCAGGATCAATCTCTTCAGTGATGCTCAATCACTTAGGGTTTGTAGGTGTTTGGGTTTTGGGTTTTTGGTTTTTCCTCACTTGATGGTTTTCGCTCAAAGTCCTCGGAGGATGGGTTGCTCTCAGATGACAAGTGTCAGTTTCTCTCGGAGCAGCCAACCAGCTAGTGGTTGTAGGGGGCGGCTATTTATAGCCTAGGGAGCAACCCGACATGATAAGACATAAATGCCCTTCAATGATATGACTGTTAGGTGGATAGATATTTTGGGACATCTGGCGCATAGCACAACAACGGTCGGAATTTTGAGTAGCAAAATCCTCAGGGCTATCATGTTCCTCACTGTGTAGGCAATCCGCATTGGCGAATTACTAACTCCTCAGTCAGGACAAATTCCTCAGAGACCAGAAGAACTTCATCTCTATCACTGAAGAAATTGACTGAACTGTATGAGATTTCCAATGGCTTCACTCGAAGGGATTGGTAGGTGTAGGATTTTGAGTTGAGCATCACATGGAAATATTTCCTTAGTATTTCCTCGACCCCCTTTAACAGTATGGTGTTTCCTATGACTCAATAAAGAGAAAAACAAAACTATGAAAACGAAAGTCTTCAAGCTTCATATTTCTCGCATGAATATCAAGTCTTCACGGACACACCAATTTCTTCACTTTCAAAGTCTTCATGAAAGTCTTCAAAAATACCAAAATCTTCAGTCGAAGATGTTCATTTTTAGGGGTCGACTTTTCCTGTAAATATCAAACTCCTCATAGACTTATAGACCTGTGTACACTCACACACGCATTAGTCCCTTAACCTATAAGTCTTCAATACACCAAAATCACTAAGGGGCACTAGATGCACTTACAATCTCCCCCTTTTTGGTGATTGATGATAATATAGGTTAAGTTTTCAACGGGGATAAACATATGAAGTGTAAACACTGATATTGAGGAATTTGATTGCAAGATATAGAAGAACTCCCCCTGAAGATGTGCATAGTGAGGAATTTGCTTTTGAAGCAATTCACACTTGAAGAGTTGAATCATGGAGATCTCCCCCTATATCTTGTAATTCATACACGCATTTAACATATCATATGAAGAATTTGAAATGCATGATGAAATTCAGCATGCATGCAATAATATTAATGAGGAATAAGCATGCAGAATAGTGCATCAAGAGTATCAGAGCACAGTGCATCAAAAGTATCAGAGCACCATCGGGTTTAAGATTACAACTTGATCCAATAAAGTTTCAGAAGAACGAGAGTTGTAACTTAGCAAAAAAAACGCCCATATAGTAGACCCGCTTGAAGACTAACTCATATTTCTCCCCCTTTGTCATCTAATGAACAAAAGGATTGAAAATGAGGACTAACGCCCCTGAAGATAATCATGTTGATGAAGGAGCGCCAGCGTTGTTGGGGTCGTTGGTTGATGTAGGGCCTGCCGCAGTGTCGTCCAAATCTTCATGTTCATCAGTGTCGTGCGATGAAGAATATGAGCTGGCCACCAGAGAAGGAACCTTGACCTTCTTGAATTTCTTCGGCGGAGGTGCAGACCAGTCAAAATCTTCATTAAGACCCATGTTCTTCAGATCTTCTTCACCATACAGATGTGACAGGATTGCCCAGGTGCGACCGAAGACTTGATGGAGGTAGTAGTGGTTTTTCTTCACTGCGTTGTGTGTGGCAGCCATGTTGTGAAGAAGTGAACCAAACTGACGCTTAACCCATTTGTGATTTTGATCAACCTTCTGGTGAAGACTAAGCAAAAGTTCATGGTCAGTCATCACGCGCGAAGCAGTGTCTTGAGGAGTGGACTTGGGTGCATTGGCAGAGTCATGTGTGGCAGAGTCATCATTGGTGGAATAAGATGCAACTTTGCGGAAGTGGCCATCCAATGGACGAATGCCTTCATCAATTACAGCTGGTGCCTTGCCCTTTCCATCAACTGAGGAATATGTCTGCTTGAGGACTTCAATTGGGGGCAAGTAGCTGAGATGATTCTGGAAATCAGCTTTGTAGTTGAGTGAAGACCTTGTCCTGAGGAATCTCATGATCCAAGGTGCATAAGGCTTCAGCTCAAACGAAGACAATGCAACATTGGCCATAGTCCTCATGAAGAAATTGTGATAATTGATAGGAATGCCATGAACGATGTTGAATACCATATTCTTCATGATGCCAACAATTTCCTCATCAGATGAGTCGTGACCTTTGATAGGACTGATTGTCCTTGTAAGAATATGATAAACAGTTCTGGGCACGTACAACAATTCCTTCACGAGGAATTTGGTTCGTGGTGCCTGACCTGGTTTCAAAGGCTTCATCAGCATCTGCATGTAATGATGTGTGAGCTTAGGTTCACTGTAGATACAGCGAGCTTCTTCAAGGGGAGGAGTGAGTGGTAGAGCACGAAGCAATTCAGAGGCTGGTGCAGTGTAGTGAGTGTTTTCAGACATCCAGTCCAGCACCCATGAATTCACATCTTCAGCATCTCTGGTGATGTGCAGCGTTGCATAGAATTGAAGAATCAATTCTTCATTCCAATCGCAGATGTCAGAGCAGAAGTTGAGCAGTCTAGCATCGTGAAGAACACTGAGGACTGGTGCGAAGCACGACAGAGATTCCATATCCATGTGAGGAATATGCTCATGGTAGAAAATCTTCTCCTTGTTGAAAAGCACTGAGGAATAGAAATTGGCTTGACTAGCAGTCCAGAAACGCCTCTTCCTAATGCGAGCAGAGTCGTATGGGTTGTAATCTTCGAAGAATACGTGCTCGCCGAAGAAATCATCAGCCTTGAACTTTTGCTTGCGTGAGAATGGATCCTTTGGCTTCGGCAGAGGAGTGTCAGTGAGTTGCATCACAACCTCAGGAATCTCAATCGCAGGTTCTTCAGACTGAGGAATTTCTGGTTCCTCCTTAGTGGCAGTCTGCGTCGTTGCTTTTTCAGCAGCAGCAGTTTCTTCAGCGCTAGTGGCTGGAATTTCCTCATGGAAAGATGCATTGGGATGAGTTTCTTCAGAGCCCATGTGAACAGTTTGTGTGGGGGACTGAGGAATTTGCTGTAGAGGGGTGAACATTGGAGAGTTTGGATGCTGACTTTCCCAGAATTCATCACTGATTACGGGTGTGGAGCAGCCAATGTTCACATCTTCATCTTCCATTTCTTCAACGCCAGCCTCTTCAGCTGTGAACTGAGGCATAGGCGAGAAGATGATAGGTGTTGAAGGGATTGCATCCACTTCAATTTCTTCATCCAATGGTTCAGACGAAGCAGCAGAATGAGTTTCTTCATCAGATCCACTGGGGATCACATATTCTTCATCAAAAGGAACAAGGTCCTTTGATGGCCTGGTTGAGATGGGAACAACATCAATAGGATGTGCAAATGAACTTGTCATAGGCTTCATTTTCTTCAGAGCTGAAGAATCTGAAGCAGCTGATGCTTTCCTTTTCTTCACTGCAGCATGCTCTGCAGCCTTGGTCTTCTTCACATCTGATGCAGATGGAAGGATCGGAGTTGGTGTCGGTGCAGGAGGAGCAGAGGAATCTGGTTGATTTTCTTCAGGCACAAGTGATGCAGTTGCCCTGAGTTCTTCAGTTTCTTCAAGCGAACCACTAGTGGGTGCCCTAGCAATTTCTTCAGCGACTGGAATGCAGTCATCAGCCCTGGAACTCACATTTTCTTCAACAGCCTGATTGTCATTAGTGGTGCTGGCATTTTCTTCAGTAGGCTGAGCAGATGCTTCAGCCTAAGGAATTTCCTGTTGCATTGGGGCAGCAACATTTGAAGTGAACTGTTCAGTTATCTTTACAAATCTAACTTTGGCTCCTTGCCAATCAGCATAGTAGGCTTTGAAGTCATCGCTGAGGGTTTTGATTTCAGATTGGATTTTTACAAGTTCATCAGTTGTCATAGTGACAATGTTGTTCTTCAGAAATTTCTCCTTCTTGTACTGCACTTTCTTGATCTACCTGGCCTTCTCATATTTCCACTTTTCTTCTTGAATGAAGTGGGTCAGCATGTGACTCTGGCTAGGAGTCAGCTTGAAGTCAGGCAAGGGTGTGTTGGGGTCCTTGTGCCAATCATCAATGTAGTCGAGGATCAACTTGGGATCCAAAAGTAGTGGCACCTCTGATCCTTTGGCTCTAGCGGCCCTGACTTGCCTGTCTCTGATGATTTCTGCAAGTTCATCATCATCAGCTTCGTCTTCATCAGACGACACTTGGAAAGCGACTTGCTTCTTTTGAGGGCTTGGGCGTGGACCTCGTCCAGCAATGGCCTTTGTCTGCAGTAGTGAGGGGCCAGCTGAGGAACTTGGTGCAGCTGAGGAACTAGCTGAGACACCTGAGGCAATGGAGATGCCGACAGTCCTTTGGCACGAAGCGAGATGCACAGGTGCTGAGGATTTGGTCGGAACAGCTGAAGGCTTTGGTGGAGGAGCTGAGGACTTTGGAGGAACAGGAGCAGCACGAGGAATTGTCCGTGAGGGCTTTGATGATTCTGGCCGTGAGGGCATTGCTGATGAAGCACTTGGCTTGCGCACAGGCTTCTTTGACATAGCCTTCTTTGGCTTGACAGCAAAGGACTCAGCAGAGGCAGCAGCAGCGGCAGAGTCTTCATTGAATTTCCTCACTGCTTCTTTGGCTTGCTTAGCCAACTTGCCTTGGCGCTTGGCCCATTCATCAGGATAGTCCTCACCGCGCTTGAGGCTGGTGGGATCTGCTACTTGGCCAGGTGCCAATGGAGCTCTTGGGCATGGAGGATTGAGTGCGAATTTCTTCATGTACTTAGGAGTGACATATCTGTACTCCCTCCATTCTCTTGCCCATCTCCTCTCTATCCTCTATTTGCGCACTTTACGCTCCTTCTGGGTTTCCTCAGTAGGTGTGCAGTACCCAGCATATATGTCATCAGGGATCTCGAACGCTGTATTTACCTCAGGCCTCTTTCCTCCCTTCTGTGGCCTTTTACCATCAGCCATTTTCTTCAGTTGAGGAATTTGAACAATCGAATTCTCTGAAGAAGTATGCAACTTTTCTTCGAGGAACGCTGCAAATGAGTTAAGTTGATGAGAACCTAATGATTCAGCAGCTGACATGTGTACCTGTGAACAGAGTATAGTTGCGAGGAATTTGGAGAGGTCATATGCGTTCTCAGAGGGTTTTTCAAAATGAACAGGTTTCAGGAATTTGACCAGATGTGTCTTGAAGATTTTCACTAGCGTTCTTTGTCTTAGGTTCCAGAGTTGTATAGATCGAAGATCCACACAATTGAGGAATCTTGAAGAAAAATGATGCTTAGAGAAAAGAATCAAGAACATATGACTTTGTGAGGTGTTCAGTGTGTGAACTTATGAAGAAAAACACTTTTGAAGATTTTGTAGATAATCATTCGAATCAACGAGGGCAATAAAAGTAACTTTTATTTACCCTCGACGAAGAACACGACGAACTGGAGTGAGGAGATGTGAGGTTCGTCTGTGCAAATCTTCCACGCCCTAACTTGGCGGAGGAAGACGGCTACGGCGGCGGCGGAGTGAAGATGTCCATGGTCGGCACGAGTACGTCAGCGACGAGGTCGAGGCAGTGAAGCTCTTCCTCACCGGCGGCGATGAAGTAGCGACAGCGCTAGGGTTTGAGAAGCTCGAGCCAGAGAGAGAGGTCGAGTGGAGTAAAAGAAGTGAGGAAGGGAAGGAGGGGTATTTATAGCCACGGTGAAAAACTGCTCGCCCGAAGAAATTGGACGAACATGCCCCTGACCCTTCTCATTCGCATGACATGTGTCACCCACGTAGTGAGAGGTGGAGATCGTGTTAGATCGTGGGTGAGTGGATAAGTGTATCGTGGGATGCAGAACGGTTTGAGCGGCAAAGCCGAAAATTTAGATAAGATAGGTTTTAAGGTTCCGTTCGCAATTTCTTCAGCTGACAAAGACACAGTGAAGATTTTGAACGAGTTTCAAATAGAACGCACATGAAGAATTTGTGAACAGATTGGGTTGAGTATAGCATAGAGGGGAAGGGTCCGATCACATTCACTTAGCAGAAAATCAACTTGAAGAAATAGCAATAAGTGAATGCTGTAGAGGACATAAAGTCATATATATATATATATATATATATATATATATATATATATATATATATATATATATATATATATATATATATATATATATATAGCCAATGAAGAAAAATGACGGAACCAGTGAAGACTATGCAAAGTTGAAGAATATGAATAATTTGAGGAATTTCAACTTTTGGTGGTGGTGTGACCCACCGTATAAGAATGATGATTTCAGACACCGCGTACAATTATCGTAGGGTTCTAAGAATCAAATTCATCATTAATTTCTTCACACTAAGAGTGTTATTCTTCATTGATTGAAGAAAAAGGTTTCTTCATGTGTTGCACATCTAAGTCATCAATTTTGCGTAAGTGTTAGGATGAGTGTCCTTTTCAAAGAACATTCGAAGATTCTAGGATATTTAGCTCACACCGCAACTTGCTAAATCTCTTCTCATCCAAGGGCTTTGTGAAGATATCGGCTAGCTGTTCTTCAGTCTTCACATGCTCAATAGAAATGTCGCCCTTCAACACATGATCATGAAGAAAATGATGACGAATCTGAATGTGCTTTGTCTTCGAGTGCTGAACTGGGCTGTGAGCAATCTTGATGGCGCTCTCATTGTCACAGAAGAGAGGTACATTCTTCATGTTGACGCCGTAGTCCTTGAGAGTTTGCTTCATCCATAGCAATTGGGCACAGCAAGAACCAGCGGCAATGTACTCAGCTTCAGCAGTAGATAGTGATACGCAATTCTATTTCTTCGAGGACCAACAGACCAAAGATCGTCCGAGGAAATGACATGTACCAGATGTTGACTTGCGATCCACACGATCACCAGCATAGTCAGAGTCCTTGGGGTACCATAATCCAAGTGTTGGTGTGTGAGCTAGATATCGAAGAATATGCTTCACAGCCTTATGGTGTGATTCCTTCGGTGCAGCTTGAAATCGGGCACACATGCAAATACTAAGCATTATATATGGCCTAGATGCACATAAGTATAATAAGGAACCTATCATGGAGTGGTATACCTTATGATTGAAGTCAATACCATTTTCATCAGTGCACAGATGGCCATTTGTGGGCATAGGAATTTTGATGCCTTTGCAATCTTGCATGCCGAATTTCCTCAGTACATCCTTGAGGTATTTCTCCTGAGATATGAATATGCCATTGTGTTGTTGACGAATTTGAAGACCTAAGTAGAATTTCAACTCTGCCATACTAGACATTTGATATTCTTCACTCATCATATAGGCAAATTCATCACTATAACGTTGGTCAGTATAGCCAAAGATAATATCATCAACATATACTTGGCACACAAACAATTCACCATCATAAGATTTAGTGAAAAGAGTAGGGTCGAGTGAACCGGGTTTGAAGCCTTTCTTCATGAAGAGTTCCTTCAAGGTATCATACCAAGCCCGTGGGGCCTGCTTGAGGCCATAGAGGGCCTTGTTGAGTCTGAAGACTTTGTCAGGATTCTTTGGATCTTCAGAACCTGGGGGTTGAGCAACATATACTTCTTCCTCAAGCTTACCATTGAGGAATGCACTTTTCACATCCATTTGATACAGAGTGATATCATGATGGTTAGCATAAGCAAGTAATATGCGAATAGCCTCAAGTCTAGCAACAGGTGCAAAAGTTTCATCGAAATCAATTCCTTCAACCTGTGTGTCTCCTTGAGCTACAAGCCGCGCCTTATTCCTCACCACAAGGCCATTTTCATCTTGCTTGTTGCGGTAGATCCACTTTGTGCCGATGATATTATGCTTGCGAGGATCTGGACGTTTGACCAGTTCCCAGACATTGTTGAGCTCGAACTGATGTAATTCTTCTTGCATGGCATGAATCCACTCAGGCTCCAGAAATGCTTCATCTACCTTGGTGGGCTCTGTAATAGATACAAAAGCATACTGCCCACAAAAGTTAGACAAATGTGAAGCTTTTGAGTGTGTGAGAGGACCTGGCGCTTTGATGTCATTGATGATCTTTTCAACTTGCACTTCTTTTGCAATGCGAGGATGGGCTGGTTGTCGTTGAAGAGTTTGATCAGCGCTTTCTTCAGCATTTTCTTCAGGTGCATTAGCTCGACGTTCTTCATGTTCTGGAATGAATTCTTCAGCAGATTCTTCAGTAGGAATGACATCCTCAGTAGCCTTGAACTTGATAGTTTCCTCAGGTGCTGGTTCATCTATCACAGTAGGTAGGTGCTCTCTTTGTGAGCCGTTAGTTTCATCGAACCGCACATCTACAGTTTCAACAACTTTGTGAAGAACATTGTTGAAGACTCTGTAGGTGTGCGAGTCCTTTCCGTAACCAAGCATAAAACCTTCATGTGCTTTTGGTGCAATTTTTGAGTTGTGATGAGGATCTCTAATCCAACATTTAGCACCGAAGACTTTGAAATAACTTACATTGGGTTTCTTATCAGTGAGGAGTTCATAGGCAGTCTTTTTGAAGAATTTGTGAAGATATACTCTGTTGATGATGTGGCACGCAGTATCAATTGCCTCAGTACAGAAACAACGAGGCGTTTTGTATTCATCAAGCATAGTGCGAGCCATCTCAGCAAGAGTCCTGTTCTTGCGCTCCACGACGCCATTCTGCTGAGGAGTGTAAGGAGCAGATAACTCATGAGTGATACCAAGTTCATCAAGATAGTCATCAAGACCAGAATTCTTGAACTCAATGCCATTGTCACTTCTGGTGTGCTTGATCTTCACACCAAAGTTGGTTGAAGCCCTCGAGGAAAATCGTTTGAAGACTTCCTGCACTTCATGTTTGTAAGTAACAAGGTGTACCCATGTGTAACGAGAATAATCATTAAGTAAAAGAACTGATAAAGCAATATGAGGACGTGAGAAATGAAAGTTCATTTCTTCATGGTTAGCCTGCGTCCTTTCATGCATGCTCAGGTCTCGAGCACATTCTTCAGACGATTATGTGCGTCTAGAGACCTGACCCTGCAGAAGAGATTAGTTCTTTTTCTTCACCACCCACATCTGAAGGGGTGGCAAAGAGTTCATCATTCTGCGAGCTCCATACGAGAAGGATGGCATAGAAGCCAGTCCATTTCGTTTCACATAAGAGGGGTTAGAGTAAGCATAAGAGTAAGCAGAGAAATTCTTCGAGGGCTTATGGACATAATGATTTGAAGAATAATGCACATATCCATAATCCTTAGATCTTCCATGCGAAACAGACGGGTTAGCACGATGATGTTCATATGAGGACTTTGATCCATATGAGGAATTTGGTCCGTATGAGGAATTTGATCTGGGGTTCCTATTCTCCACAGGTGGCGTCATGATGACATTCACCTGAAGATTTTCAAGGCATCTTTTGGGAACCCAGATTTTCTTCATCGGGGAGCCATTCCTGAAGTTAGTGCCAACATATCTAGCAAATACTTCACCATTCTGATTTTTGAATAGCTTACAGTTGGAGTCAATTGACTCATCATCAGAACGAGGAGATTCAAATGCAAATCCAGATAAGTTAGATGGATCAACTGGAGGTCCTTTTGCAGCAACCCATGTAGTTTTAGGGTACTGCTCAGGCTTCCAATATGTACCAACAACATTGAGTTTCCTCTCAAAGGCGATACCCTCTTTCCTAGGGTTCCTGTTGAGGATCTGCTTTTTAAGCACATCACAAAGAGCCCGATGCCCTTTGAGGCTTTTGTACATGCCTGTCGTGTACAATTCCTTCAGCCCTGCATTGTTAGTGATACTAGCAATGTCCTCAGATGAGGAATTAGTGATAGCAGAGGCATGTGAAGAATTTGAAACATTAGCAGCATTTGAACATTCAGATGAAGAATTAGCAGATTCACGTTCAATGCACTTCAAGCATGGAGGAACAAATTCTTTCTGAGATGCGCTGATTTGTTGAGCAAGTAATGAATCACGCTCCTTCTGAAGATCTTCATAACTCACTCTTAGCTTCTCAAGGTCTTGCTTTCTTTGAAGAAATTCATAAGAAAGCTTCTCATGATCCGATAAGAGAGTGTTATGATGACTCTGAAGTTTGTCAAGCTTGGACTGAAGTCTCTGAAGATTTTCAGACAAAGTTTCAGTGCGATCCATTTCTTCACCCAACATATCATCACTTTTATTTAGCCTGTTTTGAACCTTTTCTAAAGCCCTTTGTTGTTTTATAGCTATCTTAGCAAGTTTAGAATAGCTGGGCTTAAGGTTTTCATCAGATTCATTCTCACTTGATTCAGAGGAGGTATATTTGAGTACCTTGGCACCCTTTGCCATGAAGCAATAGGTGGGAGCATAGTCATCATCGCCTTCATCAGCCTTGTTGGTGAGTTCATTTTCTTCAGTGTTGAAGATAGACTTGCTGACGAATGCAGTGGCGAGAGCTAGGCTCGCCACTCCGGATTCGGACTCCTCAGATGACTCATGTTCCTCATTTTCTTCAGATTCAGCCTCAGAGTCCATTTCCTTGCCAATGAATGCCTTGGCCTTCTTGGAGATGCTCTTCTTGTGATATGAGGTCTTGGAGGATTTTGATGATGAGGATTTTGTGGATTTCTTCTTTTTCTTCGCATCATCAGAACTGTAATCCTTGCACTTCTTCTTCTTTGATTCCTTTTCCCACTGAGGACAATCTTGAATGAAATGTCCAGGTTTCTTGCATTTGTGACAGAGCCTCTTCTTGTAGTCACTAGATGAGGAATCATTGCTCCTTGAGGATCTTCCAAGGCGACCACGTCTTGAGAACTTTTGAAACTTCTTCACGAGCAGAGCCAGATCATGGCTCAGTTCTTCAGGATCACCAAGGCTGCTACCAGAGTCTTCATCGGACTCAGATACTGCCTTGGCCTTCAGTGCACGTGTTCTGCCATAGCTTGAACCATAGAGATCTCTCTTTTCAACAAGTTGGAACTCATGAGTATTTAGCCTCTCGAGAATATCAGCGGGATCAACTGACTTGTAATCAGCACGTTCTTGTATCATCAATGCCAGAGTGTCAAATGAGGAATCAAGCAATCTCAGCAATTTCTTCACCACCTCATGGTCGGTGATGTCAGTGGCACCAAGTGCTTGAAGCTCATTTGAGATGTCAGTGAGGCGATCGAAGGTTTGTTGAACATTTTCATTGTCGAGTCTTTTGAAGCGGTTGAAGAGATTGCGAAGAACATCAACTCGAGAGTCACCCTGAGTTGAGACTCCTTCATTCACTTTGGACAACCTGTCCCAGATAAGCTTCGCTATTTCCAAAGCACTCACTCTGCCATACTGTCCTTTGCTCAGATGGCCACATATGATATTCTTCGCTTGAGAGTCGAGTTGCTTGAATCTATTCACATCGGCAGCATTCAGAGAAGGTGCGACCGAGGGAACACCATTTTCCACAACATACCAGAGATCGTCATCAATTGCTTCAAGATGCATTCGCATCTTATTCTTCCAGTAGGGGTAGTCCGTCCCATCGAAGGTAGGACACCCAGCAGAGACCTTGATCATACATGCGGTCGACATAACTAAAACTCCAGGTGGTTAAACCAAAATCACACAGAACAAGGGAGTACCTTGCTCTGATACCAATTGAAAGTGCGTTATATCGACTAGAGGGGGGTGAATAGGCGATTTTTATGAAATTCTTCACTGGGGAATTTGCCGATGAGGAAATTCCTTAGCGAAGAACTACTAGCAGCGGAATAAGTACTCAAAAGTAAACATAACAGAATACAAGCATAGTCATCATGATGAAATGAAGACAGGCACACAGTACAGGAAGCGTAATCACAAAATAACACAGGATGAAAACAAACAGACTGAAGAAATTGAACTGAGGAAATTGAGAAAGTCTTCAGTCAAAGTCTTCAAACATAGATATGAACAAACATATAGCACAGTTATGAGGAACTGAAAGAGTTGAGGAAATAGAACCAGTATGCTCGATGAAGACAATGATTTGGTAGACCAGTTCCAACTGATGTCTCAGTTGTACGTCTGGTTGGAGCGGCTGAGTATTTAAACTCGAGGACACATAGTCCCGGATACCCAGTCAAGGACACTTAGTCCAAGACACCCATTCCTCACCATATTCTCCTTGAACTAAGGTCACACAGACCTCGTCCAATCACTCGTGGTAAGTCTTCAGGCGACTTCCAAACCATCACAAACTTGGTCACTCGGCGATCCACAATTCCTCTTGGATGCTCTAGACCATGATGGCTAACCGTCTGGAAGAAGCATAGTCTTCAAAGGTAACAAGCGTCGGATCCACTCAGGATCAATCTCTTCAGTGATGCTCAATCACTTGGGGTTTGTAGGTGTTTGGGTTTTGGGTTTTTGGTTTTTCCTCACTTGATGATTTTCGCTCAAAGTCCTCGGAGGATGGGTTGCTCTCAAATGACAAGTGCCAGTTTCTCTCGGAGCAGCCAACCAGCTAGTGGTTATAGGGGGCGGCTATTTATAGCCTAGGGAGCAGCCCGACATGATAAGACATAAATGCCCTTCAATGATATGACCGTTAGGTGGATAGATATTTTGGGACAGCTAGCGCATAGCATAGCAACGGTCAGAATTTTGAGTAGCAAAATCCTCAGGTCTATCATGTTCCTCACTGTGTAGGCAATCCGCACTGGCGAATTCCTAACTCCTCAGTCAGGAAAAATTCCTCAGAGACCAGAAGGACTTCGTCTCTCTCACTAAAGAAATTGACTGAACTGTATGAGATTTCCAATGGCTTCACTCGAAGGGAGTGTAGGATTTTGAGTTGAGCATCACATGGAAATTTTTCCTTAGTATTTCCTCGACCCCCTTTAACAGTACGGTGTTTCCTATTTCTAAATAAAGAGAAAAACAAAACTATGAAAACGAAAGTCTTCAAGCTTCATATTTCTCGCATGAATATCAAGTCTTCACGGACACACCAATTTCTTCACTTTCAAAGTCTTCATGAAAGTCTTCAGAAATACCAAAATCTTCAGTCGAAGATGTTCATTTTTAGGGGGTCGACTTTTCCTGTAAATATCAAACTCCTCATAGACTTATATACCTGTGTACACTCACACACGCATTAGTCCCTTAACCTATAAGTCTTCAATACACCAAAAATCACTAAGGGGCACTAGATGCACTTACACTTTTCAGCATAGATCATAACTAACCACACTTGCAATAATTCTCAGATCTCATCATTACTCATATCAACTAGCAAGTCATAATAATAAATCTCGGATGACAACATGCTAGCCCTTTCTGAGACCGCAAAACATAAATGCAGGGCACCTTTAAAGATCAAGGACTGACTAGACATTGTAATTCATGGTAAAAGAGATCCAATCATAGTCATACCCAATATAAATTAACAGTGATGAATGCAAATGACGGCTGTGCTCTCCAGCTTTTTTAATAAGAGGGTGATGACTCAACATAAAAGTAAATGGATAGGCCCTTCGCAGAGGGAAGCATGGATTTGTAGAGGTGCCAGAGCTCGGTTTTGAAATACAGATAAATTGTATTTTGAGCGATATACTTTCATTGTCAATGTAACAACTAAGAGATGGCGATATCTTCCATGCTAAACACATTATAGGCGGTTCCCAAACAGAATGGTAAAGTTTATACTCCCCCTCCACCAACAAGCATCAATCCATGGCTTTCTCGAAACAACGAGTGCCTCCAACATACATCAGGTCCCAGGGGGAGCTTTGTTTGCATTTAATTTTGATTTAGTTTGCATAAAGCATGGGACTGGGCATCCCGGTGACCAGCCATTTTTTCGTGAGTGAGGAGAGGAGTCCAGTCCTCTTGAGAATAACCCGCCTAACACGGAAGATAAGGACAACCTTTGTTGATACATGAGCTATTCGAGCATACAAAACAGAATGCTTATTTGAAGGTTTAGAGTTTGGCACATACAAATTTACTTGGAACGGCAGGTAGATACCGCATATAGGAAGGTATAGTGGACTCATCTGGAATAACTTTGGGGTTTAAGGGATTGGATGCACAAGCAGTATTCCCGCTTAGTACAAGTGAAGGCTAGAAAAAGACTGGGAAGCGACCAACTAGAGAGCGACAACAGCCATGTACATGCATTAAAATTAATAAACATTGGATGCAAGCATGAGTAGGATATAATCCACCATGAACATAAATATCATGAAGGCTATGTTGATTTTGTTTCAAGTACATGCGTGAACATGTGCCAAGTCAAGTCACTTAAATCATTCAAAAGAGAATACCACCCCATCATACCACATCATAATCATCTCAATAGCATGTTGGCATACAAGGTAAGACATTATAACTCGTAGCTAATCAAGCATGGCACAAGCAACTATGATCTCTAATTGTCATTGCAAACATGTTTATTCATAATAAGATGAATCAAGAACGAGGGACTCATCATATTTACAAAAACAAAAGAGGTCGAGTTCATACCAGCTTTTCTCATCTCAGTCAGTCCATCATATATCATCATAATTGCCTTTCACTTGCACGACCGAACGGTGTGAATAATAATAAGAGTGTACGTGCCTTCGATTAAGCTGGAATCTAGGAGCATTCAATAAACAGGAGAAGACAAGGCAATATGGGCTCTTGGTTAAATCAACAATAATGCATATAAGAGCCACTTCAACAATTTAATTATGGTCTTCTCCTACTGACCCCAAAGAAAAGAAATAAAACTATTTACACAGGAAAGCTCCCAACAAGCAAAAGAAGAACGAGAAATATTTTTGGGTTTTCTTTTTAATTATTACTACTACAACAGAAAAATAAACTACTACTAATTTTTTTGTTTTATTCTTAAGGTTTAACAGACACACAAGAAGAAAGCAGGAAAAAGAAAATAAACTAGCATGGATATTACAGTGAAAAAGTATGAGCACTGACATCTAGCAATGAGTGTGTGTGAGCATAAATGTAATGTCGGTGAGAAATACGTACTCCCCCAAGCTTAGGCTTTTGGCCTAAGTTGGTCTATGGCCACGACTGGCCTGGCGGATATCCATAATAATAGTTGTGGGGGTCGTACTGTGATGAGGAAGGATAGTTGGGATCATACTGATGTGCAGCGGCTATCGCCTGCTGAGCTGCAGCGTGGATTCGGGCTGCCTCCGCTCTCATCTCATATTCTTCTACCTCCTCTCTGGTAATAACATATCTTCCTTTTGTCTGTGAATCAAAGAAGGCAGGAGCAGGGAGAGTGATACGGAAAACACGTCGTTTATCAAAAATTAAGCGATATAAGAGAGGTGATTCAGGCCTCTCAACAAACTGGTGCGAAGCCATAGAGTTATAATCTAAATGTGTAGGAGGCAACTCCATATCACCCTCACGAATGTCTATTTCAAGAAAATGAGCTAAGCGGGTTGCATAAATTCCTCCAAAGAAATCTCCATTATGTCTATTATGATGCAACCTATGAGCTACAATGGCTCCCATATGATAAGATTGGTCTCCTAACACAGCACTCCTAAGAATGCTAAGATCAGGGACACACATGTGACATGCTTCATCCTTAGCATTTATGCATCTACCGATAAAGAGATCAAAATAATGTATAGCAGGAAAGTGAATGCTCCCTATGGTAGCCTGCGTTATATCTCTAGATTCCCCCACAGTTATACTAGCAAGAAAGTTTCTAAATTCAGATTTAGGGGGATCCCTAACACTACCCCATGATGGAAGTTTGCAAGCAGAAGTGAAATCCTCTAGGTCCATGGTATAAGATTTGTCATAAAGATCAAACATGACTGAAGGAGAATTACGCGAAGATGAATACGCAAACCTCCTCACAAATGAACTTGTGAGATAATGATACTGGGGGCATTTGTTAGCCTCAAAATCCTCAAGACCAGCATTGCACAAATATGCTTTGAATTCTTCTCTAATTCCCGCACGATCCATAAAATTTTCTGACGGCCATTCGCGAGGCCGTACTGGAGCGTCTCTTGGTGGATCCTCGTCAGCATCGCGCATAGCAATCCTGGGTCCTTGCTTCTTAGAGGAACCACCTTGGAAAATCTTCCTAAACATATTGTTTTTCTCTGAAAAATTCTGAAATTTTTAGTAACTTCAAAATAAAAGTAAACCAACTTCAATAAAACTGATAGCAACTAGTCCTACAAGTGCCTAGAGCCTATATCAAGCATTAGAACTACTTGGAACCATATAAATTTGACATGCAAGCTCAAGAACATGGTCACCTATGCAGCACAAATTTGCAAAGACTAAAGCACTAGAACAAAAACTAATTGGACCAATGGAGGAGTCACATACCAAGGAACAATCTCCCCAAGCAGTTTTGCGAGAGGTGCTTTGAGCAAGGAGATCGAAAATCACAACAGAAGTGGCTGGAACTCGTGCTTGAGTTGGTTTTTCGGGTTTGTGTGAGATAGAGGAAGAAGATGGGTGTTGGGATAAGTGGAGGAGGGCCACCGTGGCCCCACGAGGCAGGGGGCGTGTCCTATAGGGGGGGGGGTGCCCACCACCCTCGTGACCAGGTGGCAGCTCCTCCCGTAGTAATTTTTGCACAGTAAATCCTCAAATATTCCCGAAAAAATCATATTAAATTGGCATGGCATTCTGAGGACTTTTATTTTTGGGATATTTTTATATTGCACAGATAAGTCAGGAAACAGATAGAAAATACTATTTTTACTTTATTTATTATAAATAACAGAAAGTATAGAGAGGGTACAGAAGTTTGTGCTTCTAGTTTCATCCATCTCATGCTCATCAAAAAGAATCCACTAACAAGGTTGATCAAGTCTTGTTAACAAACTCATTCCGATAATCATGAAAGCGGAGAAATTTTGAATAACACTAAGTTACCTCAACGGGGATATGCACATCCCCAATAATAAGTATATCATATTTCTTCTTGATAGTAGGAAGAGGAAATTTGAAACCTCGAAATATAATCAATGGAATTTTTCCAATAGAATTGATACTATGAACTTGAGGTTGTTTCCTCGGAAAGTGTACCGTATGCTCATTACCATTAACATGAAAAGTGGCATTGCCTTTGTTGCAATCAATAACAGCCCCTGCAGTATTAAGAAAAGGTCTTCCAAGAATAATAGACATACTATCATCCTCGGGAATATCAAGTATAACAAAGTCCGTTAGAATAGTAACATTTGCAACCACAACAGGCACATCCTCACAAATACCGACAGGTATAGCAGTTGATTTATCAGCCATTTGCAAAGAGATTTCAGGAGGTGTCAGCTTATTCAAGTCAAGTCTACGATATAAAGAGAGAGGCATACCACTAACACCGGCTCCAAGATCACATAAAGCAGTTTTAATATAATTTCTTTTAATAGAGCAAGGTATAGTAGGTACTCCGGGGTCTCCAAGTTTCTTTGGTATTCCACCCTTAAAAGTATAATTAGCAAGCATGGTGGAAATTTTAGCTTCCGGTATCTTTCTTTTATTAGTAATGATATCCCTCATATATTTAGCATAAGGATTTGTTTTGAGCACATCAGTTAATCTCATACACAAAAAGATAGGCCTAATCATTTCAGCAAAGCGCTCAAAATCCTCATCATCCTTTTTTTTGGATGGTTTCGGAGGAAAAGGCATGGGTTTTTGAACCCAAGGTTCCCTTTCTTTACCATGTTTCCTAGCAACAAAGTCTCTTTTATCATAACGTTGATTCTTTGACTGTGGGTTATCAAGATCAACAGTAGGTTCAATTTCTACATCATTATCATTACTAGGTTGAGCATCATCATGAACATCATCATTAATATTTTTACTAGGTTAATGTTCATTACCAGATTGTGTTTCAGCATCAGACATAGAAATATCATTTGGATTATCAGGTGGTTCAGCAATTGGTTGACTAGAAGTTTGCACAGTTCTATCATTTTTCTTCTTCTTATTTTTAGAAGAACTAGGAAAATCAATATTATTTCTTTGAGAATCTTGCTCGATTCTCTTAGGGTGGCCTTCAGGATACAAAGGTTCCTGAGTCATTCTACCAGTTCTAGTAGCCACTCTAACAACATAATCATTTTTCTTATTATTCATTTCATTAAGCACTTCTTTTTGAGCCTTAAGTACTTGTTCTACTTGAGTGGTAACCATGGAAGCATGTTTGCTAACGAGTTTAAGGTCACCTTTAATATCAGCCATATAATCACCCAAGCGTCTAATCATATAAGCATTTTCTTTTAATTGTCTACCAAAATAAGCATTGAAGTCGTCTTGCTTATACATAAAGTTATCAAACTCATCCAAGCACTGACTAGCAATTTTAGTAGGAGGAATTTCATCTTTATCATATCTATAGAGAGAATTTACCTTTACTACCTGTCTTAGGATATCGGGATCAGGAGGTTCTTCAATAAATAAGTGATCAAGATCACATGTTTCTTCGACAGGCTGTATATTAAGACCATGTATTTCTTTAATAGGAGGTAAATTCTTAACGTCTTCAACTTTAATACCTTTTTCTTTCATAGATTTCTTTGCCTCTTGCACATCTTCGGGACTGAGAAATAGAACACCTCTCTTTTTCGGAGTTGGTTTAAGAATAGGCTCAGTAATTGGAGCAGAAGTTGGCTCAGGAGCTGGCTCAGGAGGTGCCCAATTATTTTCATTTGTCAACATATAATTCAATAGAATTTCAGCTTCATCCGGTGTTCTTTCCCTGAAAAGAGAACCAGCACAACTATCCAGGTAATCTCTGGAAGCATCGGTTAGTCTATTATAAAAGATATCAAGTATTTCAGGTTTCTTAAGAGGATGATCAGGCAAAGCATTAAGTAACTTGAGAAGCCTCCCCCAAGCTTGTGGGAGACTCTCTTCTTTAATTTGCACAACGTTGTATATTTCCCTCAAAGCAGCTTGTTTCTTATGAGCAGGGAAATATTTAGTAGAGAAGTAATAAATCATATCCTGGGGACTACGCACACAACCAGGATCAAGAGAATTAAACCATATCTTAGCATCACCTTTTAATGAGAACGGAATTTTTTGAGTATATAGAAGTAACGTGATCTCTCATCATTAGTAAATAGGGAAGCTATATCATTTAACTTAGTAAGATGTGCCACAACAGTTTCAGATTCATAGCCATAAAACGGATCAGATTCAACCAAAGTAATTATATCAGGATCAACAGAGAATTCATAATCTTTATCAGGAACACATATAGGTGAAGTAGCAAAAGCAGGGTCGGGTTTCATTCTATCTCTAAGTGGTTCTTTGTTCCATTTAATTAATAGCCTCTTAAGCTCATATATATCTTTGCAAGCAAAAATAGCGGCAGAAGATTCCATATCAAAAAGATAACCCTCAGGAATAAGAGGCATATTTTCATCATCACTATCATCATCGTATTCAGATTTAATAATTTCTTTTTCTCTAGCCCTAGCAATTTGTTCATCAAGAAATTCACTAAGGGGCACAGTAGTATCAGGCATAGAAGCAGTTTCATCATAAGCATCATGCATAGCAGAAGTGGCATCATCAATAACATGCGACATATCAGAACGAATAGCAGAAGCGGGTGTAGGTGTCGCAAACTTACTCATAACAGAAGGTGAATCAAGTGCAGAGCTAGATTGCAGTTCCTTACCTCCCCTCGTAGTTGAGGGATATATCTTGGTTTTTGGATCTCTCAAGTTCTTCATAGTGTCCAGCAGATATAAATCCCAAGTGACTCAAAGAATAGAGCTATGCTCCCCGGCAACGGCGCCAGAAATTAGTCTTGATAACCCACAAGTATAGGGGATCGCAACAGCTTTCGAGGGTAAAGTATTCAACCCAATTTTATTGATTCGACACAAGGGGAGCCAAAGAAAATTCTCAAGTATTAACAGCTGGGTTGTCGATTCAACCACACCTGGAAACTTAGTATCTGCAGCAAAGCGTTTAGTAGCAAAGTAATATGATAGTGGCGGTAGCGGCAACAAAAGTAAAGACAGCAAAAGTAATGTTTTTGGTATTTTGTAGTGATTGTAACAGTAGCAGCGGGAAATAAATAAGCGAGAACCAGTATATGGAAAACTCGTAGGCACCGAATCAGTGATGGATAATTATGCCAGATGCGGTTCATCATGTAACAGTCATAACATAGCGTGACACAGAACTAGCTCCAATTCATCAATGTAATGTAGGCATGTATTCCGTATATAGTCATACGTGCTTATGGAAAAGAACTTGCATGACATCTTTTGTCCTACCCTCCCGTGGTAGCGGGGTCCTATTGGAAACTAAGGGATATTAAGGCCTCCTTTTAATAGAGAACCGGAACAAAGCATTAGCACATAGTGAATACATGAACTCCTCAAACTATGGTCATCACCGGGAGTGGTCCCGATTACTGTCACTTCGGGGTTGCCGGATCATAACACATAGTAGGTGACTATAGACTTGCAAGATAGGATCAAGAACTCACATATATTCATGAAAACATAATAGGTTCAGATCTGAAATCATGGCACTCGGGCCCTAGTGACAAGCATTAAGCATAGCATAGTCATAGCAACATCAATCTCAGAACATAATGGATACTAGGGATCAAACCCTAACAAAACTAACTCGATTTCATGATTAATCTCATCCAACCCATCACCGTCCAGCAAGCCTACGGTGCAATTACTCACGCACGGCGGTGAGCATCATGAAATTGGTGATGGAGGATGGTTGATGATGACGACTGATACGTCTCCAACGTATCTATAATTTTTTATTGCTCCATGCTACTTTATCTACTGTTTTGGTCTATATTGGGCTTTATTTTCCACTTTTATATTACTTTTGGGACTAACCTATTAACTGGAGGCCCAGCCCAGATTTGCTGTTTTATGCCTCTTTCAGTGTTTCGAAGAAAAGGAATATCAAACGGAGTCGAAACGGAACGAAATGAACTGGAGAAGTTATTTTTGGAAGGAAACCTACCGGATAGACTTGGACCCTACGTCAGAAGATGAAGGAGGAGCTCACGAGGGTAGGGGGCGCGCCGACCCCCCTGGGGCGCGCCCCCTGCCTCGTGGCCCCCCCTTCAGTCCACCGACGTACCTCCTGCACCCATATATACCTATGTAACCTAAAACTTCCAGAACAGAGATTAGATCGGGAGTTCCGCCGCCAGAAGCCTCCATAGCCACCAAAAGTCAATCGGGACCCTGTTCCGGCACCTCGTCGGAGGGGGCAATCCCTCTCCCGTGTCCATCTTCATCATCCCGGTGCTCTCCATGACGAGGAGGGAGTAGTTCTCCCTCGAGGCTGAGGGTATGTACTAGTAGCTATGTGTTTGATCTCTCTCTCTCTCTCATGTTCTTGATTTGGCACGATCTTGATGTATCGCGAGCTTTGCTATTATAGTTGGATCTTATGTTTCTCCTCCCCCTCTTCTCTCTTGTAATGAATTGAGTTTCCCCTTTGAAGTAATCTTATCGGATTGAGTCTTCAAAGACTTGAGAACACTTGATGTATGTCTTGCCGTGGATATCTGTGGTGATAATGGGATACCACGTGCCACTTGATGTATGTTTTTGTGACCAACTTGCGGGTTCCGCCCATGAACCTATGCATAGGGGTTGGCACACGTTTTCGTCGTGATTCTCCGGTAGAACTTTGGGGCACTCTTTGAGGTCCTTTGTGTTGGTTGAATAGATGAATCTGAGATTGTGTGATGCATATCGTATAATCATACCCACGGATACTTGAGGTGACATTAGGGTTTTGGTTGATGTGTGTCTTAAGGTGTTATTCTAGTACGAACTCTAGGGCTGTTTATGACACTTATAGGAATAGCCCAACGGATTGATTGGAAAGAATAACTTTGAGGTGGTTTCGTACCCTACCATAATCTCTTCGTTCGTTCTCCGCTATTAGTGAATTTGGAGTGACTCTTTGTTGCATGTTGAGGGATAGTTATGTGATCCAATTATGTTAGTATTGTTGAGGGAACTTGCACTAGCGAAAGTATGAACCCTAGGCCTTGTTTACCATCATTGCAATACCGTTTACGCTCACTTTTATCACTTGCTACCTTGCTATTTTTATTATTTCAGATTTCAAAAACCATTATCTACTATCCATGTTGCACTTGTATCACCACCTCTTCGCCGAACTAGTGCACCTATACAATTTACCATTGTATTGGGTGTGTTGGGGACACAAGAGACTCTTTGTTATTTGGTTGCAGGGTTGCTTGAGAGAGACCATCTTCATCCTACGCCTCCTATGGATTGATAAACCTTAGGTCATCCACTTGAGGGAAATTTGCTACTGTCCTACAAACCTCTGCACTTGGAGGCCCAACAACGTCTACAAGAAGAAGGTTGTGTAGTAGACATCAAGCTCTTTTCTAGCGCCGTTGCCGGGGAGGTGAGTGCTTGAAGGTATGTCTTTATATTTTGCAATCGAGTCTTTTAGTTTCTTGTTTTATCACTAGTTTAGTTTATAAAAGAAAACTGTAAAAAATGGAATTGAGTTTGTCTCATACGCTTCACCTTTTTAATATCTTTCGTGAGTATGATGGAAAGGATAATTGTGCTCAAGTGCTAGAAGAAGAAATCTATAAAATGTTTGGCACTAAATATTTGAATGATGAGCATGATTGCAATGTTGTTAGTATGAATTCTTTGAATATCTATGATACTAATGATGATTGCACTAGTTATGATGAAAATGTCTCCTATAAACATGTCAATTTTTGTGGAGTGCATTGGGTTTGCAAGTACACACCAAATAGGGAAGATAGATATTGCAAGAGGCATAAGTACTTAGAAACTAAATTGTTGCAAGAAGAGCTAGATGAATGTGCTGAAAGATTCAATATTTTTCGTGCCCCTTGTGAACTTTGCAATGAACATGGTCATTTAAAGCTCCAATGCTATTTGTTTCATGATCAAGTCGTGTCCAAACATTGTGATAATTTGATTATCCTTGAGCATCATAAAGAGCTTAGCCTTCTTTTGGGTTATGAAGAAATGAAATGTATAACTGAGGGTATTCCAAAGTTTAATCTTGATAGAGTTCTTGATTTTGATCTAGAGAATATTTATATGTATTGTGCGGTGAATTGCATTGAAAATCCTTATATTGCCAATTACATAAAGAAAAGAAAACAAATAGAGGATGAAGAGAATACTAATGAAAGGGAAGAGACTTCCCAATATCCTCCTATTATTTCTTATGATGAATCAGGTAACGTGGAGGAGCCTCCTATTCAACCAATCTCATTAATAAGGAGCTCCAAAAAGAGGATTGAACCCACACATGATGTGGTGAAGAAGAAGAAAAGAAAAAGGAAGAGAGGTAAAAAGATATCTCTCCCAAATAGTGCTGCTCCTATTAATATTGTGCCTCATGAAACTATAATTGTGGAAGATAATGATATTTCTTATGATCTTGAAAATCTTTTTGGCACTTGCTTGGAAGAATATGATAATTGCTATACTATTGGTGCTATCCATACTATTAATTATGAGAATGATTATGCTTATGATATGAAGAGGCCCAAGCTTGGGGATGCTATGTTTGATGAAGATGATGTTTTTGAGAATATATTTGCTGCAATTAATGTTTGTCCCAAGCTTGGGGAAGTTATGATTAATGAAGATGATATTTTTAGTCTCCCGAGTTTTGATATGCAAGTTTATAATGATGATAGCATGCCTCCAACTTATGATGATTATTATGATGATACTTATGCTATAAAAAGTAGTGATTATATTTATAAAACTTGTCATGATTATGAATACCCCTTCTCTGAACATTACTCTTTTAATGTGGAAACAATTTATAGTATTCAAGTCTCTTATGATACTCCCACTATTCCGACTGAGAAGAAATTTGCTTATGTGGAGAGTAGTAAATTTATATGCTTGTAGATCATGAAAAGAATGCTTTAGGTGCTGGTTATATTGTTGAATTCATTCATGATGCTACTGGAAATTATTATGAGGGAGGAACATATGCTTGTCGGAATTGCAATAATATCAAGTTTCCTCTCTATGTGCTTAAAGTTTTGAAGTTATGCTTGTTTTGCCCTCCTATGCTAGTTGATTATTGTTCCCACAAGTTGTTTTATCACAAAATCCCTATGCATAGGAAGCATGTTAGACTTAAATTTGCTAGTCATATTCTTCATGATGCTCTTTTTATGTTTCAATTCTTATCCTTTTTGTGAGCCTCATTGAAATCATCATGCCTAGCTAGGGGCGTTAAACGATAGCGCTTGTTGGGAGGCAACCCAATTCTATTTTAGTTCCTTGATTTTTTTTACTTTTTAGTAATAAATAATTAATCTAGCCTCTTTTATATGGGGTTTTATGCTTTTAATTAGTGTTTGTGCCAAGTAGAACCTTTGGGAAGACTTGGGTGAAGTCTTTTTGATCTTGCTGTAATTTCCAGAATCTTTGCGCTCAGTGCCCGAATTGTCAAAAATCACCAGAACGTGATAAAATAGTGATTCGAATTGATTCTGATCAATAAACAAATTTCCCAGGCCGTCTAATTTTGGTAGAATTTTTTGGGTTCCAGAAGTTTGCGTTAGTAACAGATTACTACAGACTGTTCTGTTTTTGACAGATTCTGTTTTGCATGTGTTGTTTGCTTATTTTGATGAATCTATGGCCAGTAAAATAGTTTATAAACCATAGAGAACTTGGAATACAGTAGGTTTAACACCAATACAAATAAATAACAAGTTCACTACAGTACCTTAAAGTAGTCTTTTGTTTTCTTTCTCTAACGGAGCTCACGAGATTTCTATTGAGTTTTGTGTTGTGAAGTTTTCAAGTTTTGGGTGAATTCTTTTGATGGATTATGGAACAAGGAGTGGCAAGAGCCTAATCTTGGGGATGACCATGGCACCCCCAAGATAATCCAAGGACACCAAAAAGTCAAAGCTTGGGGATGCCCCGGAAGGCATCCCCTCTTTCGTCCACTTCCATCGGTAATTTACTTGGAGCTATATTTTTATTCACCACATGATATGTGTTTTGCTTGGAGCGTCTTGTATTATTTGTTTCTTTGCTTGTTAGTATACCACAATCATCCTTGCTGTACACACCTTTTGAGAGAGCCATGCATGAATTGAAATTTGTTAGAATACTCTATGTGCTTCACTTATATCTTTTGAGCTTGATAGTTTACTCTAAGTGCTTCACTTAGATCTTTTAGAGCACGATGGTGGTTTGTTTTAAAGAAACTTGATCTCTCATGCTTCACTTAGATTATTTTGAGAGTCGTTAATAGCATGGTAATTTGCTTAATGTTAATATACTTGGTATTCAAGATATGTGAAACTTTCTTTTTAGTGGGTTGAATACTAAGATAAGTTTGATGCTTGATAATTGTTTTGAGATATGGAGGTGATAATATCATAGTCGTGCTAGTTGAGTAGTTGTGAATTTGAGAAATACTTGTGTTGAAGTTAGCAAGTCCCGTAGCATGCACGTATGGTTAAAGCTGTGTAACAAATTTGAAGCATGAAGTGTACCTGGCTTGTGCATCCTTATGAGTGGCGGTCGGGGACGAGCGATGGTCTTTTCCTACCAATCTATCCCCCTAGGAGCATGCACGTAGTACTTGATTTTTGATGACTTATAAATTTTTGCAATAAGTATGTGAGTTCTTTTGACTAATGTTGAGTCCATGGATTATACGCACTTTTACCTTTCCACCATTTGCTAGCCTCTTCGGTACCGTGCATTGCCCTTTCTCACATTGAGAGTTGGTGCAAACTTCGCCGGTGCATCCAAACCCCATGATATGATACGCTCTTTCACACATAAACCTCCCTATATCTTCCTCAAAACAGCCACCATACCTACCTATCATGGCATTTCCATAGCCATTCTGAGATATATTGCCATGCAACTTCCATCATCATCATCATCATCATCATCATCATGACATGCTTTACTTTTGTCATATTGCCATTGCATGATCTTGTAGTTGACATCGTATTTGTGGCAAAGCCACCATGCATTATTTTTCATACATGTCACTCTTGATTCATTGCACCATCCCGGTACACCGCCGGAGGCATTCATATAGAGTCATATCTTGTTCTAGTATCGAGTTGTAATCATTATGTTGTAATCAATAGAAGTGTGATGATCATCATTATTAGAGCATTGCCCAATCAAAAAAGAAAGGAGAGAAAGGCCAAAAAGAAAAAAAGAAAGGCCCAAAAAAAGAGAAAATAAAAAGGGCAATGCTACTATCTCTTTTTCCACACTTGTGCTTCGAAGTAGCACCTTGTTCTTCATGTAGTGAGTCTCATATATTCTGCTTCAAAGTAGCACCATGATTTTCATATAGTGAGTCTCATAAGTTGTCTTGTTCATACTAGTGGGAATTTTTCATTATAGAACTTGGCTTTTATATTCCAACGATGGGCTTCCTCAAAATGCCCTAGGTCTTCATGAGCAAGCAAGTTGGATGCACACCCACTAGTTTTCTTTTGTTTAGCATTCTTAGCTCTAGTGCATCCGTTGCATGGCAATCCCTACTCCTTGCATTAACATCAATTGATGGGCATCTCCATAGCTCATTGATTAGCCTCATTGATGTGAGACTTTCTCCTTTTTTGTCTTCTCCACACAATCCCATCATCATATTCTATACCACCCATAGTGCTATGTCCATGGCTCGCGCTCATGTATTGCGTGAAGGTTGAAAAGGTTTGAGATTATTTGAGTATGAAACAATTTCTTGGCTTGTCATCGGGGGTATAGAAGTTGGGAACATCTTTGTGTGATGAAAATGAAGCATAGCCTAACTATATGATTTTGTAGGGATGAACTTCCTTTGGCCATGTTATTTTGAGATGACATAATTGTTTGATTAGTATGCTTGAAGTATTATCATTTTTATGTCAATATGAACTTTTGTCTTGAACCTTTCGGATCTGAATATTCTGATTAAGAAGATTTACATTGAAATTATGCCAAAGTATCACTCTGCATCAAAAATTCTCTTTTTATCATTTACCTACTCGAGGACGAGTAGGAATTAAGCTTGGGGATGCCTGATACGTCTCCAACGTATCTATAATTTTTGATTGCTCCATGCTACTTTATCTACTATTTTGGACTATATTGGGCTTTATTTTCCACTTTTATATTACTTTTGGGACTAACCTATTAACCGGAGGCCCAACCCAGATTTGTTGTTTTATGCCTCTTTTAGTGTTTCAAAGAAAAGGAATATCAAACGGAGTCGAAACGGAATGAAATCAACTGGAGAAGTTATTTTTGGAAGGAAACCTACCGGATAGACTTGGACCCTACGTCAGAAGATGAAGGAGGAGCTCACGAGGGTAGGGGCGCGCCCACCCCCCTGGGGCGCACCCCCCTGCCTCGTGCCCCCCCCCCCTTCAGTCCACCGACGTACCTCCTGCACCCATATATACCTACGTAACCTAAAACTTCCAGAACAGAGATTAGATCGGGAGTTCCGCCGCCAGAAGCCTCCATAGCCACCAAAAGTCAATGGGGACCCTGTTCCGACACCTCGTCGGAGGGGGCAATCCCTCTCCGGTGGCCATCTTCATCATCCCGGTGCTCTCCATGACGAGGAGGGAGTAGTTCTCCCTCGGGGCTGAGGGTATGTACTAGTAGCTATGTGTTTGATCTCTCTCTCTCGTGTTCTTGATTTGGCACGATCTTGATGTATCGCGAGCTTTGCTATTATAGTTTGATCTTATGTTTCTCCTCCCCCTCTTCTCTCTTGTAATGAATTGAGTTTCCCCTTTGAAGTAATCTTATCGGATTGAGTCTTTAAAGACTTGAGAACACTTGATGTATGTCTTGCCGTGGATATCTATGGTGACAATGGGATACCACGTGCCACTTGATGTATGTTTTGGTGACCAACTTGCGGGTTCCGCCCATGAACCTATGCATAGGGGTTGGCACACGTTTTCGTCATGATTCTCCGGTAGAACTTTGGGGCACTCTCTGAGGTCCTTTGTGTTGGTTGAATAGATGAATCTGAGATTGTGTGATGCATATCATATAATCATACCGACGGATACTTGAGGTGACATTGGAGTATCTAGGTGACATTAGGGTTTTGGTTGATGTGTGTCTTAAGGTGTTATTCTAGTATGAACTCTAGGGCTGTTTGTGACACTTATAGGAATAGCCCAACGGATTGATTGGAAAGAATAACTTTGAGGTGGTTTCGTACCCTACCATAATCTCTTCGTTCGTTCTCTGCTATTAGTGACTTTGGAGTGACTCTTTGTTGCATGTTGAGGGATAGTTATGTGATCCAATTATGTTAGTATTGTTGAGGGAACTTGCACTAGCGAAAGTATGAACCCTAGGCCTTGTTTACCATCATTGCAATACTGTTTACGCTCACTTTTATCACTTGCTACCTTGCTGTTTTTATTATTTCAGATTTCAAAAACCATTATCTACTATCCATATTGCACTTGTATCACCACCTCTTCGCCGAACTAGTGCACCTATACAATTTACCATTGTATTGGGTGTGTTGGGGACACAAGAGACTCTTTGTTATTTGGTTGCAGGGTTGCTTGAGAGAGACCATCTTCATCCTACGCCTCCTACGGATTGATAAACCTTAGGTCATCCACTTGAGGGAAATTTGCTACTGTCCTACAAACCTCTGCACTTGGAGGCCCAACAACGTCTACAAGAATAAGGTTGTGTAGTAGACATCAACGACGGCGACGAATCCCCCTCTCTGGAGCCCCGAACGGACTCCAGATCAGCCCTCCCGAGAGGTTTTAGGGCTTGGCGGCGGCTCTATATCGTAAAACGCGATGATTTCTTCTCTCTAATTTTTTCCTCATCGAAACTCAATATATGGAGGTGGAGTTGGAGTCGGAGACGCAACAGGGGGCCCACGAGGTAGGGGGCACACCCTAGGGGGGCGCGCCCCCACCCTCGTGAGAAGGGTGTGGGCCCCCCGGTCTTCATCTTTGGTGAGGATTTTTTTATTGTTTTTTCTAAGATGTTCCGTGGAGTTTCAGGTCATTCCAAGAATATTTGTTTTCTGCACATAAAACAACACCATGGTAATTCTGCTGAAAACAGCGTCAGTCCGGGTTAATTCCATTCAAATCATACAAGTTAGACTCCAAAACAAGGGCAAAAGTGTTTGGAAAAGTAGATACGATGGAGACGTATCATCCACCGCCGTGTTCCGCACGTCGAAGCCACCGCCGCGCTCGCACTTCTGGCACTGCCGCTGGTTCTCGGGGTGCTCGACGCGGCAGTCCGCGCAGGCCAGGTGCCCTCCCTTGCACTACAGAAATCAATCGAACAATACATCAATCAAGAAACCCGCACCTTGCTCAATCAGCCGAACGGACGAGGTGTATTCGAAACTCATACACTGGAGGCGTCAAGGGGCGGGGGCACAAGGGGCAGTGGAGCAGGGTGAGGTCCATCGAGACCTTAGAGAGCTCCATCGCCGGGTCATGTTCGGTCTGCATGATCTTGCCCTCCTCGTGCACAACCATCTCTCAACTTGGGCCGGGGTATTACAAAGCTTTACCGTCACATATTTTATACTACTTCAAGGTGCATTAAATCAACACATGCAAGTACTCCCTGCGGTCCTTTTTACTCCGCACATTAGCTTTGTCTGAAATCAAAGTTTGCTAAGTTTGACCAAATTTATATTAAAAAATATTAACATCTATAACATCTAATAAATATAATATGAAAATATATTTCGAGATGGATATAATAATAAATATGTTGTTATGTGAATGTTAATAATTTCTTGTATAAATTTGGTCAAAGTTGGATGAGATTGACTTCAGACCAACCTAATATGTAGAGTAAAAATGACCGGAGGGAGTATCAAAAGGAGAGTCACGGCATATGCATGGATGCGTTGTAATTAATGCATCGGTAAATGCAAATTATTGAAATATATCGAGTTTAGTGCTTTGATGTGTCGCGTCAACTCATACATCAACGAGAAGTTTGATTATCCTCTCCCTCGCGGACTTAACTGCACCTGCCTTTGGCTGTATGACAGGTTGGCCACACACCTGTCGGGCCCACCTATCATACACGCAAAGGCAGGAGTGTCCCTCCCTCGCCCATGAGCGTGGTGGCTGGCAAGACTAGGAGAAGCTTTCGCTACACGCTCTCCCTCCCGCACGCGGTGGACATGCAGCAGTTCAATCGGTGTCAGATGGCCAGAAGTGTACTATAGTACTCCTCCAGTGCAATAGTATTCCATCATTGTTCGACTTCCCGAAGAGGCGAAGAGCCAAGCGCAGCCTGGACGCTCGTGTGGCAGTTTCATGTGTAGAGTAGTCTAGGATAGTGTGTACCGTGCCTGTAAGCTTAAAATCGTTGGGGTTGGCTCCATGCTATGTGGCCGTCTCGAAGTTTAAAAAAATTAAAATAGTCTTCTAGCCCTACCTGACACCCTAGTGATTGTAGTTTGCACGCTCATCTGGTCAAGACAGGAATATATATTTTAATTTTTTTTCAAAAAGGGGGGACTCCCCGGCCTCTACATCAGAACGATGCATATGGCCACATATATTTTAATTTATGGTGGGTAAATGTTAGAGGTTGCAGCAAATATATTGTACACTGCGGGTCTTTCAGCCAAGTTTAGAGGCAAGCATGTGGGGCCAGTGCTATGATGTGTCTCGTCAACTCGTACAAGGAGGAGAAGCTTGATTTTACTACACGCCTTCTCCCTCACCCATGCACGCAGTTGCTCGCAAACAAGGACATGCTTTTGCTTAGTAGTACTTCTACAACAAGCTATCTGTCCCGCTCGCGGTGGACGGACATGCAGCAGTGGATTCGACACTGTAGAAGCAGTAGTAGTAACATCATTGTTCGTCTGCTTGAAGAGGCGAAGAGCCAAGCACAAACCGAACCTTGCAGTTGCGAACATTGGAGCACACATATAGCCAGGCTCTTGCATGAGACAAAATTGCTATGTGAGCCCATTATTGTACTAGTACGTACAAGTACTTGCTAGTATAGCCCCACCACTCCAATCCATCTACTCATAAGTCTCTGCGTAACACTGCTCACTCCAATCCAAGACCAAGTGACCCGAAGCCACAAGCACCTATGGAGGCGATGGACATGAGCGGCAGTCGACTGTGCCAAATCAACCAAGGCGCGCCGAGGGAGGAAACCCACAGCTGTTGCAGGGGCCCGATCCTCTGCCCGTGCCGTTCTCTCCGACACAGCGCTAGCTCGGGAGGTCCTTCGATCCTTCTTCCTCCCAGCCATATTGTCCGCAGATCCGACCTGCCGCCGCCGACATCCCGGCGACCCTCAGGTATATTTTCTTAGAAAGCGGCCTTGCTCTACTGCCCCAGCTCCCCACGTGTCTGCATGTGCATCTTTTTCTACTCCCATCAGCTCTTCCAAAGCCACCTAAATTTTTAGTATTATTAGAGGTAAAGCTACTTCATGCATTCGAATCTAGGGCTTTGTTCAAACAACGAAGAAAGGGGGGAGTTGTAGCATGAATCTAGGACTTGATTCAAAGAGGAAATAATATGGTGAAAGTAGTAGAGACCGGATAACCAACCGGTCTCTTGGTTGAAAACGGTAATAATGGGAAAACACAGTACAAACTGGATAAGGAACAGATCTATTATTGGTTGAAAAAAGGATAGAAAGTGGCGGCTGGTGGACAAGTCAACAGAGTATGTCCAGGGTTAGATTTGCTGCCATCACATAGTAAAAGGTCTCCAGGATTATATTTGTTGCCCTCACATAGTAAAAGGTCTCAGGATTAGATTTGCTGCCCTCACATAGTAAAAGGTCTCCAGGATTAGATTTGCTGCCCTCACATAGTAAAAGGTCTCTAGGATTAGATTTGCTGCCCTCACATAGGAAAAGGTCTCTAGGATTAGGTTTGCTGCCCTCACACAGTACAAGGTCTCCAGGATTAGGTTTGCTGCCCTCACATAGCATGAACAAACTCGGCATCACCACTTTATGCCTCCTTGTAGGTACATTGTGCTGATGCGTCCACTGTCGCATGTCCTTATACCAACCTTTTGCTGTTCTTAATGTAAGGGCGCATGTAAAATGAAGCAATCACACTGTTACCTTAGGGACATGTCTAACCAGTGTTATTGTTAATCTAATGCCTCCAGTGATAAGATGCAATTAAACTATGTTACAAATGGCACTCCTGCTGTTTTCCCTAGTATGATAAGTAAGTTGCTCCTTTACGCTGCTGAGTGTCCTGGTGTCCCCACGGTCCCATGCCCTTAAACCAACTCCTTGTTGATTTACTGTGTCTGGTAAACAAGCAATGCCACCATTAAAGTAATCCCATATTTGAGGAATCTCATTGTTGATCGTAATGCTTCTGGTAACATGAAGCATTGCTGACATTTTAAAATTTCTACTGTCCTTGTGTGATTGCCATGAACATAATTAAGATGCTTCTTTTCATTTTGTATATGCTCATATATTCTTATTGACCAGCAACTGTTTACTTTCTATCTTTTTGTGCAGATAGGGATATCCATTTCACCTTGTTGCTATTGTGACCTTTTGGTGAACTGCACAAAACACTTATTTTTGGAATGAGTGTCTTGTGCAGTTCAACTAAAATATCACGTGGGCAACATCTCTCAATTTTGGTGGAACTGCACAAAATGGTGATTGGAGTTTCCAAAATCTCTGTCAAGTTCTACTGGTAATCTCGTGCAACATTTTATTAGCCTTTGCAAGATGGATCCATCATGGTCACCACAATGGCACTTTATTTTAGTGGAACTGCACAAAAGGATAAGAAAATTATAGTTGCACCATACATGAGCCGGACAGGCAACCTTAATGTTCCTCAATTTTAGTGCAACTACTAAAGAAGAACCTGCCAGCTCACAAGAGCAAGTACTTCTTGCTAGCTGAATGATGCAATCTTTGCTTCATTTCAGGTGAACTACGGAAAAAGGCGCATGAATTGAATCATGGAACTCCAGGCAGACCTCATCCAAGTAGAGCTGGAGGTTGAGTTCCAGGAGGCCGCTATTAAAGCGAAATCATGCTCTCCTGTCTCCTTGTTTGTGCTATGCAAACATGCTGTGCAAATAAGAATACTCAACTACAGATGTTGTGACGGTCAAGAGCATTCGCCAAGTTCTTCGATTGTATGACATGGCTAGCCAAGATGGATTTAATCCTGATATTCACTTTATCAAAAGGCTCTAATGGGTTGGTTCTGAATCTTGCAAGCTGGGAATCGGTGAGATGTGTAGGCATCTTTGTTGTACTTATTATTCGAATCTTATTTGTTGGTTCTGAATCTTGCAAGCTAGGAATCAATGAGATGTGTAGGCATCTTTGTTGTACTTATTATTTGGATCTTATTTGTTGGTTCTGAATCTTGCAAGATGGGAATCAATGAGATGTGTAGGCATCTTTGTTGTACTTATTTGGATCTTATTTGTTGGTTTTGAATCTTGCAAGCTGGGAAATATGGCATGATGATGCAGAGGACAACAACCATAACAAATAGTTCAAACTTGGTAGTATTATCTTTGTGAAAGTGCGACAAATGTGCTGATCGTGTGCGTCCTGAGAATAATAATTCTAATTGTTGTGCATGTTGATCCTATGGCAGTGATAGAACGAGCGAATGCATTGCTTGTTTTAAGTATGAATTTCTATTGAAGCTAATTAAATTTCAGTAAAGTGACCACTAACTCCTGTTATTACAGTACCAATATAGACCCGCTCGTGAACTAACATGCGGCCGAGGGTGCATCTTCTGCCGGGCGTGCAGCAAACGAGGGAGGGGTAGTAACTGTTGTCGCCTGTACACACTCAGCTTACTGTTGAATCCCGTTCCCCAAGAGCTGAAAAACGAACTGCTGCCGCCGCCTACACACTCGTTCACTCGAAGAGACTCCAATGGAGATTTGAGGGGTGAGCCTGCTGGATATGGACTTCAGCAAGGAGTTCCCCTTTGACTTCACCGTTCAGTCCTATGGCTGCACCAAGTTGAATGTGATGTACACCAACTTTATGGACTCGGTGAAGCTCTGCCTCGCCTCAGCCCTATGGCTGCACCAGGTTCTGGAGCATTCGCCCGTTTCATCGGCAGCGCCGACTGCACCTTCGCTACAGTGGAGAGAAGGAAGAACGCGACGATTCGGCCATCTGGTGCAACAAGCTTGTCGACATCCAGAAGCAATACAAGATCATCAGCAACGGGCAGGAGAAGGACTCCGTGGTTAACCTCGCTGAGACCATCATCGACCCCTGATAGGCCAACATGAAAGAAGACGACCTGAACACGTGGGGAGGTACCTCTGAATCTAGCCTACATAACCTACGCGGTCAAGGACGCATACGCATGCTATGACATGTATAGGCAGATCTTGGACATGAGGGCGTGTCTGCTTCCCGTAACCGACGAGTACACGGACAGCCGCAACGTCATGATCAAGCGTGCCACGAAGATCTAGATGTTGTACTTTATCTGTTTATAAGCACCTTTATCATCTGAGTGTTTCATGCATTAGCCTATGTGTCGTAATTATCTGTTTTGTCCGAAATATTTCTTTTAAGAATCCATTAACCTGATTGTTTTTCTAGTGGCTATTTGCTTATGTATGTAAACTAGTTCACTTGTCCGTAAAAAAAACTAGTTCACTCGGCTGCCGTGCTTTGAATATCCTTCCTCCCAACATATTCCCCTCCTCAGGTGGACCCAGCAGGTCTCTGAATTTTCTCCCACTTTCTTTTTCGCTTTAAACTGAGTTTTCTCCCAGTACTTTCCCCTAGAACCAACTCAACTGTCCCACGTCTAGCCTAAAAAATAATAATACACCATGTACTATTAACTCATCAAATTAAAATGATATTTTATTTCGTAAGTTGAAAGTTCTTACAAAATAATAATAATAATTGTTTATATATAACTTGGCAAGTTAACTCCTAGTGATTGCGTACATAAGCTTGCAAAGATTTCACTGACGTGCAATCATGTGTTTATGTTTTTATAACATTTCTCCGTCTAGCCCAACATGATATTTTCACCCAACCCAGCAAGTCCGCGGATTTCGAGAAAAATGCAAATGGGATTTAAATGGGATGCATAGATGCTACATCATTGTTTCACCCAGCCCACCATATGGACTAAAAAAGAAATGGACTGGCTGACATGTGGGCCAGTAGGTCGAAGCCTAAGAAGGCGTTGGATTTACATCCAACGGCCGGCATTCTTCTTCAATCTCTCGTCTTCTTGCTCCATCCGCCAAAAGCAGCGCCGGTCGTGCCGCGTGCTCCTGCCTCTCATGGCCGGCTATGATGTCGCGGAGGCCTCACCGCCCCCTACTACTCCCACCGCTGGCCCAGGGTATCCCTCTACTCACCCACACCCACTGTTATTCTGCGGCGACGGCAGCCTCGCGCCGCAGCCGAACTAGTGAACCCTCGAACTCCTCTCCGCATGGGCATCCACTGCCGCGTCTTCCCCGGCTCCGTGTCGTCCCCTTCCTAGGCCTTGCCGTCGTCCACAGCCTTGGTGCTCTCAGCACGGCGTGGTCAATGTGGTCAACGACTGACTTGCATCAGAAGAGTACTGTACGTGGAGAGGGTGACAGCTAGGTCCACGGCCACAGCCCGGTTTTTTTGTGATTTGCCAAGTAAGTCGTTTTGTCAGGCCTGTTGGGCTGCAACTCTTTCAAGACGAGGAGAGCTTCATTTGGCTGGCTGAGAAAATGGCCTATCAGTAATGAGAAATGGGATGTACATTTTTAAAACACATCAAACCGGCAATTAGTTTCAAATATCTTTTTTTCATTTTGAGATTTTAAATTACATTAATTTTTATGCATGGAGAATTTGTTGGATTTTATATTGATATAAATTTATTTTTAAAATCAGTTTCAATGTGAGTCGAAATTTCGGGATTAAAAACAGTTCGGACCGCACCGAAATATGCAAAATTTCGTATAATTTTTTAACCGTGACCACAATATGGGTTGTAATGCTAACAAAAAGAATATGGGCTCCAAAAAAACCTTAAGAATTAGCAAATGGGCTGTAAATTATTAGAAATAATGGCAAATGGGCTGTATGCTATTTTCCACAGATTTGAGGCTTTCCTAAAAAACGGTTGACGCACAAGCAGTGACTGTTGGATGTCCATCGAAAGGCCGCCGTGCTTCCTCAATCTCTGCTCTTCCTGCTCCAGCCGCTCAAACAAGCGCCGACAGGACTGCCTGCTCCCTCCTCCCCACGGCCGGCTATGCTGCCGCGCAGGCCTCACCTTCCCACCGTACTCCCATCGCTGGCCCAGCCATCCCTCTACTCACCCACACCTACTGTAATTCTTCGGCGACGACAGACGAACCAGTAAACCCTCGTACAGTCGTACTCCCCTCCGCGTGGGAAACAACTGCCGAGTCTTCCCTGCCTTCGTGTCGTTCCCTTCCTAGGCCTCGCCGTCGTCCACCGCCCTGGTGCTCTCGGCGCGGCCTGGTCAATGTGGTCAACGACCGACATGCATCTGAAGTGGACTGTACGTGGAGAGGTAGACATCTGGGTCCACGGCCGCACGCAAGGAAATGCCTCCTTATTACACGCAAAATAATGATTCCTCCACCTGGCATCACGGACGCACCGAAAGGGCCTCTGTATTTCGTGAAAAAAACGTTACCGCCGCTGACAGCTCAGACCCACCAGCTATATCTTCGCATGTAAGGAAGTGCCTCCTTATTACGCACAAAAAAATGAATACTCCCCCTGTTAGCTGGGACCCAGTACAGTGGCAGGCTGACTTGTGGGCCTACTAAGTTGACGGGGATGGAGGGCTTTGTCAACTTAGTCAATATGCACGATTCTAGCTCCAGTGATTGTACGATGTCCATCCAACGACCGTAGTGCTTCTTCAACCACTGGTCTTCTTGCTCCAGCCGCCCAAACCAGCGCCGGTCGTGCCTCGTGCTCCTGCCTCCCGTGGCCGGCTGCGATGCGGCGGAGGCCTCATCGCCCCCTACTACTCCCACCGCTGGCCAGGCCATCCCTCTACTCACCCACACGCCCTGTTATTCTGCGGTGACGGCAGCCTCACACCGCAGCGAACCAGTGAACCCTCGTACTCCTCTACGTGTGGGCATCCACTGTCGCGTCTTCCTTGGCTCCGCGTCATCTCCTTCCTAGGCCTCGCTGTTGTCCACCGCCCTGGTGCTCTCGGCGTGGCATGGTCAAGGAACAGCTTCCATCAGACGTGGACTGTACGTGGAGAGGCTGATAGCTGGGTCCACGGCCGCAGCAAGGAAGTGCCTCCTTATTATGTGTATGTAAAATAATTATTCCTCCACCTGACAGCGGGGACCCACCGGACGGGCCACCGTATTTCGCGAAAAAACATTTGTCCCTGACTGCTGGGACCCACCAGCTACATCTTCGCACGCAAGGAAGTGCGTCCAGGCAAAAAATGATTCACCCCCTGACTGCTGGGACCCACCAGCTACATCTTCGCAGGCAAGGAAGTGCCTGACAGTCAGGACCCACCTGGTCGAAGCATACGCAGCGTTGTCATTCTAGTCACGAACGTGTACGTACATATATACTGGTGGATGTAGAGGCACGCACATGTCGTAGTAGAGGCACGTATGTGTCGTAGTAGAGGCGCGCACGTAGCATGTACATGTACGTACAGCGGCCAGGGTGCAAGAAAGAAAATACGGTCACGTATGTGTACATATGGGTGGGGTCTCAAACGCCTACTCACGCATACGTATGGCCAGGGCTCGTGTACATGGCTGGGTCGAAACGGAGAAACGGCGTCGCCGTCGTGTTCATGGGGAGGCAACGGAATGCGTCGTGTTCATGGGGAGGAAGAGGAATGCGTCGTGTTCATCGGGAGGCAATGAAACACGTGGGAGTCAACCGGCTGGGTCGGAATGGAATGCGTGGTCGTGTTCATCGGGAGGGCTTGGACGGAACAGGCGATGGAAACAAGGCATGGCGTACCGCACAATGTGTACGAGAGAAACACGCATCGCTCGGCCCCCAACCTCCCACCGTAACAGGGAACTCCCCGAAATTTTCCTCCCCCTCGCATGTATCACGGTTTTTTCCGTCATGGACGACCCAAACAATGTCATGCAGCTGCGTCTCCGGCCCGCCCAGGACGAAAAGCCCATTTTCTGTCATGATTTTTTGTCATAGAAGTAGGAGCCCACCACATCTATGATGATACTGGGTTTTGTCCCAATTATCGTCATAGAAGTGTCATATGTATGACACAATTTTTTTTCGTTCGGCCCAAAATGTCATGGATATGTCTTTTTTTGTAGTGTCAGATCACCCCCTAGCTATGGTGGTGGCTAGTCCTATTTATAGTGGCCTTGGTCCTCTTCCCAAATATTGAGCGGGAAGGGATCCCACAACAGCCAATTTGAAAGAGGGCAGCTAGTACAAGCTATCCTGACAAAAGTAGTCTTCGCATTCCAAAGGATGTGGTGGTGACGCCGTCCTGGGCTCCACGGTGACCTCCGTCCTGCCGTCCTACTAGTCTTGGTATCGTTGCACCGATATGGAAACCTTTGCCTAATGCCTTGGAACTCCTCGCCTGAGCTTGCCTCCTTAGCACCAAAGAGGAAACGAGGACATTGTGCTCGCTGGCGCCCGCCTGGTCTCGATCGTCATGGCTTACGTCATTGGAACCTCGCGAGGTTCGCCTTGCCTTGATCTCTCTGCCCCTCACGAGCCAGCATGGTGAGGCCACTCCCGAGGAGGTCTTGCATTGTCCGCCTCGCGAGGCTTGGCCCCTCGCGAGGGTCTTGAGTGTTTGTTGGTGAAGATGGGTCGTACATGCCGCTGGTGGAGCCACGCCGCGGGCCGTAGGCAGGCAAGTCTGAGGACCCCCGTTCCCAGAATGCTAACATGCCTGATCGCGCGCACACGAGTTCATTTGGTGTCCCAAGAGGGCCTATCCCTGACGGTTTCTGTGTCATGTGGGATGGACCCCCTATCGCCCACACTCACTTGATGACGGTTCCAAATGTCGTCGCGGAAAGGGGTTAAAAATGGTTTGTATAGCACGTCGTTGTACCAGTGATCACTAGACAGCGGCCAGGAACATCCTGAAGTACCTGAAAAGGACTAAGGATATGTTTCTTGTTTATGGAGGTGGCAAAGAGCTCGTCGTCAATGGCTATGTCGATGCTAGCTTTGACACTGATCCAGATGACTCAAAGTCACAAATCAGATACATACTTATTATGAATGGTGGAGCTGTCAGTTGGTGCAGTTCCAAGCAGAGCATCATGGCAGGATCTACGTGTGAAGCGGGGTACATAGCTGCTTCGGAAGCAGCAAATGGAGTCTGGATGAAGGAGTTCATATCCGATCTAGGTGTAATACCTAGTGCATTGGGTCCAATGAAAATCTTTTGTGACAATACTGGAGCAATTGCCTTAGCGAAGGAATCCAGATTTCACAAAAGAACCAAAAACATCAAGAGACGCTTCAACTCCATCCATGATCAAGTCAAGGAGGGAGACATAGAGATTTGCAAAATACATACAGATCTGAATGTAGCAGACCCGTTGACTAAGCCTCTTCCACGAGCAAAACATGATCAACACCAAGACTCCGTGGGTGTTAGAATCATTATAATGTAATCCAGATTATTGACTCTAGTGCAAGTGGGAGACTGAAGGGAATATGCCCTAGAGGCAATAATAAAGTAGTTATTTTATATTTCCTTATTCATGATAAATGTTTATTAGTCATGCTAGAATCATATTGATCGAAAACCGTAATACATGTGTGAGTACATAGACAAACACTGTGTCCCTAGTGAGCCTCTAATTGGCTAGCTCGTTGATCAAAGATGGTTAAGGTTTCTGTCGGATCACGAGTTCCGGCAAAACCCTCGAGGTTCGAACACTGGGGTGCGCGTGAAGGTTTTCTCCCTATCGATCCGCGCCCTAGCTTGCTAAGATCTCGCGGATGAACTAGATGAACTTGCAACACAAAGACACAAGATTTATACTGGTTCAGGCCACCGTCGTGGTGTAATACCCTACTCCAGTGTGGTGGTGGTGGATTGCCTCTTGGGATGGTAATGAACAGTACAAGGGGAAGAACAGCCTCCTGAGGTTGAGGTGTTCTTGTGCTTGGTGCACTTGTGTGGTTGGGGGATGATCTTGATGATCCATCCTGGCCTATGGTGGTGGCTAGCCCTATTTATAGTGGCCCTGGTCCTCTCCCCAAATATTGAGCGGGAAGGGTGTTGGGGAACGTAGTAATTTCAAAAAAATTCCTACGCACACACAATATCATGGTATTGCATAGCAACGAGAGGGGAGAGTGTTGTCTACGTACCCTACCCCTCTATTTATATGTTGAGCCCTGGGGTCGAAACTTGGAGTAAAAGCCTCCTCAAAGTCGGTTTCACCCGAAAGGTAAGAGTCCTTCTCGGACTCCAGGGCTAGATGCCAGGGTTCCCAGCGTCTACCCCCTAGATGCCAGGGTTCCTGGCGTCTAGCATCTGGTCTCCACAAAACTTCCTTTTGCACTTTCCAAAAGCCTCGTGGGCTTTCCCCTTTGGCCCAGATAAAGTGTTCTCGTGCCCAAACATTTCGGGAAACATCCGGAACCCCTTCCGGTGAATTCCGGAACCCTTCCGGAGATCAAACACTACTATCCCATATATCAAACTTTATCTCCGGACCATTCCGGAGTTCCTCGTCAATTCCGTGATCTCATCCCAGACTCCGGACAACATTCGGTCATCAACATACATAACTCATATAGTACTATATCGTCAATGAACGTTAAGCATGCGGACCCTACGGTTTGAGAACTATGTAGACATGACCGAGACACCTCTCTGGTCAATAACCAATAGCGGGACCTGGATGCCCATATTGGCTCCTCCATATTCTACGAAGATCTTTATCGGTCAGACCGCATAACAACATACGTTTTTCCCTTTGTCATTGGTATGTTACTTGCTTGAGATTCGATCGTCGGTATCTCAATACCTAGTTCAATCTCGTTACCGGCAAGTCTCTTTACTCGTTCAGTAATACATCATCCCGCAACTAACTCATTAGTTGCAATGCTTGCAAGGCTTATAGTGATGTGCATTACCGAGTGGGCCCAGAGATACCTCTCCGACAATCGGAGTGACAAATCCTAATCTTGAAATACGCCAACCCAACAAGTACCTTTGGAGACACCTGTAGAGCACCTTTATAATCACCCAGTTACGTTGTGACGTTTGGTGGCACACAAAGTGTTCCTCCGATAAACGGGAGTAGCATAATCTCATAGTCATAGGAACATGTATAAGTCATGAAGAAAGCAATAGCATCAAACTAAACGATCAAGTGCTATGCTAACAGAATGGGTCAAGTCAATCACATCATTCTCCTAATGATGTGATCCCGTTAATCAAATGACAACTCATGTCTATGGTTAGGAAACATAACCATCATTGATCAACGAGCTAGTCAAGTAGAGGCATACTAGTGACACTCTGTTTGTCTATGTATTCACACATGTATTATGTTTCTGGTTAATAAAATTCTAGCATGAATAATAAACATTTATCATGATATAAGGAAATAAATAATAACTTTATTATTGCCTCTAGGGCATATTTCCTTCAGTCTCCCACTTGCACTAGAGTCAATAATCTAGTTCACATCGCCATGTGATTTAATACCAATAGTTCACATCACCATGTGATTAACACCCATAGTTCACATCGATATGTGACCAACACCCAAAGGGTTTACTAGAGTCAATAATCTAGTTCACATCGCTATGTGATTAACACCCAAAGAGTACTAAGGTGTGATCATGTTTTGATTGTGAGAGAAGTTTAGTCAATGGGTCTGCCACATTCAGATCTGCACGTATTTTGCAAATTTCTATGTCAACAATGCTCTGCATGGAGCTACTCTAGCTAATTGCTCCCACTTTCAATATGTATCCAGATTGAGACTTAGAGTCATCTGGATCAATGTCAAAACTTGTATCGACGTAACCCTTTACGATGAACCTTTTGTCACCTCCATAATCTAGAAACATATCCTTATTCCACTAAGTATAATTTTGACCAATGTCCAGTGATCTACTCCTAGATCACTATTGTACTCCCTTGCCAAACTCAGGGCAGGGTATAAAATAGGTCTGGTACACAGCATGGCATACTTTATAGAACCTATGGCTAAGGCATAGGGAATGACTTTCATTCTCTCTCTATCTTCTGTCGTGGTCGGGTTTTGAGTCTTACTCAACTTCACACCTTGTAACACAGGCAAGAACTCCTTCTTTGACTGTTCCAGTTTGAACTACTTCAAAATCTTGTCAAGGTATGTACTCATTGACAAACTTATCAAGCATCTTGATCTATCTCTATAGATCTTGATGCTCAATATGTAAGCAGCTTCACCGAGGTCTTTCTTTGAAAAACTCCTTTCAAACATTCCTTTATGCTTTGCAGAATAATTCTACATTCTCTCCGATCAACAATATGTCATTCACATATACTTACCAGAAATGTTGTAGTGCTCCCACTCACTTTCTTGTAAATACAGGCTTCACCGCAAGTCTGTATAAAACTATATGCTTTGATCAACTTATCAAAGCGTATATTCCAACTCCGAGATGCTTGCACCAGTCCATAGATGGATCGCTGGAGCTTGCATATTTTGTTAGCACCTTTAGGATTGAAAAAACCTTTTTGGTTGCATCATATACAACTCTTCTTTAAGAAATCCATTAAGGAATTTAGTTTCGACATCCATTAGCCAGATTTCATAAAATGTGGCAATTTGCTAACATGATTCGGACAGACTTAAGCATCACTACGAGTGAGAAAATCTCATCATAGTCAACATCTTGAACTTTGTCAAAAACCTTTTTCTAACAAGTCTAGCTTTGTAGATAGTAACACTACTATCAGCGTCCGTCTTCCTCTTGAAGATCCATTTATTTTCTATGGCTTGCCGATCACAGGGCAAGTCAACCAAAGTCCACACTTTGTTCTCATACATGGATCCCATCTCAGATTTCATGGCCTCAAGCCATTTTGCGGAATCTGGGCTCATCTTCGCTTCCTCATAGTTCGTAGGTTCGTCATGACCTCCAGAACTGAATTACCGTACCACTCTGGTGCGAATTTCATTTTGGTTGACCTATGAGGTTCGGTAGTAACTTGATCTGAAGTTACATGATCATCATCATTAGCTTCCTCACTAATTGGTGTAGGAGTCACAGGAATAGATTTCTGTGATGAACTACTTTCCAATAAGGGAGCAGGTACAGTTACCTCATCAAGTTCTACTTTCCTCCCACTCACTTCTTTCGAGAGAAACTCCTTCTCTAGAAAGGATCCATTCTTAGCAACGAATATCTTGCCTTTGGATCTGTGCTAGAAGGTGTACCCAACAGTAACTTTTGGTTATCCTATGAAGACGTACTTTTCCGATTTGGGTTTGAGCTTATTAGGATGAAACTTTTCACATAAGCATCGCAACCCCAAACTTTAAGAAACGACAGCTTAGATTTCTTGCCAAACCATAGTTCATACGGTATCGTCTCAAAGGATTTAGATGGTGCCCTTTTCAACATGAATGCAGTTGTCTCTAATGCACAACCCCAAAACTGTAGTGGTAAATCGGTAAGAAACATCATAGATTGCACTATATCCAATAAAGTATGGTTATGACATTCGGACACACCATTACACTGTGGTGTTTCAGGTGGCGTGAGTAGTGAAACTATTTCACATTGTTTTAACTGAAGGCCAAACTCGTAACTCAAATATTTTATTTCTGCGATCATATCATAGAACTTTTATTTTTGTTACGATGATTCTCCACTTCATTCTAAAATTCTTTGAACTTTTCAAATGTTTTAGACTTGTGAATCATCAAGTAGATATACTCATATCTGCTCAAATCATCTGTGAAGATCAGAAAATAATGATACTTGCCGCGAGCCTCAATATTCATCGGACTGCATACATCAGTATGTATGATTTCCAACAAGTCTGTTGCTCGCTCCATTGTTCCGGAGAACATAGTCTTAGTTATCTTGCCCATGAGGCATGGTTCGCAAGCATCAACTGATTCATAATCAAGTGATTCCAAAAGCCCATCAGCATGGGTTTTCTTCATGCGCTTTACACCAATATGACCTAAATGGCAGTGCCACAAATAAGTTGCACTATCCTTATTAACTTTGCATCTTTTGGCTTCAATATTATGAGAATGTGTATCACCACGATCGAGATCCAACAAACCATTTTCATTGGGTGTATGACCATAGAAGGTTTTATTCATGTAAACAGAACAACAATTTATTCACTTACTTAAATGAATAACCATATTGCAGTAAACATGATCAAATCATATTCATGCTCAATGCAAATACCAAATAACACTTATTTAGGTTACAACACTAATCTCGAAAGTATAGGGAGTGTGCGATGATGATCATATCAATATTGGAACCACTTCGAACACACATCGTCACTTCACCCTTAACTAGTCTCTGTTCATTCTGCAACTCCCGTTTCGAGTTACTACTCTTAGCAACTGAACCAGTATCAAATACCGAGGGGTTTCTACAAACACTAGTAAAATACACATCAATAATATGTATATCAAATATACCTTTGTTCACTTTGCCATCCTTCTTATCCGCCAAATACTTGGGGTAGTTCCGCTTCCAGTCACCAGTCCCTTGGCAGTAGAAGCACTTAGTCTCAGGCTTAGGACCAGACTTGGGCTTCTTCACTTGAGCAGCAACTTGCTTGCCATTTTTCTTGAAGTTCCCTTTCTTTCCCTTTGCCCTTTTCTTGAAACTAGTGGTCTCATCAACACTTGATGCTCTTTCTTGATTTCTACCTTCATCGATTTCATCATCATGAAAAGCTCGGGAATCATTTACGTCATCCCTTGCATACTATAGTTCATCATGAAGTTCTAGTAACTCAGTGATAGTGACTAGAGAACTTTGTCAATTACTCTCTTATTTGGAAGATTAACTCCCACTTGATTCAAGCAATTGTAGTACTCAGACAATCTGAGCACATGCTCACTAGTTGAGCTATTCTCCTCCATCTTGTAGGCAAAGTATTGTCAGAGGTCTCATACCTCTCGAAACGGGCATGAGTATGAAATACCAATTTCAACTCTTGGAACATCTTATATGCTCCATGGCATTCTAGACGTCTTTGAAGCCCCGATTCTAAGCCGTTAAGCATGGTGCACTAAACTATCAAGTAGTCATCATATTGAGCTAGCCAAATGTTCATAACGTCTGCATCTGCTCCTGCAATAGGTCAGTCACCTAGCGATGCATTAAGGACATAATTCTTCTGTGCAGCAATGAGGATAAACCTCAGATCACGGACCCAGTCCGCATCATTGCTACTATCATCTTTCAACTTAGTTTTCTCTTGGAACATATCTAAAATATAGGGAAGCAATAACGCGAGCTATTGATCTACAACATAGATATGCAAATACTACCAGGACTAAGTTCATGATATATTTAAGTTCAATTAATCATATTACTTAAGAACTCTCACTTAGAAAGACATCCCTCTAATCTTCTAAGTGATCACATGATCCAAATCAACTAAACCATAACCGATCATCACGTAAAATGGAGTAGTTTTCAATGGTGAACATCATTATGTTGATCATATCTACTATATGATTCACGCTCAACCTTTCGGTCTCCAGTGTTCCGAGGCCATATCTGCATATGCTAGGCTCGTCAAGTTTAACCTGAGTATTCTGCGTGTGCAAAACTGGCTTGCACCCGTTGTCGATGGACGTAGAGCTTATCACACCCAATCATCACGTGGTGTCTAGGCACGACGAACTTTGGCAACGGTGCATACTCAGGGAGAACACTTTTATCTTGAAATTTAGTGAGAGATCATCCTATAATGCTACCGTCAATTAAAGCAAGATAAGATGCATAAAAGATAAACATCACATGCAATCAAAATATGTGACATGATATGGTCATCATCATCTTGTGCCTTTGATCTCCATCTCCAAAACATCGTCATGATTTCCATCGTCACCGGCATGACACCATGATCTCCATCATCTTGATCTATATCAATGTGTCGTCACATGGTCATCTTGCCAACTATTGCTCTTGCAACTATTGCTATCGCATAGCGATAATTGTAAAGCAATTATTTGGCGCTTGCATCTTATGCAATAAAGAGACAACCATAAGGCTTCTGCCAGTTGCCGATAACTTCAACGAAACATGATCATCTTATACAACAACTTATATCTCATCACGTCTTGACTATATCACATCACAACATGCCCTGCAAAAACAAGTTAGACGTCCTCTACTTTGTTGTTGCAAGTTTTACGTGGCTGCTACGGGCTGAGCAAGAACCGTTCTTACCTACGCATCAAAACCACAACGATAGTTTGTCAAGTTGGTGCTGTTTTAACCTTCTCAAGGACCGGGCGTAGCCACACTCGGTTCAACTAAAGTTGGAGAAACTGACACCCGCTAGTCACCTATGTGCATGGCACGGCGGTAAAACCAGTCTCACGTAAGCGTACGCGTAATGTCGGTCCGGGCCGCTTCATCCAACAATACCGCCAAACCAAAGTATGACATGCTGGTAAGCAGTATGACTTATATCACCCACAACTCACTTGTGTTCTACTCGTGCACAACGTCAACGCATAAAACCTAGGCTCGGATGCCACTGTTGGGGAATGTAGTAATTTCAAAAAAAATCCTACGCACACGCAAGATCATGGTGATGCATAGCAATGAGAGGGGAGAGTGTTGTCTATGTACCCTCGTAGACCGTTCGCGGAAGAGTTATATCAACGCGGTTGATGTAGTCGTACGTCTTCACGTCCGACCGATCCAAGTACCGGAAGCACGACACCTCCGAGTTCTACACACGTTCGGCTCGGTGACGTCCTCGCCTTCTCGATCCAGCAAGAGGGGCAAAGTAGTAGATGAGTTCCGGCAGCACGACGGCGTGGTGACAGTGTTGGTGAAGAACAATCTCCGCAGGGCTTCGCCTAAGCACTACGAAAACTATGACGGAGGATAAACTAGAGGGGACGGGGTTGCCGGCACATGGCTTGGTGTTTCTTGATGTGTCTTTGGTGCTAGCCCTACCCCTCTATTTATATGTTGAGCCCTGGGGTCGAAATTGGAGTAAAAGCCTCCTCAAAGTCGGTTTCACCCAAAAGGTAAGAGTCCTTCTCGGACTCCAGGGCTAGACGCCAGGGTTCTCGGCGTCTACCCCCTAGATGCCAGGGTTGCTGGCGTCTAGCCTCTGGTCTCCGCAAAACTTCCTTTTGCACTTTCCAAAAGCCTCGTGGGGCTTTCCCCTTTGGCCTAGATAAAGTGTTCTCGTGCCCAAACATTTCGGGAAACATCCGGAACCCCTTCCGGTGAATTCCGGAACCCTTCCGGATATCAAACACTACTATCCCATATATCAAACTTTATCTCCGGACCATTCCGGAGTTCCTCGTCATGTCCGTGATCTCATCCCGGACTCCGAACAACATTCGGTCATCAACATACATAACTCATATAGTACTATATCGTCAATGAACGTTAAGTGTGCGGACCCTACGTGTTCGAGAACTATGTAGACATGACCGAGACACCTCTCTAGTCAATAACCAATAGCAGGACCTGGATGCCCATATTGGCTCCTACATATTCTATGAAGATCTTTATCGGCCAGACCGCATAACAATATACGTTGTTCCCCTTGTCATCGGTATGTTACTTGCCCAAGATTCGATCGTCGGTATCTCAATATCTAGTTCAATCTCGTTACCGGCAAGTCTCTTTACTCGTTTCGTAACACATCATCCCGCAACTAACTCATTAGTTGCAATGCTTGCAAGGCTTATAGTGATGTGCATTACCGAGTGGGCCCAGAGATACCTCTCCGACAATTGGAGTGAAAAATCCTAATCTTGAAATATGCCAACCCAACAAGTACCTTTGGAGACACCTATAGAGCACCTTTATAATCACCCAGTTACGTTGTGAAGTTTGGTGGCACACAAAGTGTTCCTCCGGTAAACGGTAGTTGCATAATCTCATAGTCATAGGAACATGTATAAATCATGAAGAAAGCAATAGCAACAAACTAAACGATCAAGTGCTATGCTAATGGAATGGGTCAAGTCAATCACATCATTCTCCTAATGATGTGATCCCATTAATCAAATGACAACTCATGTCTATGGTTAGGAAACATAACCATCTTTGATCAACGAGCTAGTCAAGTAGAGGCATACTAGTGACACTCTGTTTGTCTATGTATGCACACATGTATTATGTTTCCGGTTAATACAATTCTAGCATGAATAATAAACATTTATCATGATATAAGGAAATAAATAATAACTTTATTATTGCCTCTAGGGCATATTTCCTTCAAAGGGAGTCAACAACGGCCAATTTGAAAGGGGACAACTAGTACAACTTATCCTGACAAAAGCGGTCTTCGCCTGCAAAAGACTCTAGTGATGACACCGTCTCGGGCTCCATGGTGACCTCCGTCTTGCCGTCCTTCTGGTCTTGGTCTCATTGCACCAATATCAAAACCTTTGCTTGATGCCTCGGTACTCCGCGCCTGCGCTTGCCCCCTTGGCACCAAAGAGGAAGCAAGGACACTGCACGCTGGCGCCCGCCTGGCGCGTGCTTGGTCTCAATCGTCATGGCTCACGTCAAGTGACGTTGCGAGGTTTGACTTGCCTTGATCTCTCCGCCCCTCGCGAGCTTGCCTGGCGAGGCTGCTCCTGAGGAGGTCTTGTGTCGTCCTCCTCGCGAGGCTTGGCCCCTGGCGAGGGTCTTGAATGCCTTGATGATAAAGATGGCCCGTACAGACCCGCTAGCCCTGCCACACCATGGGCTGCAGGCAGGCAAGTCCAGGGACCCCTGAGGAAGTCCTGGATTAGGGGGTCTCCGGACAGCCGTACTATATCCTTTGGCCGGACTGTTGGACCATGAATATACAAGATCGAAGACTTCGTCCCGTGTCCGGATGGGACTCTCCTTGGTGTGGAAGGCAAGCTAGGCAATACGGATATGTAGATCTCCTACCTTGTAACCGACCTTGTGTAACCCTAGCCCCCTCCGGTGTCTATATAAACCGGAGGGTTTAGTCGTAGGACAACATACAGTCATACCATAGGCTAGCTTCTAGGGTTTAGCCTCTATGATCTCGTGGTAGATCAACTCTTGTAATACTCATATCATCAAGAACAATCAAGGAGGACATAGGGTATTACCTCCATCAAGAGGGCCCGAACCTGGGTAAACATCGTGTCCCCTGCCTCATGTTACCATCCGCCTTAGACGCACAGTTCGGGACCCCCTACCCGAGATCCGTCGGTTTTGGCACCGACATTTGTCGGTGTTCTGGGAATGGGGGTCCCCAGACTTGCCTGCCTGCGGCCTGCGGCGTGGCTCATAGGGGGGCCCAGCACGGCCCATCTTCACCAACACAAACCCAAGACCCTCGCGAGGGGCCAAGCCTCACGGGGCGGACGACGCGGAGCTTCCTCAGGCACGACCTCGTCAGGCTGGCTCACGAGGAGGCGGAGAGATCAAGGCGGGGTACCTCACGAGGTGCCTGTGACACAAGCCATGACGACTTAGGGCGCCAGGCGGGTGCCAGCCCACGCAGCATCCTCCTTTCCTCTTTGGTGCAAAGGGGGCAAGCGCAGCCGCGGAGTACCGAGGCATCAAGCAAAGGTTGCCATTTAGGTGCAACGAGACCAAGACCAGGAGGACTACGAAATGAAGGTCATCGTGGAGCCCAAGACGGCATCATCACCAGAGATTTGCGCAGGCGAAGACTACTTTTGTCAGGATAGCTGATACTTGTTGTCCCCCTTCAAATTAGCCCGCCATTGTTGGCTCCCTTCCCGCTCGATATTTTGGAAGAGGACCAGGGCCTCTATAAATAGGACCAGCCACCCACATAGGCAGGGGGTTCGGTCGGTTTTGTTGGAGGCAGAGAGAGAGAGAAGGTGACTGAACTCCTCCGAGCAGTTCATCGCCCTAGCCAAGAACAGACCCTCGCAAGGCTGTTCTCCCTTGTATTGTTCATCATCATCATCCCAAGAGGCCATCCACCACACCACACACTAGAGTAGGGTATTACACCACAACGATGGCCCGAACCAGTATAAATCCTGTGTCTCTTGTGTTGTTCTTTTTGTAGTTTTAGATCCTAGCATGGCGGAGGGGTGCAGGTAGGTAGGAGGCGAAATCTCCGTGCGCACGCCAGTGTTCGAACCTCAAGGGTCTGCCGGAACCCGAAATCCGACATTTGGCGCGCCAGGTAGGGGTGCGCCAGAATTCGTCTTCCACCACCCCGTTCTCCTCCGACCATCTCGCCCATGTCTGACGCTCGTCGGGCCCGCGCCGAGCGCCGGGCCGCACTCGCTTCCCGCGTCACCAAGACGGCCCCTGTCGGCGGGCGTCCACGCCATTCCCCGTCACCTACCGTTAATGCCGCCACCGGCCCGGCAGGGGACGAGCGGCAAGCATCGTCCCAGCATCCGTTCGTGCGGCAAGACGGCAGCACCGCAACTCCCTCGCTCGCTCCGGCTGGATCTTCGTCCCGCGCGCTTCGCGCGCCCATGGAGGCTCGGGCCGCGCTCATCGCAGCAAACGAGCTCCTGCGCTACCGTCCCGTCGACGATGTCTACGAAGAATGGCTCGACCGCATCGCCGAGCTAGTCCGCGCCGCAGGGGGCTCTCTTGCGCCGTCCATTCCGCTGCACCGCACCCCGCTCCGCGCGGGCGATGAGGCTCCGGCGGCGCCCCGGCCGCCTCCTCCTCAAGAAGACGCCATGGATCCAAGGCGCGAGGCCCCTGGGCGGAACCCGCTCCGTCAGGCGCCAGCGCGACAAGAACAGAGCTGCCAAGAAGTCCCTCGCCCACCAGAAGCTGCCCGGGCGCTCCCTGCTCCAGCACGTCGCGACCATCCTCCTGCTCCAGCGCGTGGGGACATGCAAGACCAAGCTCCCCGTCACCCAAGGCCTCCCGTGGCCATAGTAGGCTGCTGCGCCTTCACCACTGAACTACGCAGTGTCGCGTGGCCCGGCAAGTTCAAGCCAGACTTGCCTCCTCGCTACGACGGCACGGCTGACCCTGCAGAGTTCCTCCAGCTCTATGAGCTGGGCATCGAAGCTGCCAACGGAGACGAGAAGGTCATGGCGAACTGGTTCCCCATGGCACTCAAGGACGGGGCCCGCACCTGGATCCTGAACCTGGCTCCAGGCACAATCTCCTCCTGGGACGAGATGCGCACCCGCTTCATCGCCAACTTCCAAGGCACTCGCGACCGGCCACCCGCCGTGAGCGACATGCGCTGCATCAAGCAACAACCCGGGGAGACCCTGCAGAAGTACATCCAGCGCTTCAACAACGCACGCCTCAAGATTCCCAAGGTGACTGAGGAGGCCATCATCTCGGCCTTCTCCGATGGCGTGCGCGACATCAAGATGAAGGAGGAGCTGGCGATGCATGAAGACCTGTGCACTTCCTTGGAGCTGTTCAACTTGGCGAACAAGTGCGCCAGGGCTGAGGAAGGGCGTCTCTCCCTCCTCGAGCTGCCTGCCGCAGACCCAGAGGAGAAGAAGCTCAAGGCCAAGGATGTGAAGCGCAAGGGGGCTGCCGTGCTCGCGGCAGAACCAGACACCAAGCGGGGCAGAGATCATCCCGAACCTTCCAAGGGTAGCCGGTACTGTGTGTACCACGACCTCCACATCCACAACACCAATGAATGTCAAGAACTCCGAGCCGTGCGAGAAGGAAGGATCGGCCGTCGCCCCGACCGCGGTGACCGGGGCTACGGTCGAGGAGGAGGAAGGAACGCAGGACGCTGGGAAGACCGTGGCCCGCGCCAAGGGTGGCGCGACCAACCTCGCGAGGATCGCTGGCAAGACCCGCCTCGCGAGAGAGGATGGAGGGATCAACCTCGCGAGGGATACTGGAGGGATCAGCCTCACGAGGATCGCCCGCAAGGCAACACAGGCCTCCCCCCGCTGCAGCCGCAGCCAAGGAGAAACGAGGACCACCACCAGGACGAGGAGGCTGGGGGCTTCCAGGAGCCGCGCGCGATCGCCTGCATCCTGGGCGGGGGTCAAGCCCCAGCCTCTCAATGCATCTTCAAGCAGTTCGCCCGCGAAGTGAATGCAGTCCTTCCCAGGCTCGAAGCCACGCGCCCCCTGAGGTGGTCGGCGTGCGCCATCATGTTCAGCTCAGCAGATCAGCTCAAGTGTGCGGCTACAGCCGGAGTCCTCCCGATGCTTTGTTCCCCAATCATCAGCAACGTGGTGGTCACCAAGACCCTCATCGATGGAGGGGTAGGGCTCAACGTCCTGTCCATGGAGATGTTCAACAACCTCCAAGTGCCCTACAGCCAGCTTCAGCCAACCAAGCCTTTCTCCGGTATCACCGACGGCTCCACGGTCCCGATTGGGCAGGTCCGCCTCCGTGTCACCTTCGGGGCACGCGACAACTACCGCACCGAGCTCATCGACTTCGACGTCGCCCACATTCGCCTACCGTACAACGCCATCCTTGGGTACACAGCACTGGCCAAGTTCATCGCCATAACTCACCACGGCTACAATGTCCTCAAGATGCCAGGAAGCGGCGGAGTCATCACGGTGCCGTGTGAAGAGAAGGACGCAGTGTGTTCCCTGGAACGAGCCTTTCAGGCCGCATCACTGGAAGAACCGGATCGCGGAAGCAGGAGGCTTCCCGAGGCCGCCCCCAAGAAGAAGAAGACATCGTCCGGCCCGGCCCCTCAGGAGGCAGGCCCCTCTGGGCCCGTGCCTGCCCAGGGGGAACCTCCCTCCATCGCATAGGAAAGTGCGCCCGGCGCCCTTCTCAGGCAGGGCTCGGGGGCTCTCCCCTGGAGGGCCACCGACCTGGCTAGGGTCACGAGGGAGGCGCTTGGGCACCACATGGAGGCGTGTTTTGAAGCACGTTTCCCTCAAGAAGGAGCAAGGCAAGGAGATCCAGACCCTCAGGAGTTCGTCAGCAAAGCCATTTAGGAGCTACAGGAGTCAAGAGTCATGAGAGGCGGCCGTCGCCTACCAGCAGTGGCCCCCCATCCAGGCGAGGATGGCGGGCTGTGCGTCTGCATCGATGTACCAGGGCTCAACCAAGTCGCCTCCCTGGAGCGCCTCTGGCCCTTGCGAGTGGGGCGCTGCGGAGGTCCACCCCACAGCTACGTTCGCATGCCTTACGGTTTGCCGAGCGCGGCTGACATGTACCAGTGCCTCATGAGGGGCATCGCGGAGGCACGAGAGGCCACGCGTTCCGCAGCCCTGGCAGAGATGGAGATGGCCCGCGAGGAGCCGCCAGCGCCTCCGTAGCCTCCCGACGTCCCGGGGCCTGGGGGCTCATGAGGATCGGCTTCCGCAGCCCACCGAGTCTGCTACACCAACACCCCTTCGTCTTCAGCGTCATCAGGTGACATCTTTCGAGTTTTACTTCTAACTGGGAGCGCCCCCAGGGCTGCATTATTCCCAGGCCGTGTGGGTCCGTCCCTGCGGCGTGTATCCCTTTTATTCCATGTTGTCAACTTACCTTGTTGGGGGCGCCCCTCAGGCCGCATGATCCCCAAGCCGCTCGGGCCAGGCCCATTGGCATGTATCCCATTTTCATTTATTTCCGATTATGCGTTAAACCCACCATGCATGATTATTCGATGCCAGTCCACGGCACCTCTTCTTCTCCATGCCGACCACTTGTATGTTAAAGGGGGGGTACCTGAGTATCGCGACTCAGGGCTCTTACTGGCTCTCCAGCCCTCACCCTCTGGCCTTGTCCATGGCATCGCGACCTGGCATACCAGCGACGGCTGAGACTAGCTCGAGGGCCGGGACCCGAGGACGTAGAGTGCAGGCATCTAACCAAATTTGCAGGGACACACCACAAGATAAGGCCCAGTGCCAGGCGCAACCCGCCTAGATGTAGGGCCCCGCGAGTCCCGCGCTGGCTCACGGGTGCCCAGATACACCTTGCCAGCCCCTACCGTGCTATCCACGTGTCAGGGCGGGGCTGTACACGCCCCGGGGGCTCCTCCTGAAGGGGTCCCCCTCCCACGTACCAGTGGAAGCACCATGCTCCGTGCTGGCTGACGACACTCCGAGGAGAGGCTATGCCCGTACACATACGGTAGCACTATGCTCCGCGCTGGTAATAAACAGCTGAGGGTGGCCCCCGGGCCGCATCAACCTCAGGGAGCCCAGAGCTCAGTGTCTAGCCTCATCGTAACGCCTCCCCTCGGGAGTGCCGCGGGAGGGGGCTGGGCACGGGGGCTGCGCCTGGGTTACACCCAGACGCACGCCGCCCAGCCAAGTCCCCCTGGGCCTGGTTCGTCGCGCGTCTCTCCCCGAGCAGAGCCAAGGTATGAAGGCCGTTTGAGCGTCAAGGGGGACTCCTGAGCATCACGACTCAGGAGCCTAACTGGTCACGTAGCCCCTCACTCCGTGGCCCCGTCCTGGTTTCCAGTCGGGACCATCGCTGGGTGAGGCACGCGCGCGGCCGGGCTCTGCAGATGTAGAACGGTGGATCCACCCACATCATACCTCCCTACTTGTTGTTCGTGCGTCAAGGGGGACTCCTGAGCATCGCGACTCAGGGGCCTAACTGGTCACGTAGCGCCTCACTTCATGGCCCCATCCTGGTTTCCGGTCGGGACCATCGCTGGGTGAGGCACGCGCGCGGCCGGGCTCTGCAGACGTAGAACGGTAGATCCACCCACATCACACCTCCCTACTTGCTGTTCATGCGCCAAGGGGGACTCCTGAGCATCACGACTCAGGAGCCTAACTTGTCACGTAGCCCCTCACTCCTTGGTCCCGTCCTGGTTCCCGGTCGGGACTATTGCTGGGTGAGGTACGCGCGGGGCCGGGCTCTGCCGGCGTAGAACATAAGCAAGTAGGAAGGAAAAGCGCAAATTTTAAGGAATTCAAAAGCAAATATTACAGTCCACACTGTTATCCCAGTACCACACGCAAGTTTAAACGCCTCCCCGAGGCATGATACATGTGCAGGAATTAAAAGCAGGACAGGAGCCACGACGGAGTCACTTGGCGGCGGGGGAGCAGCGCGGAGTGGGTTCGCCTCACGGAGCAGCGGGGCCGGCAGCGCCTTGCTCCGGCTTGGTGCTGAAGGCCCGGAACTTCCCCAGCAAAGCTTCTGCGCGACCCTTCACAGCCTCGGCAGCGGCAGCGGCACGCTCGCCGCTCATTGGCTCCAGCAGGCTGTCGAGGTCAACGCCGGGATCGCGAAGGTAGATGTGGGTGAGGACCCGCGTCAGCGCTGCAGAAGACAGGGCACACGCCTCAGCCTCGGCCGTGGGGCCAAGGCCAAGGGCGACATCTTCAAGAGCATGAACCAGGAAGGGAAGCAGCTCGGCGGGGCCGTCCTCGGCGCTAGCCAGCGGGCTCTCCAGGCCGCTGTCGTAAAGCGTCCTCAGCGAGGAGCGAGCCTTCGCCTCCAACTCTGTGAAGGCCGTGCGGTCCTCGGCAAGAACCAGGGCCTTGCCATCCAGCTCGGCCTTCCTCGCCCCAACTCCTGCTCCAGCGCGCCTAGGCGGTCGCGGCGCTTCCTGAGCTTGGCCTCCCGGCCCTCGACGGCCGCCTCGCGAGCCTTCACGGCTTCTTCCTGCTCTTGGCGAAGGCGGACCTCTTTCGCAAGCTGATCCCGCAGGCCTTGTAGCTTGTCCTCCAGCGCCTTGCAGCGAAGATAGACGTCGACCACCTCCCCCAAGGCTGCATCACGAACAGCCTTCGCCTCCAGGACGGCCTGCTTCTCCTTGTCACATGCCATCGAGGCCTAGACCAGCGCCGCCCGAATCGAGGCGTCGGAGCGAACCCATCCTGAAGCCAGCTCCAAGCGCCCGGCCACCAAGCGGGGGTCGGTGCCAAGAAGATCCTGACGCAGTCGGTCCAGCTCAGCAACAGCACGATCCAGAACGGCAGAAGGAGTCAGAGAGACAGCGGCTAGTGGAGTAGGAGGAGAAGGCGGCAGTGCAGCCGCGGCATCCTGAGGCGGAGTCTGCCGTGCCCCGACAGCTGTAGTGGCAGCGGTAAGCAAGAGCACCTCGGGAGCCACTTGGGCCATGGGGGCTGAGTTCGCCCCAGCCGGCTCAGCCAGGCCTCGCGAGGACGACCGGGCAGGAGAAGCCTGTGCGTCGTGGTCACCCTCCTTCGCGGGCAGAAGCGCCGCTACGGATGGAAACACGGGAGCCCCCGTTGGCTTCTTTGCTGCGGGCGCCAGCCTATCCAAAAGAATGTGTACGTCAAGCCTCAGAAACAGAGCAAGAGATAAAGACAAGAATCGAATGCTTACGGGTCGTCGCCAGTGAGCTCAAGCGGCCTCCGGCCAAATTTGAAGCCTGAAAGCCGGCTGGAAGGGTCAACCTCGGGAAGCTTGGAGGTGGAAGGTGTGTCTGCGGTTCGCCCCGGGGCCCGGGGAGACCTGCGGGAGAACAGCCCGCGGGAGAACAGACCCGCGGGATAACAACGCGGATCGGGGGTGAGCTCCCGCCGCCCTGCCCGTCATTGTCCTCGTCGTTGTCTTCGTCGTCATCCTCATCGTCATCGCTCGGAGAGAGGCGGAGAGCGCGGGACCTGCGCCGGGGGAGGGGAGCCCTCCACTCCCCGTCAGTCGCCTCGGAATCAGGCCCTTTTCCCCGCTCCCCTCCTTCCTCCTCTTCGCTGGAGTCGCCGGAGGGCACGTCCACCAGTCCCTCGAGAGCTTCCAGGGGCATGGGCCCCTCCCCATTGAAGACGGGCATGGACTTCACTACCCGCTCCCAGTCGTTGCGGAGGAACAAGGGCGTAGGAGCGCCCTCCAACCTCGCCACATTTCCCCCGACCAGAGATTGGAGAACCGCAACCAGGTCTCCATCGGCCAAGGCCGCGGGGCTCGGACGGGGCCTCCACATTGGAAGTGAGTACTACCGAAGTGGAGCCAGCCGGTGCTCCAGGAACTCCCTCAGCAGCGACGCGTCGGTCAGCTTCGCCGCCGCCATGTCGGTCGGCCTCAGATCCGCGTCCATCTTCTCCAACACCATCTTCGCGCGGGGATCCGCGAGCTCCGCTCGACCCCAGTCGCTAGAGCTCGTGGGCTGCTCCGTGGGCAAGATCATCCGAGGGTGGATGCGCCCAGCATACACCAAGATCCACTTACTCCTGAAGCCCTCAATCCTTTTCCCAGGATTCGAGATGGCAATGGCGCCACTGTATGCGATGAAGCTCGCGCACGCGGAAGTAGGACCGCGGGAGGTCCGGAGGTAGAAGTAGTGGCGCAGCAAGGCCACTGAGGGCTGCATCCCAACGTGGGCCTCGCAATAATAAGCAAAGATTGCTAGGAGAAGGACGGAGTTGGGATGGAGATGCAGAGCCTGTAGCTTGTAATGGCGGAGGACAGAGAAGAAGAACTCGGAGAAGGGAGGCACCAGGCCAGCAACAATGGCACTTACGAAGAGCGGATAGAAGGTGCTACTTTGACCCTCAGGGGTGGCGGAGCCGGCCTTGAACACATTCGCCCCGTCAATGCCCCCACACCGTCGCCATCCGGCGCAACCGGGCAAGGCTCGCCTCCGACACGTTCGGCGAGTCCAGGGCAGACGAGTACCAAGCTGCGGCCGGGGGCTGACGAGGTGCCATGGCTCCCTAGGTCGCACGGTCAGAGCGGATCTGGAAATTTCGGAGGAAGGAAGGAGAGGCACAAGAAAGGGGATCTGAGCAGCAACTGGGGAAAGCAAGAAGTAGGGCCTAGGCAGATGCCACTCCTTTATCAACTCGCGCGGTTGCTAAGGCGCCCACGTCTAGTCAACCGCCACGCAGCGCCCAAGGCCGTAGGCTATTAGGGCCCGCGGCGCTTCGCTCTTGCCCTTCTGCCTCCCTGCACGGCCAAGTCCAGGCGCGCCTTGGGCCCGGGGGCTACTGTCGGCGTTCTGGGAACAGGGGTCCCCAGACTTGCCTGCCTGCGGCCTATGGCATGGCTCAAAGGGGGGCCCAGCACAACCCATCTTCACCAACACAAACCCAAGACCCTCGCGAGGGGCCAAGCCTCGCGAGGCGGACGACGCGGAGCTTTCTCAGGAACGACCTCGTCAGGCTGGCTCACGAGGAGGCGGAGAGATCAAGGCGGGGTACCTCACGAGGTGCCCGTGATGCAAGCCATGACGACTCAGGGCGCCAGGCGGGTGCCAGCCCGCGCAGCGTCCTCCTTTCCTCTTTGGTGCAAAGGGGGCAAGCGCAGCCGCGGAGTACCGAGGCATCAGGCAAAGGTTGCCATTTTGGTGCAACGAGACCAAGACCAGGAGGACTACGAGACGGAGGTCATCGTGGAGCCCAAGACGGCGTCATCACCAGAGCTTTATGCAGGTGAAGACTACTTTTGTCAGGATAGCTGATACTTGCTGTCCCCCTTCAAATTAGCCCGCCATTGTTGGCTCCCTTCCCGCTCGATATTTGGGAAGAGGACCAGGGCCTCTATAAATAGGACCAGCCACCCACATAGGGAGGGGGTTCAGTTGGTTTTGCTGGAGGCAGAGAGAGAGAAGGTGACTGAACTCCTCCGAGCAGTTCATCGCCCTAGCCAAGAACAGACCCTCGCGAGGCTGTTCTCCCTTTTATTGTTCATCATCATCAGCCCAAGAGGCAATCCACCACACCACACACTGGAGTAGGGTATTACACCACAACGGTGGCCCGAACCAGTATAAATCATGTGTCTCTTGTGTTGTTCTTTCCGTAGTTTTAGATCCTAGCATGGCGGAGGGGTGCAGGTAGGTAGGAGGCGAAATCTCCGCGCGCACCCCAGTGTTCGAACCTTAAGGGTCTGCCGGAACCCTAAATCCGACAACATTAGTGCTTTCATTGAGAGTTCCAATGTGTCGTCATCATAAGGAAGGATGGCTCATCTCGTTGTCAAGGACAACATCACCTCTGGGGAGCCCTGGCTGTAGGCCAAACTCTCCGACTAGGCGGCTTCGTCATGACCGCCCGCTCGACCGCTGCACCGACGATGACTTCTCGGGTCATCGAAAATAGCCTCCACATCGCCTCGAAATTCGACGAGAAGATGGATCCAATGGAGCTCTCTTCTTTGAACGAGCTCTTGGATCGCATCGCCGCTCTGGGAGTCGCTACGAACTACGATCGGATCGGGCTTAAACCCAACCAAAGGGAGATTAACTCTCCGCCGGTCACCCATCAGATAGCGGTGGTGGAGGAGCAATGCAGTGATTCTCCCTCTATCCTGAGGACGAACTATGTTCGGATTCCCGAACTCTCCGAGCCGGATACCCGCTCACGAAAGGAGATCGCCCTAACCCTGAACCTAGAATCAGGTTGCATACCGAACCCACGGGGCAACATCCCGGAGCTCGAACTTCCAAGATCGGAAACTCCCCTACCCCGGGGTCTCAGATTGGGTCAAGGTCTCGGACGGGGATCTCTTTCCCATCGGGCCCCATATGTCCGACCTCGGCCATGTGCTTTGGGTCAGCTTTGGTATAACGTGTCTTCACCATAGCCCAGGCTTCCCTTGCACCTTGTCGGCAGGCTGATATCTTCCATAATCGGAAGCGCCGCCTCACTCCCCTGAGCTTCTCTATAAGCTCCCCCATGCCTCCTGGCGAGGACGTGGCTGGCCACAAGGCTTGGGCAATACCCTGCATCACACTACAAAAAAAGACACATCCGTGACATTTTGGGCCGAACGAATTTTTTTCTGTCATACATATGACACTTCTATGATGATAATTGTGACAAAACCCGGTATCATCATAGATGTGGTGGGATCTTACTTCTATAACAAAAAATCATGACACAAAATGGGCTTTTCGTCCTGGGCGGGCCGGAGACGCAGCTATATGACATTCTTTGGGCCGTCCATGACGGAAAAAACCATGGTAGAAGCGAGGGGGAGGAAAATTTCGGGGAGTTCCCGGTTACGGTGGGAGGTCGGGGGCCGAGCAATGCGCATTTCTCTCGTACACATACGCGTGTGTGTGCGAGGCGTTGGCTCTAATTGAACCCGAGCGAGGCGTTGGGCTCTAACAGAACCCGAGCGATTGCACTGCAGGCTACGCGTTACTGAGCCCGAGCGATCGATCGATGGCTATTAACTGAACCCAATCAAGCGATTCCTTCGCTACTGCTGCTAACTGAAGCCGATCGATTGGATGAACAGTG
>NC_041384.1:528780832-528803015 GCF_002162155.2 Triticum dicoccoides
AGCGGTGGCGTTGCCTCTGGATGAACAGGACCCCGTGGTGTGGAGGGCTGGATGAACAGTAGACGATGGAGGGGTGCCCGTGGAGGGGTGGTTGAACAGGACCCCGTGGTGTGGAGGGCTGGATGAACAGTAGACAGTGGAGGGGTGCCCGTGGAGGGGTGGTTGAACAGTAGCCAGTGGAGTAGCGCGCGGTGGAGGCTGGATGAACAGGAGCCCCGTGGAGGCTGGAGGAGGTCGACGGTGGAGATGAATAGTATCCCATGGAGTCCCATTTTGCGGTACGCCACAACCCTCCCGATGTACAGGACCTCCGTTTTGACCGTAGGAGGTCCGTTTCGTCCGTGTTGCGGTACGCCACACCCCTCCTGATCAACAGGACCCATGTTTCGACCGTAGGAGGTCCGTTTCGTCCGTTTTGCGGTACACCACACCCCTCCCGATCAACAGGACCCCTGTTTCGACCGTAGGAGGTCCGTTTCCTCTGTTTTGCGATACGCCACACCCCTCCCGATCAACAGGACCCCGTTCCAAACGTAGGAGGTTCGTTTCCTCCATTTTGTGGTACGCCAGGCCTCGTTTCCATCGCCTGTTCCCTCCAAGCCCTGCCGATGAACACGACCACACATTCCATTCCGACCCAGCCGGTTGGCTCCCACGCGTTTCGTTGCCTCCCGATGAACATGACGCATTCCGTTTCCTCCCCATGAACACGACGCATTCCGTTGCCTCCCCATGAACACAACGCATTCTGTTGCCTCCCCATGAACAAGATGCATTCCGTTGCCTCCCCATGATCACGACGACGACGCTGTTTCTCCGTTCCGACCCAGCCATGTACACGAGCCCTGGCCGTACGTATGCGCGAGTAGGCGTTCGAGACCACGCCCGTATGTACACATACATGGACGTATTTTCTTTCTTGCACCCTGGCCGCTGTACGTACGTGTACATGCTACGTGCGCGCCTCTACTACTACACGTACGCGCCTCTACTATGACATGTGCGCCTCTACATCCACCAGTATATATGTATGTACACGTTCGCGACCAGAATGACAACGCTACGTACGCTTCGACTAGGTCGGTCTCGACTGTCAGGCACTTCCTTGTGTGCGAAGATGTAGCTAGTGGGTCCCAGCAGTCAGGGGGGAATCATTTTTTTGCCCGGACGCACTTTCTTGCGTGCGAAGTTGTAGCTGGTGGGTCCCAGCAGTCAGGGGGGCGAATCGTTTTTTTTGCCCGGACGCACTTCCTTGCGTGCGAAGATGTAGCTCGTGGGTCCCAGCAGTCAGGGGGAAACGTTTTTTACACGAAATACGGTGGCCCGTCTAGTGGGTCCCCACTGTCAGGTGGAGGAATCATTATTTTGCGCGTAATAAGGAGGCACTTCCTTGCTGCGGCCATGGACCTAGTTGTCATCCTCTCCACATCCGATGGAAGTCGTTCCTTGACCATGTTGACCACGCCGCACCGAGAGCACCACGGTGGTGGACGACGGTGAGGACTAGGAAGGGGACGACTCGGAGCCAGGGAAGATGTAGCAGTGGATGCCCACGCGAAGAGGAGTACGAGGGTTCACTGGTTTGGCTGCGGTGTGAGGCTGCTGTCGCCACAGAATAACATGGGGTGTGGGTGAGTAGAGGGATGGCCTGGCCAGCGGTGGGAGTAGTAGGGGGCGGTGAGGCCTCCGCGGCATCACAGCCGGCCACGAGAGGCAGGAGCACGCGGCACGACCGGCGCAGGTTTGGGCGGCTGGAGCAAGAAGACCAGAGGTTGAAGAAGCACTACGGCCGTTGGATGAACATCGTACGGTAACAGGAGCTAGAATCGTACATATTGACTAAGTTGAGAAAGCACTCCCTCCCCGTCAAGTTGGTAGGCCCACAAGTCAGCCTCCCACTATGCTGGGTTCCAGCTGGGAGAGGGAATATTCATTTTTTTGTTCGTAAAAAGGAGGCACTTCCTTGCATGCGAATATAGCTAGTGGGTCCGACATGTTAGCGGGGGGCACGTTATTTTCGCGAAATACAGAGGCCCTTCCGGTGGGTCCCAGATGTCAGGTGGAGGAATCATTATTTTGCGCGTAATAAGGAGGCTGTCGGTGTCAAAACCGGCGGATCTCGGGTAGGGGGTCCCGAACTGTGCGTCAAGGCCGGATGGTAACAGGAGACAAGGGACACGATGTTTTTTACCCAGGTTCGGGCCCTCTCGATGGAGGTAATACCCTACTCCTGCTTGAATAATATTGATGATATGGGTAGTACAACAGTAGGTCTACCATGAGATCAAGGAGGCTAAACCCTAGAAGCTAGCCTATGGTATGATTGTTGTGAATGGAGTTGATTGCCTACGGACTACAACCCTCCGGTTTATATAGACACCGGATAGGGTTAGGGTTACATAAAGTCGGTTACAATGGTAGGAGATCTTGAATATCCGCATCGCCAAGCTTGCCTTCCATGCCAAGGAAAGTCCCATCCGGACACGGGACGAAGTCTTCAATCTTGTATCTTCATAGTCCAGGAGTCCGGCTGAAGGTATAGTCCGGCTACCCGAACACCCCCTAATCCAGGACTCCCTCAGTAGCCCCTGAACCAGGCTTCAATGACGACGAGTCCGACGCACAAATTGTCTTCGGCATTGCAAGGTTGTTTCCTCCTCCAAGTCCTTCGTAGAAGATTGTAAACACCAAGAGTAGTGTCCGGCTCTGCAAAATAAGTTTCCACATATTGCCATAGAGAGAATAATATTAACACAAATCAAATCTGCCGACTTATTCCGCAGTGCGTCATCACACTACGGCCAAGTCCTTTACTTGAATCGTTTTTACTTTTCCACCTCAGCATGTTTTGCGAGGCGGTTTCCTTGGCACGTCTTGTCAAAGCAGAGATCGTGTACCCCCTTTATGGGATTCTCATCAATACAGACGTGGGTAACCCAACCACGCCATTTATCATGGCACTTGGGAGGCAAGCGAGTTTTACTAGGTTGGTGGGGATGCACAACCGCATCCGCCCATATAAGGGGATAAGGATCCACCCTTTTACCTACGCCTTCTTCCTCTTTTGCCTATCCATCTCCTGCGCACTCGAGCCCCAGCGCCCAAGCCCGCACTTCCCACCTCAACCTTCTCCAGCAATGTCCGGAGCGGGAGGCAAGTGAATGGTCTCCTCCATCACGGAGGGCCATGTCAAAAAGCTAAGGAAGGCCGGATACTTGTCCAAAGACATCGTGCACCGGCTTCTCGAGGAGGGGCAGCTTCTCCCCACCCCAAGGCCCCATGAGAGGGTAGTATTCCTTCCCCACTTCCTCCACGGACTGGGTTTTCCACTCCACCCATTTGTCCGGGGACTCATGTTTTACTATGGCCTGGATTTCCATGATCTGGCCCCGAACTTCGTCCTCAACATCTCGGTGTTTATCGTCGTGTGCGAGGCCTTCCTCCGCATCTGCCCCCATTTCGGCCTCTGGCTCAAGACCTTCAACGTCAAGCCCAAGGTGGTGCGCGGCCGCCAGGCGGAATGCGGAGGCGCCATGGCGGGCAAGATGGCCAACGTCCTATGGCTCGAGGGCTCCTTCATGGAGACCCTGAAGGGGTGGCAATCGTGGTGGTTTTACATCACCGAGCCGCGCAATCCAAAATGGATCGTGACCCCCGAGTTCCGATCCGGACACCCCACGCGACTTATGTCCTGGAAAGAGACGGGCCTGTCGTGGGGCGATGAAAAAGAGGTGACTGGACTACAGACATGCATCCAATCCCTGGTGAGCAAGCCGATCAAGCTCGTCAATGTAGTCCAGGTTATGCTCGTCCGCCGGATCCTCCCGTGTCAACAACGGGGCTTTAATCTGTGGGAGTTCAACCCGGCGCAGCACCAAACCCTTAACAGGCTCTTCGACACGACGTATGAAGATGTCTGGAAGGTGCTAACCAAAGGCGCCGAGGCTCCCATATCCGCTTCCGAGGACCGCAGATACAGCTCGCAGCGTCACGCTAGCGAGGTAAGATATTTTCACCTTTTACAGGAAGTTAAGTTTTTTCATAGTTTGACTCTATGCGGGATCTAAGCTCTCTTACCTTTGACAGGCTTGGCGGGCGAAGTCCGGATCGATTAACTGTCCGGCTCCCTTGCCCGAAGACCCAGCCCCCGCTCTACTAGCGAAGCTGCTGGTTCCAGCACCTTATGTGGTGCCGGAGAAGAAGGCCAATAAGAAGAAGGCCACGGGGACTCGAAAGAGTTCCCGGCATATGGTCGTGTCGGACTCGTCGTCCGACGAGTCCGAGACGCACTCCCCCCGTGAAGACGAGGAGGAGGAAGAAGAAACCTCTCCCCCCAGCGGGGGGAGGAGAGAAGAGGAAGGCCGCCCCAACGGGGGAGGCCGAGGGGTCTAGGAAAGGGAAGACCCCTCCGCCGGACTATGCCCCCAACGCCGAAGAGGGCAAAGAGGAGTGGCCAAACAGGGCCAAGCGTCCAGCGAAATCGTAAGTTCGGATATCAGAATAACTCATGATGTTCCTTTGTTGCACAACTTTCCCTAATGTCGAACATAATTATGCAGCCCGCCCCGGGCCAAACTCAACGAGTCGTCGAGCGGCTCCCTGGATTCATCGGTCGTGAACTCAGTTCCGCCCGCTGTCTCCCCCCGCACTGCGGACGACGCCGAAGTGGCATCGCAACGAGCTCCGGGGCAGGAGGAGGTGGTCCTCGAGGAGCCGCAGGGCGACCTCCCGAACCCCAGGAGTAAAGGGGACAAGACCCCCCAGGGCTCCAAGTCCGGCTTTGTGCCGGACACCGCGCCGGAATCTTCAACAATTCCGGACCGTGGTAGGCGAACTCCTTCCAAGAGGAGCAAGCCTTCTAAGCCGGCGGCCTCCGTCCAACTGGAGGTGCCGGACAATCTGCTCGAGGTGCTTGACGGCGCCTCCATCGACGAGGAGCACCATACTATTATGAGTACGGTGATCCAGAAGGTTCAGTCCGCCAAGAGCGGACTGAGTGAAGCTTGCGCTAGCCTCCTAACGGGCTTAGAGGTAAGTAAAAATATGTAAAAATATAACCGCATAGACAGTAGCCCCTGATGCTCTGTTTGGCGTTCGAAAAGAAAAGCCGAATAGAGGATATAGTAAATTTCGCAGGAGTCTAACAATAAAGAGTCAATATGCGTGTGCAGGCTTCGCTGCTATCCACCGCCGCACTGACTGCGGAGGTGGGTGTCCTTAAATAGGACCTCAAGCGGACCGAGCAAGAGCTCGGCCTTGCCAAGCGGCAGCTCGAGGAAAAAGAAGGTAGGAAATACCTTACAAAAAAAGTGCCTATAGAGAGGCGTGATTGCAAAAAATAACAGGATTGCACTGCTTACTATAGGGGCCACGACTGAGGTGGCGACCCTCAAGCAGGCGCTATCCGAGGCCAAAAAGAAAACGGCCGCGGAGCGCACCAAGCGAGAGAAACTTGGGGCTCAGGTCGGCGAGGTGCAGCAAGAGCTTCAGGCTCTCATGAAAAAACATGAGAGTTTGGAGCTTGAGTCAAAGACCCAAGCGTCCGAGCTCGCGACGGCCCTTGAGACTGCCAAGTCTGCCAAGGCCGAAGCCATAAAGGCCCTCCAAGAGTTGGAGGAGATTAAGAAGATAGCAGCGGGTAAGGCATTCTTTATGCAAAGCAGAAATATAAAAGTAAACTACTTGTTACTTACCCGAATCCGGAGTTCTCCAGGGGCATTCGCAGATCTTCCCCGCAGCGTATCCGACGCTGCCGCATTCTACGGAGCTGAAGAGGGCAGCTCGACGGAGAAGGTGTTCTGGTCTCAGTATGCTGAGGCCGGACACCCTGTGCCCTTGAGCGACCAGCTGAAACAGCTGGTCGAGCTCCACAAGGCGGCCGAATAGGCCATGAAGGGCTTCATAGTTCGGCTGTGGCCCGGAGAGGCCCTGCCTGGGAGCTACTTTGGGCTGGTGCGGCGGCTGGTGGAGGCCTGTCCAAGGCTCGAGGTCATCAAGCGCTCCGTCTGCATCGAAGGTGCCCGTCGGGCCCTTGCTCGTGCAAAGGTGCACTGGGGTAAGCTGGACGGTGAGAAGCTTGTGAAGGACGGGCCGCCGCCGGGGAAGGAGCATCGCAAGCCCGAGAACTATTACAAGGATGTTCTTGCGGGTGCCCGCCTTGTGGCGGATGAATGTACCAAGGATGTAATTTTTGAATAAACTCGCTTGTTTTATCCTGTGCGCTGAAAACTTGTTCATAGGCGCTTAAGCAATGCTTGTTGAATTTAAAATATTATTTTTTGTGTGGCCGTTTATCAAAAAATTGAGAGATGGCCAGTCGTCGGCTTCTGCCCCCATGCCACTAGTGCTGGGGTGTTCGGGATAAACCTGAGTGCTCTTTTTCCCATAGTTGGGTCCTTCGAGGGAGGCGCTCAGCACAACGAACCAGGCAATCGGACTATAATGCTTGAACACTCTCACCTAGCCATAGAACTTAATAATTTTAAATTTCGGCGAAGCCCCTAGTTCAGAAGACCGAGTTCGGGGCGCTATCCACGCCTTGGCCGGACAAATCCGGCTCCTCGCTCGAAGCGGCATAAGTCTTTAGGGACTCGAAAAAACCTCTCGAACAGCGACTGGTCTCTCACCTCATCATGACAGTCAGTTTTAGCTTTCTCCACTGAGGTGCTTAACCCAGCTCAACCGGGGCACAATCGCAGTGGTTCTCCTAGTGCTACCTTAGCCGATATAGCGGAACATAAGGCACCAAAATATAGGAGCCGGGCAAACCCAACTATTGACCCAAATCATGATTCGGAGCCGATGCATATAGTGCTATAAGTTCGGGGTGCCGCACTTGTGAAAGTGTACGGACTTCTCACACCATATTAAAGGGTACTGAAGCCCCTGGCATACTTGCTGTACCACAGTGTACGGGTGCAACATGCCATTAATGAACATATATAAAAAGAGAGTAATGCAAAAATAGACAAAAGCTATGCATTGTTTATATAAAGGCTATTTGTCAAAGCCGAACGATACAAATAGTGCGGTAAGCAAAAGATATTGGACTATTTAGTATGTCCTGACCGGGGGCAGGCCACGGAATTGTATTTAAAACAGGTATACCACTCGTAACAGAGACCACCTGGGAGTTCCATAGTGCGGCATGGCTTGTCTGCCTCCCTGGATCTTGCATCGTTTGTGCGGCAGTCGAATTGCCGAACAGGTCGTCCGAAGTATGGAGTCCTGAAGGTAAGAAAAAATTAAAAAGAGAATCCGGCAGCCCCTAGTACGTTTTAAGCCGTATTCTGGGCGTGCCGTTATTGTGCCCCTTCCCCTGTGCCCATGGTATTTGAAGGGCGTAGTTATGTACGTGAGGTACTGGTTTCGCTATGTCGCGATAGCTGGGGTTGGGGTCGCATTGCTACGCTTGCTCAGAGTGTGCCAGGCGGTCCTGCTGTGGGTTACTCCAGGCGCGCTTGGCAGTGTCTGGCTTTTTAATGGCCGGACTGGAGAATTGCCTGAGAAGGCTACTTCGTACCTCCGCTGCAAGAGCCGCCGTATGCTCCTCCGTACGGAGGGAGCATTCGGTGTTTCCGTTGACCGTAATTACTCCTCGAGGGCCTGGCATCTTGAGCTTGAGATATGCGTAGTGCGGCACCGCATTGAACTTTGCAAATGCGGTTTGTCTGAGCAGGGCGTGATAGCCACTGCGAAACGGGACTATATCGAAGATTAACTCTTCGCTTCGGAAATTGTCCGGGGATCCGAAGACCACGTCAAGTGCTACTGAGCCTGTACAGTTGGCTTCTACACCTGGTATAACGCCTTTAAAGGTCGTTCTTGTGGGCTTAATCCTTGAGGGATCTATGCCCATTTTCTGCACTGTATCCTGATAAAGCAGGTTCAGGCTACTGCCGCCGTCCCTGAGGACTCTTGTGAGATGAAATCCGTCGATGATTGGGTCGAGAACCAATGCGGCGAAGCCGCCATGACAGATGCTAGTGGGATGGTCCCTTCAATCAAAAGTGATCGGGCAGGAGGACCATGGGTTGAACTTTGGGGCGACTGGCTCTATCGCGTATACGTCCCATAGCGCACGCTTCCGCTCCCGCTTGGGAATGTGGGTTGCGTATATCATGTTCACTGTCCGCACTTGTGGGGGAAAACCCTTCTGTCCATTGTTGTTCGGCGGCTTGGGCTCCTCGTCGTCGCTGTGCAGCCCCTTGTCTCTGTTTTCGGCTCTTAACTTGCCTTCCTGCTTGAACACCCAACAATCCCTGTTAGTGTGATTGGCTGGCCTTTCGGGGGTGCCATGTATCTGGCACAAGCGATCGAGTATTCGGTCCAAACTGGACGGGCCCTGAGTATTCTTTTTGAATGGCTTTTTCTGCTGACCGGATTTATAGCCTTTGAATCTGGCATTGACTACCGTGTCTTCATTGCTGTCGCTGTTAACGCGGCGTTTTTGCTTATTAGGACGTGTCGTGCCACTTTTGTCCTTGGTATCCGAATTACCCGGGTTCTTTGATAAGTTGTTACTGCAAGCTAGCCAGCTGTCTTCTCCTGCGCAAAAGTGGATCATGAGTGTCGTGAGGGCTGCCATGGATTTCGGCTTTTCCTGTCCCAGGTGCCGGGCAAGCCACTCGTCGCGGATGTTATGCTTGAAGGCTGCAAGGGCCTCTGCGTCTGGACAGTCGACTATTTGGTTTTTATTTGTTAGGAACCGTGTCCAGAATTGTCTGGCCGATTCCTCTGGCTGCTGAATTATGTGGCTTAAGTCGTCGGCATCCGACGGTCGCACGTAAGTGCCCTGGAAGTTGTCGAGGAATGCAGCTTCCAGGTCCTCCCAAGAACCGATTGAGTCTGCTGGCAAGCTGTTAAGCCAATGCCGGGCCGGTACTTTAAGTTTGAGCGGGAGGTATTTGATGGCGTGTAGATCATCGCCGCGTGCCATGTGGATGTGAAGGAGATAATCCTCGATCCATACCGCCGGGTCTATTGTGCTATCGTATGATTCGATGTTTACGGGTTTGAAACCCTCTGGGATTTTATGATCCATTACTTCATTCGTGAAGCATAGCGGGTGTGCGGCGCCTCTGTACTGGGCTATATCACAACGTAGCTCGGAAGCGCTATGTTTGTTGTGTTCGGCCCGGCCGGATTTGTTGTATCCGGAGTGAAGATCATTGTCACATGCCGTAGGGCGCCTGCACGATCCGTAAATCGATCTTGTTTGTCTTGCCTTATACTCCAGTATGTCTCGCAGGTCGGGCGCATTTTCCCGTGCCTTAGTTGAGCGGCGTCGGGGCATGGCTTGGGTGGAGGGCTGAGGGGCCTCTCTGTCGCGGCCGCGAGGTGGCCGGTCTGCCATGTCATGCGCTGGTGATGTAGGTGTTTCCTCCTCTGATCGGGGTAGCGGCCTGCACTTCGGGTAACTCTTGGAGGGGCGTTCGAGTTCATACTCTTCGGCCGTAAGGACTTCAGTCCATCTGTCAGCTAGCAAATCTTGGGCAGCTTTAAGCTGTTGTTGTTTTTTCTTGAGGCTGCTTGCCGTGGCTAAAAGCCTGCGTTTAAAACGCTCTTATTCGGCGGGGTCTGATGGTATGACGAATTCGTCGTCATCGAGGCTTGCCTCGTCTTTGGAGGGAGGCGTATAGTTATCATTCTCGACCTCTCGGTCTGCCGCTCTCTCATGAGGGCTTGCTTTTCCATCTTCCTGTGCCAAATCTTGCTGAGGTGGGTGTTCTTCGGTGTTATCCGGGGTAGTATTATCTCCCGTGCCGGAATCACCGTTGTTGCTTTGGCGGGATTTAGAGCGGCGCCGTTGACGCTGGCGCTTTGGCTGTTTCTTGGGGGCGTCATCCCCCACTGTTCCATCGCCATCTTCATCTTTTGGAGTATCCACCATATATATGTCATATGACGAGGTGGCCTTCCAGCGCCCTACAGGTGCTGGTTCCTGTTCGTCTCCTACATCGTCGTCCATGCCGTCGTTATCTTCGGAGCTGAAGTCAAGCATGTCGGTTAGATCGTCGACAGTGGCTACAAAGTGGGTGGTGGGTGGGATTTGAATTTCCTTATCGTCCGTATCCCACCCTCGCTGACTGTAGTCCGACCAGGGCTCTCCTGATAAAGAGAGAGACTTAAGAGAGTTCAGGATGTCGCCAAAAGGCGAATGCTGAAAGATGTCTGCGGCGGTGAACTCCATTATCGGCGCCCAATCGGATTCGATTGGCAGGGGCGCGGGGGGTTCGGAGTCCGGGGAGGAGTCCGGATCCTCGGAGTCACGGGCCATGTGGAGTGCGGGGCTGGAGTTCGGCTCGATCGCCTCTGAGATCGCAGCCCCTGAGGCAGCGTCTAACCGCTGATCCTCGATCGGCGCAGTATGCTCTGAATCAATGGTCGAAACCGATGTGTATGCGGCCTCCAAGGCGCTGTTCGGCGGCAGAGCTATATCATGCCCATCGAGACAGTGCGGCGCGCTTGGCTGTGGCTCGAATCCGTCGAAGATCAAGTCCCCGTGGATGTCAGCCGTGTAGTTTAGGCTTCCAAACCTGACCTGATGGCCAGGGGCGTAGCTTTCGATCTGCTCCAGGTGGCCGAGTGAATTGGCCCGCAGAGCGAAGCCGCCAAAGACGAAGACCTGTCCGGGGAGAAAAGTTTCACCCTGGACCATATCGTTGTTGATGATCAAAGGAGCCATCGGGCCTAAAGGCGACGACACAGAGGAACTCTCAATGAAAGCACCAATGTCAGTGTCAAAACTGGCGGATCTTGGGTAGGGGGTCCCGAAATGTGCGTCAAGGCCGGATGGTAACAGGAGACAAGGGACACGATGTTTTTTACCCAGGTTCGGGCTCTCTCAATGGAGGTAATACCCTACTCCTGCTTGATTAATATTGATGATATGGGTAGTACAAGAGTAGATCTACCACGAGATCAAGGAGGCTAAACCCTAGAAGCTAGCCTATGGTATGATTGTTGTGTATGGAGTTGATTGCCTACGGACTACAACCCTCCAGTTTATATAGACACCGGATAGGGTTAGGGTTACATAAAGTCGGTTACAATGGTAGGAGATCTTGAATATCCGCATCGCCAAGCTTGCCTTCCACGCCAAGGAAAGTCCCATCCGGACACGGGACGAAGTCTTCAATCTTGTATCTTCATAGTCCAGGAGTCCGGCTGAAGGTATAGTCTGGCTACCCGAACACCCCCTAATCCAGGACTCCCTCAGAGGCATTTCCTTGTGTGCAGCCGTGGACCCAGCTGTCAGCCTCTCCTCGCACAGTCTACTTCTGATGGTGTCGTTCGTTGAACACGTTGACCACGCCGCGCCGAGCGCATCCAAGGTGGTGGACGACGGCGACGCCCCGGACAGCAATGAGCCGGAGATGGGAAGACGCGGGAGTAGAGTCGCAGACGGAGAGGTGCATGAGGGTTAACTGGTTCTAGTGCGGTGTGGTTCGGCAGTCGGTGGAGAAGAACAGGAGGTGTGGAGGGGTGGAGGGATGGCCTGGCCAACGATGGAGTAGCGCTTCATAGCGAAGCGTGCTAAGCAGAGCTGCTAGCAGCAGGAGGCGGGAGGTGGTCCTGATGGCGCTGGAGGAAGAAGACGAGAGATTGAAGATGGATGCCAGTCGATGGATGTAAATCCAACGGCTAACATGTCAGAATCATTTGTTGACTAAATTGACAACGACTTGCGTTAGCTTCGACCTATTGGCCCACATTTCAGCCTCCAAAAATGTGGCACGTATTTAACCCATTTTTTTAGAATTTACAGTCTTTTTTTTGCGCGGTAGAATTTACAGTCAATTTGATCTTTTTTTGGATTACAACCATTAACTGGGCTGAGTGAACAAATAATGTAGCGTCCATGCGGCCCATTTATTTTATTTCCTAAAAAATTACAGGCCATTTGCACTTTCTCGAAATACACGATTTTGCTTGGCTGATTCTAATTATAATGTTGGGTTGGGCCAGCAATGTTATCAAAAAATAAAAAGGGGCTGAGCATTTTATTATAAATATATTTAAATAATATGTGATATTATTATATTCGTCCTTAAATCTTACCAAGCTTTTGTACACAATCACTAGGATTTTCGTGCCAAAACAATCCAGGATTTTATTTGTTAAGAAATTATTTTTATAAGTTAATATGTTGTGGGATATTGTTTTCTTACATATCTAAGTATCTGTTAAATATATGATGACAATAAAAATAATATATAATAACATATAAAATAATTTAAATATATATAATATAGTTAGAAGGGAAACATAAATTGGACCTGGTGTTCCTATTCTTATATAGAAAAATAGAATAGACCTCTGCGTTTTCTTCAAAAAATACATAAATTGGGCTGCCAAAAATAAAACCTCGGATGGGAGGTCCAAAGGCCGGTCGATACATGACGGCCCTAAGAAAATACAAACAGGCCTATGGACCTCCCATCCAAGGTCATGGGCTGTGCATGTTAAAAATGAAAGCCTAGACGGGGCAGCCCAAAACCACGTCCAACACTTGCCAAAACTTCGTCCCTCGTTTTCTCTGTGTTTCGCACACTCGACATTGTGTGGGCATTTTGACTGTGCATCATATGAAGATGTGCTATGCATGAATGTTGATCAACATGATGTTAACTGGCTGGTAGTTCCTTTTTCGACCATGAATAAAACTTCCAACATGATGTTAACCCTGTTTGAAAAGGCCGTGTCAATATAAATGCTCTGCCTCTAAAAGTTGCAGTTTCTTATCTGAAACTGAACTTCAGTTTCTTATCTGAAATTGAAACTTGCAGTTTCTTCTCTGAGAATCACATTGTCTGCACTTTTATACTCCTATGAAACTACATTTTTTAAGTGCTAAAAATAGATCTCTAGAATTCATAAAATACTTCATATGCTCAATACTGCAAATCTGAAATTCAAAAGACATTCATATCTGAAACTACTCTCAAAATACACAACACAAAACACAATTCACAACCTGCAAATAATGACAACCCTAAGCTCCTCCTAACAATTCACAACCTGCCCGACTATTGGGCTGGGGGGGCAGCCCCCTCCTATTCCTCGGCGGCATACAGCCACCCCGTGAGACGATGTGAACGGCGAGGGAGACGATGGCGGGGAAGCGTCGTCGGGCCAACTGCTTTTCTCCTCTTGAAGTTGGGTTCGGTCGACGAAGACTCCACCGGCTCGCTCTGGCAGGACACCCTCACAAATGGCACCCTGTAGATGCTCGATCCTTCAATCTCTGGTGGATGCTCCATCTGGGATCGATACTCCCGCCACCACTCCCTCACGATCGGATTCGGTGAATCTATTTGCTCCATGGCCCAGAGGAGCGGCTCTATGTACTCCGGCGCGACTCCCTCTGGGAGTATCGCCGCCTTTTCGCTCTGCTGCAGATATTTGGCCATGGATGTCGCCGTTACCGCTAGTTGGTCCTTGTTGTCAAACCAAGACTGTATCTCCAACATCCTAGCTAGCTTCACAGGGTCGCCGTCTGCGATCCTCACATATCGGTTGTACTCCTCCATTGATCTACTTCTCCACAGCACCTTCACTCGCCGGCGGTGGTTTTTGAATGGAAGAGGAGAGGAGCAACGCTGGTTTGGGATTAGAATGGGAGAGGAGCGATGCTGGTTTTGGACTGGAACATGAAAGGAGGGGCGGTGGTTTTGAAATGGAAGAGGAGAGGAGCGGCGCTGCATTTAGATTGGAACAGGAGAGGAGCGGCGGTGGTTTAAGAGGAGAAGAGCGGAAGATCGGCGCTGGTCTTGGAAGTATTTTTTTGTTGTTTTGCGTATTTTGGGTCAAACTTTGACCACGTACTGTATTTGACAAGCAAAATGTGAATGCATGTCACCAAAAATTGTATCGTTTGGTTCGTATCTGAATGTACTTTCAAATTATATTATTTTTGCAACGTATAACATATATTTTATGTGCGAAAATCATGGTCGATTATGACCCAGAATAAAAGGGAGACTAGTTAATGTGGGGTCGCTTTCTTAATTGAAGGGTAAATTGATTTTGATTTTGATCCAGTCACAGCGCGCCGGCCCTCTCGTCCAATCCTAAATCGCCGCTGTGCACTCCTCTCCCTCTTCTCCATTGCAAAACCACCTCCTCTCCTCTCCATCATCTCCATTCCAAAACCACCGTCTCGCCTCTCCCTCTTTTGATCTTCTCCATTGCAAAACCACCTCCACTCCTCTCCATCATCTCCATTTCAAAACCACCGTCTCGCCTCTCCCTCTTCTGATCTTCTCCATTGCAAAACCACCTCCTCATGCATGTGGCCCGGAGGCACAGTTGTCGTCATTTTGATCTGAAGCGCCGGATTATAACATATAACACGAAAAATGCCACATGTCAAGAAATCATAACCTCACTGCCCAAAGGAGACAACATGAATCCCGACGGACAAACTAGACGAGGAACAAAGCTTAAATTAAAGATAAACTTATAGAAAAGGGGTCCGTTGATAGATGTCCTCATTAACATAGCCGGCTTGACCTAGATGGCTGCCGAGTAGTCACTGTTCGTGCATGTGCCCCCAATGACTAGCCCAACTCAGTTGTCGCTGTTTAACCCTCGCAGTGATCCGAAGCACATGACACCTAATTATGCGAGATGACAAGAAACCTTTTTTTAGATTTCTCACCATAACTACAGCCATGTACAACACAGCCTGCACGATATGTGGACGATAGCCAATCCAGGCGTATCTGCTGGAGTCTGGTCACATGCATGGATGAACTGATCTTCCGTGTCTTGTAGGGATCGTCCAGGCACCAACGTAGTACAACACTTCTCTAGTACTATCGCTCGTCTCCCTCTTCTATTAAGTCACCCGACTTGCGGGGCCGGGGAGTGTGCCTATGGTCGGTTCTCAATTGCCGTCCCACATGTGTGTGCAAACGCAATATGACGCACGTTCCATTCGGAGAGCAGCGTGCCAGACCGACCGACCGTCTGGGGTGCGACGCGAATGCGACGGGCGTGCTGTATACTCCGTACATGTGTACCTCCATTTTCTAAACGCTTTGCTCCATGGCGCGGGCGCAACCCATGGATACAAAATTAGTATACTGTATACTATTTAAAAGTCAAGGGCGGGGCTTTTCCTGCGCGGTAGGCGGCGGGGCAGTTCCGCCTAGTTGGTTCGACAGAGACGCGAGAAGACGAGGGAGTAGGCTGTTGCAAACGTAGGGCTGTGTGATTTGACAGCGAGTTACTTCTGGACAGGTGGGGCCCCGTGATCATGGGAGAGTGGAAAGCCACACCCTGCCGTTTGCACGCTGGCAGTTCGCTCCTACTCCTCCACGCATGTCCTTCAATACTACGGCGGTTCGCTCCTAGTCGTCCCGTCCATTCACATTACGACAGTTCCACTAATCCTAATCCTCCTCCCAAATCCATGGCGTCCCAAATCTCCACGATCGGTAGTGAGTACAAGGTTAGAACCATCACCGGCGATGAGTTCGACGTCATCTACACCCGTTCTTCCACGACAGTGAAAGGATGCCATTCTCGCTTCAGACGCATGTTCGAAGACTCAGATGATGAGTGGGTCGTTGGGCTAGATGTTGAGTACACCACAGTCCTGCGACCAGAGAAGGATCTAAAGGACGAAGGGAGGAAGAAGCCCGTTGTGATCCAGGTTTGCGTGCATGACTTATGCTTGGTCTACCACATATGCCATGCCGACGTTGAGTGACAGGATTTTAAGGACTTCCTCCAGAGCAACCTAGTCAAATTCGTTACTGTAGACTTTGGTAACGACAAAGAAGTCCTGCATCGGATAGGCCTCGTTGTAGGAAACACCTTCGACCTCCAGAAGAATCAGCTGGTGTCCTCTCGTCAGCCTTCAATGCTGACCCTAGCAGGAGCCATGGTTCATCCTTCGTACGGTAAACTGGAGAAACCTCCATACACGTTTCATCGACATGCATGGCAGCGGAATGTACTAGATATAGACCACATCCGCTACGCTGCAATGGATGGCTACCTTTGCTTCAATATCTACAAGGGTTGGATGAAGAGCAACAGCCAAGTGTGCGGTTCAAGCAAAGAAGTATCGCCCAAGAGGAAGAGGGACAAGGACATGGACGAGGACTCCAAGTAAGGTGGCAGTGTCGTTGCTCATGGTGGTTCTAATGCAGTGTCTACTGGAATAGTTGCAAAGTTTAATTTCAGGTGTGCTTAATTTAATTTGAGGGGTGTGTTGTGCTGAGCCCCCAGCAGAACTATGTTATGTTTCTTCTCGTTACTTTAACTCTTCAGTACGTACATACTAGTATTTCTTACATTTCATCTTTTAGTTGGTATAGTACTACCACTCGTTTCTTCACATTATATACGTACAATATATATGGCCAACATCATATAGCCAGCAGTTTAGTTGTCAAATAATTTTAGGGTGCTTAGTTTTGTCAAAGAATTCCAGGATGCTTAGAGGGTGCTTGGATCCAAGGGACTTATTTTAGTATGACTAAAAATAGTCTCTTTAAGAGGCTAAAGTTCCAAGCACCCCTGACTAAAGAGGGGCTAAAACTAGTCTTGAGACTAAAAAAATTTAGTCAGGGGTACCCCTACTAAAATGTGGATTAGTCCTCTCTCTACTCATTTAACTCCTCTCCTTTAACACAGGCAAGTTCTAGATTGGAGGGTTTGGAGGATAATAAATGCTCATTAACTTGATTTTAGCCTTTTTAGTATTTGGATCCAAGCATGGGTGAGGCTAGCATGTTTTAGTCCCACTACTTTTAGTCATGGGACTAAAACGTATCCAAGCACCCTCTTAGTTTTATTTGAGGGGTGGGTTGTGTTGGACACCATTATTGTGACTAGCCTTTTTAATAGTACTATATGCATAATTTGGCGACGAGCGCTCTCTATATGTACCACCTTTTTTTTAATTTGAAGTTTTGCTCCATGGTGCAATCCATCGATACTACTGCTGTACAAAAGTATACATTTTTTAAAAGGCTAGAGGGCGGGGCAGTCTAGCTTGGTCGGTTTCACGAGAGGCGAGGGCCTTTGTGATTTGACGGCTCAATACTGCTGGAAGGCGGGGCCTTGTGATTTGACTGCTCGTATAAATGCGCCGATGACCTGATCAAGGAGGAGCCAAGAACCATGCGGTATACTCAAGTTTTCTACTGGAGTAGTACTGCGACGGAGGAGCACGAAACACGGCAGCCCAGTGCCATATGGCAATAAAAATGTTCTAATTTGCTAGTCATCTCATTGTTAGCATTGTTCTATTCATTCCCTCAAAAAAAGCATTGTTCTATTCATGCCTCGCACAGAACGTGACACGTGTGGTGAAACACCCAAAGCAAAAGATGAAACACAGGAGCAAAAGAAGAGGGAAGATTATCACCCCAAATGATCTAATTCGCCACGGAGTGGTAACTGCTTCTTCATCGCCTCCATGACCTCCATCTCATTTCGCGTCTCCTCCGCCATCTTTTTCATTCTGTCCATCACGCGGGATTTCTCGACGCGAGCCTTCATCATCTGTTCCACGGCCGCATTACGTACCTTAATAGGAGCCGGGTGCTCGATGCAGAGCTTTGCCAACTCCTCCTTCTGTTCCATGACGAGGGCCTGCAGCAGCTTCTTCGAGGAACTACTATTCTCATGCAGCTTCTTCCAGCCGGCGTTCTTCTCCTTCAACAGGTCGATCTCGTGGCAGAGCCTCGCCTTGTCCTCCCGAAGTCGCAGGATTTCGCCGGTCGCCTTCTTCTCCGAGGCAATGCTCTTCTTCAGTAGCATCACCAAGCCGGTGGTCAACTCCCCCTGCTGATTGAGCTTAGCGGGCATGTCGTCGAGGCTCTCCTTCAGCAACTCCATCAAGCCTTGGATGAACTCCATCTGCTTATTTAGGTGCTTATTGAGCTGATCGGGCATGCCGTCAAGGGATAATGACTCCAGCTCTGCCGGCTCGGCATGTTCGCCTCCGCGGCTAGGGCGCTCCGGGGAGCCATCGCTTGCCCGTGAGAGATCTTTCGAGGTCTTTGCGTGGCGGCGAGCCCTCTCTTTTTTTCCGCAGTCTTGGTTGCCACTCCCTTGTTACGAGTAGTTCTCGACCTAGAGCTCTGCTCACCGTCCATGGCAACGACGGACGAAGAAGAATCACTTATGAGGAGGAAAGGTAGAGTAAGTTTCGTTTAGGTAGTTCCCCTTTTTATAACCTAAGTACTAGCACTAGTACTAATACCTGCATAGTGGGAACATGTTCAGGTTTGGTACGCACTAGTAGGTGTGAGCAGGCTTTCGAATGTGATGGGAACAAGGTAAAGATTAATTGATGGTTTTTGTTTCGAGGCCCAAAACGGCTCCCGATGAGTTTAGCGGAACAAAAATTTCAAGTACTACACTGCTCAAATGCGTAAATACTATGTTACTATCAAAAATTGGCACAAAATACGAAAGAGACCAATGGAAGTACTACTAGCAACCCACGATTTAACTACTCGCATGCGCGTAGTGGAGTAATAATGTCTTTCTTCCGTCCTCACGTCCACTCAATTTGCATGCGCGGTATTAATTGACCATCAATGAAGTGAACGACTTTACATGCGTCAAATTATCACATGGGGTGGATCTTGGTACAAAATTGCGTCCTCCCGTGTACCCGCGTGTGCGTGCGAGGGAATGAGTGCGTGCATGGCGTGCGTGCACATCTTCACTTTGTGCATGTACCGCCAGTATGGCTCAGGGAGGACGAGTACATTCTTCTAGAACCAGTAGCATGTCACTGTGATCAATCCATGCAAGGAGGTCGCGACAACGCCTCCACATGTGCCACATGGCTCCATGAACTGTAAGAGAGACACTGTGTAGCATGTCATTGGTATTCTAATTTACGTGTTTTGCACATACTCGAAGTACTAGTAAGGTTCACATGCATTACATGCATTAGATTTTGCAACCAAATTATGAATAAATACCACACTATAGCATGTAAGCTCTGAATCATATATGCCTGATGTAGCCCTTCGTTTAATTCTTATAGTTCATCTCATTCAAAATCAATTAGTTTTTATAAAAAAGCTAAGAACGCGGGAATAGGAAAAACATGGGATTATAGTGGAATGTCGTCTTGAATCCTACAGGATTGTACGAGTGTTTGATTGTGCATAGAAAAAACGTAGAATTCTTTCAAAGAGGTTTGAGTGCATGGGATGTTTCCTATGAAATCTAGTGCAAATGAATCATATGGAAAAATTCCTATGGTTTACAATCCTGCGAATCAAACAACCAAGATAGGAAAAATTCCTAATGATTAGAATCCTCCAAAATTCCTTTGAGAATCCTTTGAATCAAAGAAGCCCTTAATCTATTTCATGATTCAGGGAATTGTGCGTTGTAAAGCATAAAGTAAAAACAAATAATGGCAATTCAACTAGAAAAAAAGTTTGGGCAGTTATGATACGGAAGATTCTAGAACAAAAAAGAACCACTGTTGTTTTGAGGTTTGTGCATTATGCTTAAGTTCAACCATGGAGTCTGCTAGATTGTACATGTGGCAAAATCCGGTGCGGGGCTAGAAGATGATGCGAGGGGGTGAGTGGAGGGAGACTATGAAGGAATGCACAAGTGTGAGATCAATATTTAGAGAGAGGGGGCGAACACGTGTGCTATTGCATGCAGTGGCGGAGCCATGAAAAATAAATGAGCTAGGGGGCCAAGCATTGCTAATCCTTTACAACGAGGGTCAATTCATGAACTTAAACCATTTTTAGCAGCAATTGTCTAATGATCACATTCATATTAGCCTCGATATATAGTGATGTTAGGGGGGAGGGGGCAGGGCCCTTACTGCCCCCTGTCTTCGCCATTGTGCATGCGTCTGAGAGATGAAGCGGAAGGCATGGATGATGAGAGGGGGACGTTGGATATATAATTAATGTGGGTGTATTAGCTATATATGTTAATCCTATATAGAGAGGTATAGATTGATCGATGTGGACGTGGGAAAGAGGGTGAGACCTCACTGGATATATCGATTGATCGGTTTGTGTGGAAAACTATGAAAGACCTAGCTATACACACACATACATAGAGGAACATCGATCGTTGTGCATGCATGCGTGAGGGATAAAGAATGCCCGATATGATGGAGAGGGCAATGTGTGTGGGTGTGTGCCTTCATGGGAGACCGACCTGAAGAAAAAGATTGCATGTGTGTGATGGATAATGCTGACTGGTAGTGTGTGTGCATGCATGCACGAGAGAAAGTTAGTGGTACAATTATAAAGAGAAGACTATTGTGTGGGTGTAAAAGAATAGGTGAGGTCATAATCAATGTAAAATTGAATTCAAATATTTGAATAAGAGATCCTGATGTTTGAAACCCATGCATGCATGAATATAACGGAGATCTGCGCGGTGTGGTTTGGAAACAAGCATCTTGTAATGAATACACATTGAACAAGGTCAGACTGATTTGAATTTGAGATACCGATGGCAGACATCATTTGGCCACGTCGGATCCGCGCATGGGCACACTATTCTAATTGGAGATGATGGGAGGCTTTCGCATCACATATCTATATCTATACCCCTATATATATATTATATTTCATATATTTTTATATTGTGTGCAGGTAACTTTAACTTTGAAAGATGGTCGTTGGATGAGGCGAATCCGATGGTCCAAAGATGGCAAATTTGAGCACTACTGGCCGTTGGATATCATCTAGATTCCACCAGATTTCGCCACATGTATAATCTAGAAGACTCCATGGTTGAACTTAAGCATAATGCACAAACATCAAAACACAAGCACTTCTTATTTGTTCTAGAATCTTCTGTATCAGAATTGCCCAAATGTTTTTCTACATGATTTGCCATTATTTGTTTTTACTTTATGTCTTACGACGCACAATTCCATGAATCTTAAAATAGATTAGCTTTCTTATAAAAACTAGATGATTTTGAATGAAATGAACTATAAGAATTAAACGAACATCTACATCATGCATATATGACTCAAAGCTTGCATGCTATAATGTGGTATTTATTCATAATTTGGTTGCCAAATCTCATGCGTGCAATGCACGTGTACCTTACTCTAGTCTAAATAGTGTTTGTGTGTGTGTTGTGCGTGTTGAGGTGCGAATTGTCTTTTTTTGGGTACACATTAAGCTTGTTCTTCCGAAATTTCAAGTCGCGCCTTGTTATGCCGAAAATTCAAGCTAGTGTCTCTGTCTATCGTGCTGCGAAACTCCCGCCTCTTCAACCCGCGCCTTGTTAGCCCGAAATATTTAAGATATATCTTTGTCTTGTTGTGCTCCGACAACTCCCTCCATCTCAACCCGCGCCTTGCTATTCCGAAATTACAACGCGCACGAAAACTCCCACCTCCTCTGAAATCCCGACACGCGAAATGCCCGTGTTTCCCCTGAACCAAAAGAACCACCTCAAATCGGTGGGGGTACTTTCGTATCTTACCCCACATTTCTGACAAGCGTGTCTCTAAGCCTTGGTTCCCCACTGCCATCCTATCCGCCCACCCATTCGTACACCGAGGCCGCAAAAACCCACGATGAAACCCCACACCCTGCTCCGTCCACCACCCAGCCGGAGCCTCTTCCCCGACGACGTCGTCCATAGCAACACCTCGACATCCGTCATCCACCGTACCGGATGAGGATCCGTCATCGATCTCATCGTCCCGCCGGTTCAGCCACCCTGTCCTCCACCTCCAAGGAGCTGCACCGATGTTCACCTCGTCATTTGCGCCACCTCCATTCCCACACCGACATCTTCACCTGCACCACTGGAAGAGCATCATCATCACCATTTCCTCGGATGAAGCAGCAGCCTAATCGGCGCCACCAAAGAGGTTGTACACTAATCGCCGCATTTTCTTCTTGATTCGATCTCACGGTGCTGCCGGCGCTCGGTCCCGAGCCGACACGGCGCGGCTCCATCCACGGCGGCGTCACCGGCCACTTCCTCCACGGCGTCACTCCCTCGGCAGCGACGTCCACATCAGTAGGAGCTGCTGCTGCTTTAGCTCTCGCTCGCGCTGCTACTCTGCTCTTGCTCTCGGTCCCCTGCCGGGTCCGCTCTTGCTATTGCTCTTGCTCGCACTGCTGCTCTGGCTCTTGCTCTTGCTTGCGATGCTTCTCTGATTTAGCTACACTTCAGTCGACTGAATCGA
>NC_041384.1:528803379-528870961 GCF_002162155.2 Triticum dicoccoides
GCTCACCGGAGAGGTACCCTACTATCTATCTTAGGGTTCAGGATGGGGGCGGTGGTCGCCGGCGGTGGCGGGGCGTTGGCGGGGCGCTGGCATGGGGATCGCCGGAGAAAAAGCTCGGCACGAGGGGGGGCTAGAGGGATGGCCGGGGCGGCGGCGGACCGGCAATGGGGAGTGTTTTCGAGGCGGTCGGGGCGGCGCACCGCCGGTCGTGGGCGGCGGGGGGCTCCTGTTTGGCCGGTGGTGGCTGGCGGCTCAGGAGGGTGGAGGTTGAAGATGAACCACAGGCCCTTGATTTTGTATCCAACAGCTGCAAAATCGACTGACTAGAGATGAAAAAGTCAGTCGACCGACGTGTAGCCTCACCTTGCTAGTGCATTCAGTTTCGACGGCAAAATTCAGTTTCGACAGCAAAATTCAGTCTCGATAGTTAAGTTCAGTTTCGACAGTTAAGTTCAGTACAGTTAAGTTCAGAGATGAGCGGCTGATGTATTTTACATCTAGCACTTTGTGGTTATGTATTTTACGTCATGTATTGGAGATGCTATTAGAATTCCACTCAGGTTAACGTTGTTCGTTGTCTCTCTTGTCCTGCTTCAGCCTCGGTGTCGTACAACTCACCGGAGCTGCTCCAACGATGAAACCCTCCATCACAGCGGAGCAGTACCTCGGGCTCCATCTCCAGACGCCTAAGATCTTCTTCCCCTCCTCCAACAGCCAAGTCAGCTGGAGCATCCTCACCGGCCAACCTAATCACGCTGAGATCGACATGGCTTCGCCAAAGAGGTTATACACTTGTTGCATCTTTTTTTTACTCTACATGTTATATATATTGTCCACTGAGCACTCGTAGTAACGGGAAATACGATTATTTTATCCTACTATATGACAAGCAGTGAGGTACCAGGCAACCTAGCTATCCGTGATGGACTCTCTTAAACGCCATCATTATTTATCTCTACGCGTTTGAGCTGTGCATTTGTCGTTGGGCCTGGGAGTTGAGCTAGTATGGCAGTGGCCTGGGTCCAAAGTAATAGAAGTAGCACAAAAACATTTTTTTAGTGTAGGATTTTCCTTGCTCAAGCCTTCCTACTAGAATCGCCAGTGCTTGAAAGGAAAAGTGAATGAAAAACATCGGTATTGGAAAGTTTCCTATGGTACTACTTTTCATGAATTTGGTGCAAAGGAATGGAGCAAAGGAAAACTGTAGGATTTGTTCCTTTAGTGTCTCCTTGAAAGAAAAACCGTAGGAATTCTAATTTCCACTTCTCCTCCTTTTCATATTCCTATTCATCAAGCACAAGACTAAGAGATAGTAGCATAATAGCATTATAACCGTACATTTTCTTGTGGTTTGACTTAATCTCACCATGCTTTTTTGCATCATGTGATCTTCCAATTGTTGTGAATCAAACACCCAGATTGGCAGAAATCCTGTGTTTTTAAGTTCTCTGTTTTGCACGTGCATTCCTATCCTATTCCTGTCTATTTCCTATCCCTGCATTGTTAGAATCCTCAAATTCAAACAAGCCCTTACTCAATTACTTCTGTTACAGATATGTGTCAAAGAAAACCTTGTGTGGTTTGTCCTGCTCCTGCGGCGCTGTGTTCCACCCCAGCTTAGCTGCTCCAACAACGGAAGGGTTCACCACATCAGGGATCCGCTCTCCAGACTGTCTTTCGCCGCCTCAGATCTTCTTCCCCGCTGCCGGCAGCCACGGCAACTGCATTACCATCATCAACTGAGCAGATGACCTTGAGGACTACACGGGTCCGCAAGAGAGGTCGCACTCTTCCGTTGTATTCACCTATGATGACATGCTACATTATCGTTGTATTCGCCTATTAGACTCCGAGTCAGGTCCAAACTAATGCTGAAACTTGAGTTTTTAAATGGTTGTGGGGTACATATTGGGGCAGCAATCAGTACTATCTATCTACTATCTGGTTAATCTCCGGTGTGTACTATGAGTTTCATGTTGGGTGCAAACAAACATTAAAGGAGGCATTATCTGTATTTTTAACTAAAGCTATTATCTGCCTGCTATCATTGGTTTTGGGTCTATCCACAGTTTGCTACCATCACTCTGGATTTATGCATGCACTCCTTACATAATCTCACTATGTTTTATTCCTGTGCATGCCAGTTATTGTACACAATGGAACTGATCATGTAGAGCAAAAGAGACGAGCCTTGCGTGGCAATAAAATTTCATGCAGACGTTGTTCCATGGGGGGCGCAAAGGCAGCCCCCCTCCACCCATTTTGGATCATAATCAAGAGGAAGATAATTGTTCTGAGGGGGATTCAGAAGGAGAAGACCACTCTTATTTACCCCATGAGGTCTTTGCTCTAACTTGGCATGCTGATGTTGGTAATATCATGCATATGGTGCCTTGCATTGCTTACTGTATACATTAAAGATGTCATCTGCTTAGTTTAGACATGCTTTGTGTCAATGCCATCTGTTTAGTTTCTTTATCGTATATGTGAATCATGCAATGCCATCTTGTCTAGTCAGGCATCATATATGTGAATTTTGTAATGCCACCCTGGTTAGCCAGTCATCTTATATGTGAATTATATCATGCCATCATTTTTTTATTACGTGTTAAATTTGTCAACAATTTTAGTACATTCAATTACTGTTCCTGTGCATCAGCCATTCGACACGCTCATGGAAAAATCTGGAGTGGAAACAAGGTCTTTAGAGCAGACAATGCTATCTGATGAAGCGCATGTCTTGCTGGTTACCGATAGCTCCTCAGAGGAGGATTCAGAGACAGATGACTAGTCATATTTCCCCCCGAGGTGCATGCCCTAACTTGGCAGGGTTATGTTGCTCATATCGTGTGTATGGTATCTTGCATTGCTATGTCATTTGCTTAGTTTAGACATGCTTTGTGTGAATTCCACCTATTTAGTGTCTAATTACCATATATGTGAATTATGCAATGTCATCTTGTTGCAAGACATTATATATGTGAATTATGCAATGTTATCTTGTTGCAAGGCATTATGTATGTGAATTATGCAATGCCATGCTGTTTAGGAAAGCGTCATATATGTGAATTATATCATGCTGTCCTTTTTTTGTATTTCTCATTGCTTTTGTCGACAATGTTTGTATATTCAACTGCTCTTCATGTGCATTAGCCATTTGAATAGGTGATGGAGAAATCTGGAGTGAAAACAAGGTCTTTAGAGCAGACAATGCTACCTGCTGAAGCAGATATCTTGTTGGTTACAGATAGCTCTTCAGAGGAGGATTCATAGGCAGATGACCAGTCCTATTATCCCCCTGAGGTGTATGCTCAAACTTGGCAGGGTTATGTTACTCATATAATGCATATGTTGTATTGCAATGCTTAGTTTTTACATCATATGCACAATATTGCATGCCATCTCCTTAGTTGACACATCATATATGCGATTGCCCTCTGCTCACTTCCTTAGTATATAAATCATATATTTGAATTATGTCATGCCATGATGTTTACATAGACAGCATGTATCTAAATTATGGCATGCCAACCCATTTTCTAAAGACCTAATATAGTTATATCATCTCATCCTGTTTACATAGTCATCATATTTTAAATTATGTCATTCTATCTGTGAATTATATCATGCCATCATGTTTCCATCGATGGCATGTTTGTGATTTATGGCATGCCAACCACTTTAATAGACACATCGTATAGTTATATCATGTAATCCTGTTTACATAGTCATCATATTTTGAAGTATGTCATTCTATCCTGTTTAGTTAGCCATCATATCATGTTTAATTAGCCATCATATATGTGAAATTATGTCCTGCTATTCTGTTTGCTTAGACAACATAAATGTGAATTATTTCATGCCCTATTTTCTTCCCTACTATCCATTGCACCTATCTATCTTACAATGTCTATACATTCAATTACTTTTCTAGTTTATCAGCCATTTCAATTGGAGGGAGTGATGGTAGTATCTGTGGGAGTAAAAACACGGTCTTAGAAAATATCGTGCTACATGTCGATGCAGATAGAACTACAGTTGTACTTGCCCAAGAACCAGCCCCACCACACATAACCCACACTTATGCAGATTGTACCCCTACCCAGTTGGACAGAGAACCAGCTACACCCCTTCTAACCGCAACCCCAGCAGATAGACACCCAGTTCCCGTTGACACAGCACCGTGTCCACCACAGAGCATCCAAACACGAGCAGTTAGTAAGGCAACTGCAGTGCCCAAATCACGAGAACCACCACTCCGAACCTGAAGTCAATGCTTAAAGCAGAAGAAGAATTGTTCTCAGGTCAGGTTCCGTAGTTATGGTTCATACTAATTTGCTCTTGCATCACTGTATTTACTGATACCAACTAATTTCAAATTTGAAGGATGCAATTGAAACTCCAATGGCGCAACAGGTATGTTTTAAACCTGTTTCTTCAACGTGTTTGGCTGTTTGCTGTTGTAACTTGCTCTATGTTGATTTCAGTTTCAATTGAATAAACAGTTGTGTTCTCATGCCGTGCACATTACAAGTGTTGTTATTGCTATGTAGTTTCCCACACTTATATTCTGTCTACGCTGCTTTGTCTTAAATAGATATGATTCGAACTATATCTATCTTGATTTGGCAACATAAACTAGAATGATATAGACCATATAGTGACCATACTACATAGATATATGTTTGTTTCATGCTGTTATCCTGTCCACCTTACTACTGAACTGGTTTACCAAAATGAGTTTCATATACTACATTGTAAACCTGAGATGTGTTTGTTTGTTTCTCTTTTAGAACAGGGATAAAATATTGGAGAAGAGTACCCCTTTATGCAATGGTAAAGGAAGTAATGCAGATAAGGTTCAAGATAGTGAGACATCCCTTTTGGTCTCCAAGAAAGCTGACAAAGACTATATTGAAGACACTGAGACAACCCCAAAGTCCTGTCTTGATGTAGTGTTCGAGTTACTAGCTACCACTACTGGCACCAGCTCTTCGAACTCGTTACCTAAATCAGTTCGGCTTCTTGAGTCTCAACTTCAAGTTGAAAGACATCGATCAGATGTTATGCGACAGGAAGCCGAAGGACTGAGGAAGTCCCTGCAGAATTCAGATGCATACTTTCTGGTGCAACAGCAAGCGCTGGAGGACTTAAGCGCCAAACAAGAGAAAGTTAATAAGCTTGCTAAGCATCTTGCCAGCATTATTGGTACCCAGGATATTGTTTCTTGAGCTCTTCTGAAGTGGTTTCAGTTCTGGACTTGTTTTGCTGCGGCGTTTATATGCTGCTGTGTTCCCTATATTTGCACTGGTGGTGAACTTTGATGCCCAGTGGATGTAATATGTGTAATAGCCGTGATAGCCTAGTGTAAGTTGCTTGCTTATTTATTTCCTTGTTGTCTTGTTTATTTGTTTGCTTGTAGTCAGTGCAGTTCTTTTTCTGTGGTTTGCTAGTGGCTGCAATAACCTATTTTTTAAAACTAGGCCACAATAACCATGGGCTAATATTTACTGTAGTGACACTGGGCTTCCTACGGGCCGTATAAACAGTGGGCCTTCTACGGGCCGTAGAAACAGTGGGCCTTCTACGGGCCGTAGAGACAATGGGCCTTCTACGGGCCGTATCATCAATGGGCCTTATAGGGGCCGTATGATTGATTGGCCAAACATGGGCCAAACAGACCGCATTCTGGCCATAAACGGGCTAGAGTTGGAATCGTCCCTTCATGGGCCGACCATAATGGGCCATCGTTAATAGGCCGTATTTGATGACGCTATGAAAACGGCCCAACGTATTAACGGACCACAAACGGGCCGACTATAACCACGGGCTGAATTTGGCCCACAAGCAGAAAATGACAGTAACGGGTCGTAAGTAAACGAATGCTGGAAAATAGCCCAAGAATAAATGGGCTCTGAGAAGGCCGAAAGATAACATGGGCTGGAAACGGCCCAACGGAATAACAGGTCGTTAATGGGTATAAAGTGATACACTGTTCTTTACGGGCCAGTTTCACCACGAGCCGTTAATGGTTGTAAAGTGATACACTGTTCATTACAGGCTAGTTTCACCACAGGTCGTTAATAGGCCAAGAGTTACATAGGGCCTCATATGGGCCGAAAGACGTCATGGGCCATACATGGGCAGAAGTGAAAACGGGCTGTAATCATATTGGATGGCCCAGATGATGCTACTGGGCCTAATTCAAATAGGGCGTAACGGGCCTTGGGTTAGCGGGCTGTAAATGGGCTATATGCGAACAGGCCATTAACAGGCTTTCCATGGGCCGGCCCGCCACCTTTTGACCAAGTCAAATGGGCCGGCCTTTTCACAGGAATGGGCCTCTGTTGGGCCGTGCCATGTGTCGATGTATCATAGGCGCCTTCTGTCCAATGAGTGGATGACATCTGTCCCGGCGATGAGCCGAGACGTGTTTCCTCCAGCCAATGATGATTTTACACGTGGAAAATCCCCATTGGTCGGGTCCATTAATGGGTTATCGGATCCAAAACCCGACCCGATAGCTTAACGGCGTTCCGTTACGATGGATGCCACATGTCGGTCACCGTTGACGAAAGCACTTTTGTGACGCGCGATTTATCGTCATGGAAGTGGACACTTTCGTGATGATAATTTTGGTAATGTCATGGAACACTTCTACGACAGCACAGGTATGACTATCTTGATTCTGTCATAAAATCGTCATGGATGTACATGCATGAAAGAAAACCCGACCTACTGTGACAAACACGTATCATCGCGGAAGTGTATTTTTTTGTAGTGTCACCTACCGAACTTGCTCGTGCTGTTGTGAGAGCTCTAGTAGAAGATCACCTGAAGACCCAGGCATCTTCTCCGCGGGACGACCCGTCAGCATACCTGCAGACATAACTCTGTTAGCCGGCTTCTTCGCCGAACTCCTTTAAAAAGTTCGTTCAAGCACTTACTAAAAATGCCGCGCCGAAGCCGCTTATTCTCCTTCACAGAGTCCGCAAGCTGTGCTCGGACATCATTCAGTTCCATGCCCAGCCGGATATTGGCGTCTTGGAGATTATTTTTCTCCTGCCTGACTCGCGTAAGTAGGCGCTCGCCAGCATTTAGCTATCGATCAGCACGTGCCGCATTCACCGCCTCGGCCTCCGGATTCACCCCGGGGCCATCTGCAAAATCTATTATTAGATTTGCATGCATGTCGTATACTACCTGGTACCTGTATTCTTTGAAATGAAAACAAGTGTTACCAGAGGGGCCCTTCTCGGACTCCTTCAACGCGGCAATAGCGGCCCCTAGCTGGGCCTTGCACTCCTCTAGCTCTTGAGACAGGAGGGAATTCTTCTCTGTAAGAACCTGCACAAATAATGATCCTTAAATCAGTTGCGTCAACTGTTTCAAGTCTCAGGGGCTACTGATACATATAATCGTCAGATTTCCTTACCCGTATATCCCTTACATACTGGTCCGTGGCTCGGGCTAGACCATTCTGAGCAGCACAGATGTACGCATCTGCTGAGTTGAAAGCATCGAATGCCTCTTGGGAGAAACAAGCGTCACAGAGTACGGCCCGGCGACGCCTGTGATTCATGGTGCTCTCCACTTCAGAATTTGTAGCGGATAGTCTATCCGCATCCTCTATAGGAGGAGCATCCGGCGTCCGCCCCGTGTTAGCTTCTGCCTCTATGTCCGGCCCTGGAGCCCGACTGGTGGAGGCGTGATCGGCAGCCTCTCCGGATATAGTCCGGCGAGCATTTTTTCTACTAAGAAACACAGACGCCATTATCTTTTAAGAAAGATGATAACCACGGCGCGAGATTTTGTGTCATACCTCTGCGCCAGCGTCTCCATCCTGACCGCCTTCCTTTTTGGCCTACCCGGCTTCGGTGCCCCTTGTTGGCGAGTCGCTGTGGGTTCGGCACGGTGTCCCGAAGGCCTTCCCTGTAAAACACCATATGTGTATGGTAGGTGAAGTGCGTAAAAGGGGATCCTTTTTGGAAGTTGGGACTCCGATCTTTTCTTAGATGCGATGTAGGGAGTAGTCTAGGATAGTCGGTCGTTAGGGACACCATGGCGTCATCACATCTCCATTGATAGAATTTCCTGTCTATCAGCTCCACAAATATGTCCGGATCCTCTTCGAGTCCGGGGTCGAGGGCCCGGTCAGGGTCCTCCAGTTGTGGAGGTGGGCTGTTGACCTCCCTTACAACTTTTTGCAGTTCCTGCCGTGAAACGGGAAGGTGAGTATTTACAACACAGAATGCGGGAAGGTTGGGAGTAAAGAGTGATAGCTCACCCAGCTTGGAGAGTTGTACATGGAGAATCCATCCCGCGGCTTAATACGGATGAACTCCTCTTCCTCTCCCTTGAACAACTCGGACAGAATTTTTCCTAAAGCAGCAGTGGAGTCCGGTCCCTTACGCCCGCAGCGGGTGGCATCATCTTCCTCGTTAAAACACCACAGGGGGTGCCCTCGATATTGAAGCAGCTGCACCCCCCGCATTATGCATATTGACATAACCTGGGGTATTGTCAATCCTGATTGAGCCTGCGCTTTAATCCGGCCCATCGGGTAAAGGACTTATCCGTTGTCTTCCTCCTGGGGGCTCTGTGGGTGCCAACTTCGGCGTTTCTTCAGAGGAGCATTGTTGAACTCCGGAAGACCCCTCCAAACAGGGTCTGGAAGAGGGACGTCCTTCATGTAAAACAACTCCGATGGCCAGTCCTCGGACTTCTTCTTCGGGGTACCGGATAGGTATCCGGTCTCGGCGATGCGCCATATTTCGGCTCCGCCCACTTGATAAAGGGACCCCTCCTGTGTACGGGGCACAAGGCATAATAGCCTCTTCCACAGCTCGAAATGAGCCTCGCAACCCAGAAATAGCTCACAAAGGGCAACATAACCGACGGTGTGTAATATGGAAGCAGGGGTGAAATTATGCAACTGGAGGCCGTAAAACTCCAGGAGTCTGCGGAGGAACGGATGGATTGGAAATCCAAGTCCCCTTAGTAAGTAAGGGACAAGGCATACCCGCTCCCCTTGGAGGGATTGGGGAAGCTCTCCCCTTGCTCCCCGCCATTATAGGCGGCGAGCCTGGCTCGGACAGGGACTATATACGCTGGAGGGAGAAATCCATGGGTCTGCAACTCTACTAATCGGCTGTGCAGGACGGAACACTTCTCCCAATCACCGGGCTTAGGTCTACGTGAGCGATGGGAGGAGCTGCGATGGCCGGCCATGATGGCATGGATTTTTCCGAGCGCGCTTTGATGGATTCTCGCCATGGGAGGATGGTGTGGATTGGATCCGAGAATCCCCATCCCTTTAATAGACGATTTATTTACCTGGCTAGGGGGGCGAATGTAAAAATGCCCTAGCTCCTCGCATTCGCTCGACACGTGGAAGATAGCCTTTATTGGGCGCAGAAGCCAAGAAGTCCAACATTTATGGGAGCCGGACACTACTTAGCAGATATTCAAGATTTGGAGAAGAACCCGCCTTGCAATGCCGAACACAATACTGCGCGCCGGACTCATCATCATTGAAGCCTGGTTCAGGGGCTACTAAGGGAGTCCTGGATTAGGGGGTCTCCAGACAGCCGGACTATATCCTTTGGCCGGACTGTTGGACCATGAAGATACAAGATTGAAGACTTCGTCCCGTGTCCGGATGGGACTCTCCTTGGTGTGGAAGGCAAGCTAGGCAATACGGATATGTCGATCTCCTCCCTTGTAACCGACCATGTGTAACCATAGCTGTCGGTGTCAAAACCGGCGGATCTCGGGTAGGGGGTCCCGAACTGTGCGTCTAGGCCGGATGGTAACATGAGACAAGGGACACGAAGTTTTACCCAGGTTCGGGCCCTCTCGATGGAGGTAAAACCCTATGTCCTGCTTGATAAATATTGATGATATGGGTAGTACAAGAGTAGATCTACCACGAGATCGAGGAGGCTAAACCCTAGAAGCTAGCCTATGGTATGATTGTTGATGTGTACGTTGTCCTATGGACTAAAACCCTCCAGTTTATATAGACACCGGAGAGGGTTAGGGTTACACCAAGTCAGTTACAATGGTAGGAGATCTTCATATCCGTATCACCAAGCTTGCCTTCCACGCCAAGGAAAGTCCCTTCCGGACACGGGACGGAGTCTTCAATCTTGTATCTTCATAGTGCAGGAGTCCAGCTGAAGGTATAGTCCGGCTATCCGAACACCCCCTAATCCAGGACTCCCTCAGTAGCCCCTGAACCAGGCTTCAATGACGACGAGTCCGGCGCGCAGATTGTCTTCGGCATTGCAAGGCGGGTTCCTCCTCCAAGTACTTCATAGAAGATTTTGAACACAAAGATGGTGTCCGGCTTTGCAAAATAAGTTTCCACATATTGCCATAGAGAGAATAATATTTACACCAATCTAATCTGCTAACGTATTCCATAGCGTGTCACACCACGGCCAAGCCTTTATCCGAGTCGTTTCATTATCCCACCTCAGCGCATCATGCGAGGCGGTTTCCTTGGCACGTCTTGTTAAAGCAGAGATCGTGTCCCCTTATCCCGGGATTCTCATCAATACGGGCGTGGGTATCCCAACCGCGCCATTGATTATGGCGCTTGGAGATAAGCGAGTCTTACCAGGCTGGTGGGGACATGTAGTTGCGTCCACCCATATAAGGGGATAAAGATCCACCTTTTCACCTACGCCTTCTTCCTCCTTCGCCTATCCATTCTTGCGCACTCGAGCTCCAGCGCCCAAGTTCGCACTCCCCACCTCAACCTTCTCCAGCCATGTCCGGAGCGGGAGGCAAGTGGATGGTCTCCTCCGTCACGGAGGGACATATCAAAAAGCTGAGGAAGGCCAGATACCTGTCTAACGACATCGTGTACCGGCTCCCCGAAAAGGGGCAGCTCATCCCCACCCCTAGGCCCCATGAGAGGGTGGTGTTCCTCCCCCATTTCCTCCGCGGACTGGGCTTCCCTCTTCACCCATTTGTCCAGGGGCTCATGTTCTACTACGGCCTGGATTTCCATGATCTGGCCCCGAACTTCGTCCTCAACATCTCGGTGTTTATCGTCGTGTGCGAGGCCTTCCTCCGCATCCGCCCCCATTTCGGCCTATGGCTCAAGACATTCTACGTCAAGCCGAAGGTGGTGCGCGGCAACCAGGCGGAGTGCGGATGCGCCATGGTGGGAAATATGGCCAACGTCCTCTGGCTCGAGGGCTCCTTTGTGAAGACCCTGAAGGGGTGGCAATCGGGATGGTTTTACATCATCGAGCCGCGCGACGCCGAATGGGTCGCACCCCCTGAGTTTCGATCCGGACCCCCTACGCGGTTCACCTCCTGGAAGGAGACGGGCCTGTCGTGGGGTAAGAAGGGAGAGCTGACCGGACTCCAAACATGCGTCCAAACCCTGGTGGACAAGAAGCTCAAACTTGTCAACGTAGTCCAAGTTATGCTCATCCGCTTGATCCTCCCATGTCAACAACGGGCTTTCAACCTGTGGGAGTTCGACCCGACACGACACCAAACTCTGAGCAGGCTCTTCAACACGACGTACGAAGATGCCTGGAAGGTGCTTTTCAAGGGCGCCGAGGCTCTCGCATCCGCTACCGAGGATCGCAGATTCAGTGCGCAGCGTAATGCTCTTGCGGTAAGCTGTTTTTTCCTTTTACAGGGTATTAGTTTTTCATAGTTTGACTCCATGCGGGATCTAAACTCCCTTACCTTTGATAGGATTGGCAGCTGACATCCGAACAGATCAACTGTCCGACTCGTTTGCCCGAAGGCCTAGCGGATGCTCGCTTGGCGAAGCTGCTGGTTTCGGCACCCTATGTGGTGCCGGAGAAGAAGGCCCTAAAAAAGGCCACGGGGACTCGAAAGAGTGCCCGACGCCAGGAGGCGTCGGATCCATCATCCGACGGTTCCGAGGCGCATTCCTCCCATAAAGACGAGGAGGAAGAAGAAGAGACCTCTCCCCCTCCAGCGGGGGGATAGAAGAAAAAGAAGGCTGCCCTCTCGGGGGAGGCCGGAGGGTCCAAGAAGGGGAAAACCCTTCGTCCGGACTGCTCCACCAATGCCGACGGCGGCGGAGAGGAGTGGCAGCCCAGGGACAAGCCCCTGGCAAAATCGTAAGTATTCGGATACCACAGTAATTCATAGTATTTGTTTATTGCACAGCTTTCCTTACGTCAAATATGTTTATGCAGCCCACCCAAAGACCGGCTCGACGCGTTGTCGAGCGGCTCACTGGACTCGTCGGATGTGAACTCGCTTCCGATGGCTTCCTCCCCCCGCCCTACGGACGACACCGAAGTGTTGTCCCAACAGGTTCCAAGCTGGGAGGAGGTGGTCCTGGAGGCGCCGCAAGGCGACCTTCCGGACTCCAGGAGTAAAGAGGATGAACCCCCCCGGGGCTCCAAGTCCGGCTCTAGGCCGGACACCGCTCCGGAACCTTCAGAGGTTCCAGAGTCCGGCGGGGGACCTCCTTCCAAGAGGAGCAAGTCCGCCGTGCCGGTGGCCCCCGTCCAACCGGAGGTGCCAGTCAATATGTTGGAGGCGCTCCAAGGCGCCTCCATCGACGAGGAGCACCGCACTATTATGAGTACGGTGGTCCGGAAGGTTCAGTCCGCAAGAGCGGACTGACTGAAGCTTGTACTAGCCTTTTGACAGGCTTTGAGGTAAGTAAAGAATGTGTGAATAATAGTACCGCATAGACAGTAGCTCCTGATGCTCTGTTTGGCGTTCGGGAAGAAAAGCCGAATAGAGGATCAAATAGAATTCGCAGGAGTCTAACAAAAATGAGTCAATATGCATATGCAGGCTTCCCTGCTTGCGTCCGCCGCACTGACTGCGGAAGTGGATACGCTAAAGCAGAACCTCGAGCGGTCCGAGAAAGAGCTCGAGCGTGCCAAGAAGAAGCTCGAGGATAATGAAGGTAAGAAATACCTTGTTTTTGAATATATATAAAAAGGTGCAATTGCAAAGAATGACAGGATTATCGTGGCTATTGTAGGGGCCACGTCTGAAGTGGCGACCCTTAAGCAAGCGCTGGTCGAGGCCGAGAAGAGGGCGGCCTCGGAGCACACCGAGCGGGAGAAGTATGAGGCCGAGGTTGGCAAGGTGCGGCAAGAGCTCCAGGCTCTCATGGAAAAACATGAGAGTTTGGAGCTTGACTCGAAGATGCAAGCGTCCGAACTCGTGGTGGCTATCGAAAATGCCAAGTCTTCCAAGGGCGAATCCCATAAGACCCTCCAGGAGTTGGATGAGGTGAAGAAGATAGCGGCGGGTAAGGCATTCTTTATGCAAAGCAAACACATAAACGTGAGTTACTTGTTACTTACCCGAATCTGGAGCTCTCCAGGAGCGTTCGCAGATCTTCTCCGGAGTGTGTCCGATGCCGCTGCATTTTATCGAGCCGAGGAGGGCAGCTCGACGGAGAAGGTGTTCTGGTCTCAGTACGCTGAGGCCGGACACCCCGTGCCCCTGAGCGACCAGCTGAAGCAACTGGTCAAGCTCCACAAGGTGGACGAACAGGCCATGAAGGGCCTCATTGTTCGGCTGTGGCCTGGAGGGCCTCTACCTGGGAGCTATTTCGGGCTGGTGCGGCGGCTGGGGGAGGCCTGTCCAAGGCTCGAAGTCATCAAGCGCTCCGTCTGCATTGAGGGTGCCCGTAGGGCCCTTGCCCGTGCTAAGGTGCACTAGGGCAAGCTGGATGCTGAGAAGCTTGTGAAGGACGGGCCACCACCGGGGAAGGAGCATCGCAAGCCCGAGAATTACTATAAGGATGTTCTGAAGGGTGCCTACCTTGTGGCGGATGAATGTTCTAGGGATGTAATTTTTGAGTGAAACTTGCTCGTTTTGTCCTGTGCGCTAAAAACTTGTTTATATGCGCTAAGCAATGCTGTTGGAATTTAAAATATTACCTTCTGTGCGGCTGTTTATCGATTCTGAGAGATGGCGAGTCGTCGGCTTCTGCCCCCATGCCGCTAGTGCTGGGGTGTTCGGGGATAAACCTGAGCGCTCTTTTTCCCATGTCTGGGTCCTTCGAGGGAGGCGCTCAGCCCAACAAACAAGGCAATCGGGCTATAATGCGTGAACACTCTCACTTAGCCATAGAATTCTATAATGCCGTGGTTGCGCGGCCTCCCCGGCCATGCTTCCTGTCGGTGTCAAAACCGGCGGATCTCGGGTAGGGGGTCCCGAACTGTGCGTCTAGGCCGGATGGTAACAGGAGGCAGGGGAAACGATGTTTTACCCAGGTTCGGGCCCTCTTGATGGAGGTAAAACCCTACGTCCTGCTTGATTAATATTGATGATATGGGTAGTACAATTGTAGATCTACCACGAGATCAGAGAGGCTAAACCCTAGAAGCTAGCCTATGGTATGATTGTTCTTCGTCCTATGGACTAAAACCCTCCGGTTTATATAGACACCGGAGAGGGATAGGGTTACACAGAGTCGGTTACAATGGTAGGAGATCTACATATCGTATTGCCAAGCTTGCCTTCCACGCCAAGGAAAGTCCCTTCTGGACATGGGACGAAGTCTTCAATCTTGTATCTTCATAGTCCAGGAGTCCAGCCGAAGGTATAGTCCGGCTATCTGGACACCCCCTAATCCAGGACTCCCTCAGTAGCCCCTGAACCAGGCTTCAATGACGATGAGTCCGGCGCGCAGATTGTCTTTGGCATTGCAAGGCGGGTTCCTCCTCCAAGTACTTCATAGAAGATTTTGAACACAAAGGTAGTGTCTGGCTCTGCAAAATAAGTTTCCACATATTGCCATAGAGAGAATAATATTTACACAAATCTAATCTACTGACGTATTCTGTAGCATGACATCACACCACGGCCAAGTCCTTATTCGAATCGTTTTACTGTCCCACCTCAGTGTGTTTAGCGAGGCGGTTTCCTTGGCACATCTTGTTAAAGCAGAGATCGTGTCCCCTTATTCTGGGATTCTCATCAATACGGGTGTGGGTAACCCAACCACGCCATTGACTATGGCGCTTGGGAAATAAGCGAGTTTTACCAGGCTGGTGGGGGTGCATAGTCGCATCCGCCCATATAAGGGGATAAGGATCCACCTTTTCATCCACGCCTTCTTCCTCCTTTGCCTATCCATTTCCGCGCACTCGAGCTCCAGCGCCCAAGTCCGCACACCCCACCTCAACCTTCTCCATCCATGTCCGGAGCAGGAGGCAAGTGGATGGTCTCCTCCGTCACGAAGGGACTCGTCAAAAGACTGAGGAAGGTCGGATACTTATCTAACGACATTGCGCACCGGCTTCTCGAAGAGGGGCAGCTCATCCCCACCCCTAGGCCCCATGAGAGGGTGGTGTTCCTCCCCCATTTCCTCCATGGTATGGGCTTCCCTCTCCACCCATTTGTCTAGGGGCTCATGTTCTACTATGGCCTGGATTTCCACGATCTGGCCCCGAACTTTGTCCTCAACATCTCGGCGTTTATCATCGTGTGCGAGGCTTTCTTCCGCATCCGCCCCCATTTCGGCCTATGGCTCAAGACTTTAAATGTCAAGCCGAAGGTGGTGCGCGGCACCCAAGTGGAGTGCGAAGGCACCATGGTGGGCAAGATGCCCAACGTCCTATGGTTCGAGGGCTCCTTCGTGGAGTCCCTAAAAGGGTCGCCGTCGGGGTGGTTTTACATCACCGAGCCACGCGACCCTAAATGGGTCGCAGCCCCCGAGTTCCGATCCGGACCCCCTACGCGGCTCACCTCCTGGAAAGAGACGGGCCTGTCGTGGGGTAAAAAAGGAGAGCTGACCGGAATCCAAACATGCGTCCAACCCTGGTGGACAGGAAGCTCAAACTTGTCAACGTAGTCCAGGTTATGCTCATCCGCCGGATCCTCCCGTGTCAACAACGGGCTTTCAACCTGTGGGAGTTCGACCCGGCGCGGCACCGAACTCTGAGCAGGCTCTTCGACACGACGTACGAAGATGCCTGGAAGGTGCTTTTCAAGGGCGCCGAGGCCCCCGCATCCGCTACCGAGGATCGCGGATTCAGCACGCAGCATCACGCTCGTTGCGGCAGTGGTACCGCCGCAGCGCCTGCTGGTACCTTGCCTCCCTCAATGCAGCTTCGCGACGTCATTCCTCCCCCAGTACGAGTTCCATCCCCCGTGTGGCGTCCTGCTGCGTTTCATCAAACGCCAGGACCTGTGCGGAGCGATGCTTGACCTCGTGAGGGAGGACCGCTTCGGCTCCATAGACAAGGAAGAATGGGGTGTCGCCCGTCGTCTTAGTGGCAGTGGTGCGGATGGACCACAGCATGTACTGGAGCTCGTTGTGCCAACCCCTGCCGCAGGCCTCGAGCTTCTTCTTGAAGGTCCTGGTCTTGAGGCCTCTCAGGACCTCCGCGTTGGTGCGTTCAGCCTGGCCATTGCTCCTGGGGTGCGCCACCGAAGCGTAGCAGATCTATGTTCCAAGGTTAGCACAGTATGTTTTGAAGAGGTTACTGGTGAACTGCGAGCCGTTATCGGTGATGATGTGATTGGGGACCCCAAAACGGCTCACGAGGCCCTTGATGAACTTAACCGCGGAACCGGCTGGGATGGTGCGGACGGCTTCCACTTCCGCCCACTTGGTGAACTTGTCGATGGCGACGTAGAGGTAGCGGTAGCCCCCTGGCGCTCGGGGGAATGGGCCCAAGATATCCAGCCCCCAGACCATGAACGGCCATGTGAGCGGTATAGTCTAGAGGCCCTAAGCTGGTTGATGGATCTGCTTGGCGTGAAACTGGCAAGCTTCACACGACTTCACCATCTCAGTTGCGTTGTTGAGCATCGTGGGCCAGTAGAATCCACTGCGGAACACCATACCGACGAGAGTCCGTGACGATGAGTAGTGTCCGCAGTCCCCGCTGTGTATGTCAATCAACAACTCCTTCCGCTGGTCCCTGGAAATGCAACGCAACGAAACATCATTTGGTCGCTTCCTGTACAACTCACTGTCCTGGATGCAATATGTCGTGGCTTGCCGGGCCAAGCGCTCTGCGTCCTCTTCCTTCTCCGGTAGCGCCCCTTGCATCAGATATTCCTTGAATTCCTTCATCCAACATCCCTCTTGAGGCACGAGCGCCAAGAGCAAGCGAGCTCCTGAGGCTGGGCTCCCATGGCAGGCGGTTTTGGGAGCTCCTCCCAAGGCCGTGTCGTGCTTGAAAGTGGTGGCATCGCTGACGGCTTGAAGAGCCACTCCTCGAAGACGCCAGGCTCTTGGGGCTGCCGCTTGGATGCCCTCCTGGTGATGTCGTCGTCTTCGTCGTTGGTGCCACGGGGCACATGCTGCACCTCCAGGCCTAGGAACTGCTTTTCCATCTTACGTACTTCTGTGAGGTACGCCTCCATGTGCTCGTCCTTTAGCTTGTACACTTTGTTGGAGAAGTTGACAAGGAGCTGTGAGTCACCCCTAACGGTGGGGCGCTTCACCCCTAGAGTTGTTGCGGCCTTCAGGCCAGCTATGAGGCCTTCGTATTCTGTGATGTTGTTGGAGACCTTCTCGCCCTGCTGAAAGCAGAGCTGCACATCATAGTAGAGCTTTTCCTGCGTGGGCGAGATGAGTACTGCTCCAGCCCCCGTGCCCTGGTGTGCGAAGGCACCATCGAAATACATGACCCATCCGTCGGGCGCCTCACTTCCTGGCGAGGTGGACCGGTCCTCGCCTACTTCCAGCGCTGGGGCATTCGTCCATTCCGCCACGAAGTCAGCGAGTGCGGCTCCCTTGATGACCCTAGTGGTGCTGAACTCCAACTGGAATGCCTGCAGCTTGATTTTCCACTCGGTGACCCTTCCGGCAGAGTTGGGGCTCCTGAGCACCCTCTCCAACGGGTAGGATAAGACGACTTTGATGGGGTGGCCCTGGAAGTAGTGCCGCAACTTGCGCAAGGCCACCAGGAGTGCGAACAAGAGCTTCTGAGGGATGGGATAGCGTGCCCTCATGTCCCGCAACACCGTGCTGACGAAGTACACCGGGTGCTCGACGAGGACCGGCGTGTTGGTGGGGCTCGCGTCTTGTGCAAGCTGGGGTGCCTCCTGAGGTGGTGGGACCCCTGGCGCCTGGTCGCTTGCGGGAATCTCTACGGTGTCATCCTGCCGAGATTGGTCTTCTGTCGCTGACGATATGGCTCTTGTTGTGCCTTCCTGATCTTGTGTCATCTCGGCTGGCGACGTAGCTTGGTGCGGCGCACTCTTGGCCTGGTGCTCCTCCTGAACCGCCACTAGCGCAGCGCTGGCGGAGTATGGGGTGGCGGCAAGATAAAGTACTAGAGGCTCGAGAGGCTGTGGCTCAGGCTAGTCAGGTATCTCTTGAGGTCTTGGATGGCTTGGTCGGCCTCCGGAGTCCACTCGAACGGGCCCTTCTTCTTCATCAGCTTGAAGAAGGGTAAGGAGCGCTCTCCCAGCTTCGAGATGAAGCGCCCCAATGCAGTCACCCGGCCACCCTCCTTGAGGGTCTGCGGTGGGCTCATGCCCTCAATGTCCTTGATCTTCTCCGGGTACGCCTCGATCCCTTTGTGTGAAACGAGGAGTCCCAGCAACTTCCCGGAAGGGACACCGGACACACACTTTTCCGGGTTAAGCCGCAAGTTTACCTGGCGCAGGCTCTCGAAGGTCTCCTCCAGGTCTTGGATCAAGGTTCTCGCCTCCCGAGACTTCACCACAATGTCATCGACGTAGGCCTCCGTGTTTCTCCCGAGCTGCCGCCCTAAAGCGATGTGCATCAGCCGTTGAAAGGTCGGACCCGCGTTGCACAGTCCAAAGGGCATCCAGGTGTAGCAGTACACCCCACACGGGGTCAGGAATGCTATCTGCTCTACATCTTCCACCGCCATCTTGATTTGCTGATACCCTGAGAACGCATCCAGGAAGCACAGTAGGTCGCACTCGGCGGTGGAGTCGACCATCTGGTCGATGCGTGGGAGAGGGAATGGATCTTGAGGGCACGCCTTATTGAGGTCGGTGAAGTCGACACACATTCGCTCCTTCCCGCCTTTCTTCGGCACCACGACTGGGTTCGCCAGCCATTCAAGGTACCTAACCTCATGAATGGCACCTGCCGCCTCCAACTTGCGGGTCTCTTGGATGATGAAGGCATGCTTCTCCGTGGATTGCCACCTTGCTCGCTGCTTCACAGGGCGCACATTGGGGCACACCCTTAAGTGGTGCTGAATCACCTCTCTCGGGACCCCCACCATCTGATTGGGCTCCCATGCGAAGATGTCCTTGTTCGCGCGCAAGAACTTCACCAATGCTTCCTCTTAGCTGGAGTTGAGGCCGGCACCTATGGTGAAGGTGGCTCCCGAGGAGCCATCCTCGTCGATTGGCACCTGCTTGGTTTCTGCCTTGTCTTGGGTGAACAACTGCTTCTTCTTGGTTGGCGCGGCCTCCTTGGCCTCGGGGGCACCGGTGCCGACGGGCTGCACCACCGCAGTGGCCCTGAAGGCAAGTTTGAGCGCCTTCACGGCCACCTTGGTGCCCCCCTTCACGCTGAGGACACCTTTGCTTCCAGGAATTTTCATGAGGTTGTAGGCTGGATGATTCGCCGCCATGAACTGGGCCAGAGCTGGGTACCCAAGGATGGCGTTGTACCGAGGCCGATGCGGGCGATGTCGAAGTCGACCAGCTCGGTGCGGTAGTTGTCGCGTGTGCCGAAGGTGATGGGAAGGCAGATCTTCCCCAGTGAGCGGGCAGCGCCGCCACCAACTCCTGAGAAAGGCTTGCTGAGGCTGCCTACATGGAGAGCAAGTTGAGGCCAGCACCGCCGTCGATGAGGGTCTTGGTGACGGCCACATTGTAGATGGTGGGCGTGCAGAGATCAGAAGCATGCCCGAGCCGGTGGTGGTGACGGGGTGGTCTTATGTCGGGGGTTGGGTGCGACATGTGCCAAAGGATGGATTATCATGGTGGGGGCGAGTAGAACGTTGCCGGTGCCTGGAAACGGGATGAGGCGTAGACATGCACGCCGGCGAATCTTACCCAACTTCAGGGCTCTCCGGGGAGATAATACCCCTACTGCTGCTCTGCGGGGTCTCCGCATGATCACTATGGAAAAGTGTTTACACGATTGCTCCTTGAGCTATTTTCTGGAGGTAGGAGAGGGCAAGGCTAGCTCTATCCCTCCTAGATGATCTAGTCTAGAGCTAATGGATTCCAACCCTTTGCATGGGTGCCCTGGGGGGTTTATATAGGCCTACCCCCCAGGGGTACAATGGTAATCCGGCTGGACGCGGGCCCAGCCGTCAGTGCCTCCGGCCTTCGTCTTCTCCGCCGACTGCTAGGGCCCGCCGACTGGCTAGGTACGGAGCCGACAGGCCGCGTCCACCGCGGGCGGGTCTAGCCGGCTGCTGATTACTATAGCCGTGCTTCTGATGACGCGGGCTTGGTCATGGAGTCGTGGCAACAGCCCCGCCGCCTGGCGGGCGATCACTATTGCCACTCTCCGTCACATCTGATTAAAGGCGCGTGGGCCCCGGGGGAGGGTCTGGCCGACTCTCGGGGGCCGACTGGTGGCGCACTTGCCATCTCCTGGGGTCCCACTCGCTAGTGGGACCCGCCACCCCAGGGTTGTACAGACAAGCCGTCGTGGGCGCAGGATTCGGTCCTTCGGTGCTGATGTCAAGGGCGGCACGGCAACAGTGCCACGCCGCACGGAGATCTCCCCGGGTACAGCGTGTTGTGGCCATGCCTGCCCCTGGTAAGGGGAGGGAGCGGGCTTTACTGTAGCCGCTCCCCGGTCCTGTCCCTCCCGATGAGGATATGGGGTTTGTTGGAGTCGCGGTCCGACTCCCCAAGGTTGGCTTCTTGGGAAGTCGGCAGTCAGGAGTCGTCTTATCCTGAAGTCGTTCCTGGGACTCGGCTGTGAGTGGCTAGTTGGTTGCCTTGCCGCTGACTTCTCTAAAGGCGGCTCCGTGTCCTGGGATCTTGAGGGGCGCAGCCTGCCCCGATGTCTTGAAAGGTTCTGGGGCTCGGGTTAGCCTACCCGTGGCCCATTACTCCGACATCTTCAGAGCTGAAGGTGAGGTCGGCCTCAGGCGCGGCCCAGCCCGGCGAAGCCCCTGAGTGCATGGAAGCGGTACCAATCTGGCGGAGGAATGGCTTGATGTGGTGCTCTGAAGGCGGCGCCTATGAGCAGCCTAGCAGGGCCGCGACCGCGTGGTGCGCCGGTGCTGCATAGCACGCAGTGAAGAGGTCGCGTAGCTCTTCCCAAGGCGCCACCGTGGATCCAGGAAGGTTGAGCAGCTAGGCGCGCGGCTCGCCAGCGAGGGCCATGGGAAGCCAGTTGGCCATGACCTTGTGATCACCCCCAGCCTCGAGGACGGCCTCCTCGTACGCCAGGAGGAAAGCTGACGGGTCCGCTGCACCGTCATAGCACAGCGGCATCTCCGGCTTGAACTTGGGCGGCCACTGCACCCGCCGCAGGGCGGGGGCCAGGGCCCGGAGCCCCCTGGCTCCATCGTCAACGCTGGCCGTCTGAGTCGGCGGCAGGGCGCCTGTCATGTGGGCGAAGCGCGGTGGCGACAGAGCGCAGATCGACGGAAGAGAAGCTATGGCGCACCCCTACCTGGCGCACCAAATGTCGGAGCATGGGTTCCGGCAAAACCCTCGAGGTTCGAACACTGGGGTGCGGGCGAAGGTTTTCTCCCTATCGATCTGCACCCTAGCTTGCTAAGATCTCGCGGATGAACTAGTCGAACTTGCAACACAAAGACACAAGATTTATACTGGTTCGGGCCACTGTCGTGGTGTAATACCCTACTCTAGTGTGGTGGTGGTGGATTGCCTCTTGGGCTGATGATGAACAGTACAAGGGGAAGAACAGCCTCCTGAGGTTGAGGTGTTCTTGTACTTGGTGCACTTGTTGTTGGGGAACATAGTAATTTCAAAAAAAATCCTACGCACACGCAAGATCATGGTGATGCATAGCAACGAGAGGGGAGAGTGTGATCTACGTACCCTTGTAGACCGATAGCGGAAGCGTTAGCACAACGCGGTTGATGTAGTCGTACGTCTTCACGGCCCGACCGATCAAGCACCGAAACTACGGCACCTCCGAGTTTTAGCACACGTTCAGCTCGATGATGATCCTCGGACTCCGATCCAGCAAAGTGTCTGGGAAGAGTTCCGTCAGCACGACGACGTGTGACGATCTTGATGTACTACCGTCGCAGGGCTTCGCCTAAGCACCGCTACAATATTATCGAGGATTATGGTGGAAGGGGGCACCGCACACGGCTAAGAATATGATCATGTGGATCAACTTGTTTCTCTAGGGTGCCCCGTGCCTCCGTATATAAAGGATCAAGGGGAGGAGGCCGGCCGGCCCCTATGGTGCGCCAAGGAGGAGTCCTCCTCCTAGTAGGAGTAGGACTCCTACTAGGAGGGGGAAAGAAGTGGGGAGGGAGAAGGAAAGGGGGGCGCCGCCCCCCTCTCCTAGTCCAATTCGGACCAGGGGGGAGGAGGCGCGCGGCCCACCTTTGGCTGCCCCTCTCTTTCTCCACTAAGGCTCATATGGCCCATTACTCCTCCCGGGGTGTTCCGGATACCCTCCGGCTCTCCGGTTTTCTCCGAAATCACCCGGAACACTTCCAGTGTCCGAATATAGCCGTCCAATATATCAATCTTTATGTGTCGACCATTTCGAGACTCCTGGTCATGTCCGTGATCACATCCGGGACTCCGAACTAACTTCGGTACATCAAAACTCATAAACTCATAATATAACTATCATCGAAACCTTAAGCGTGCGGACCCTACGGGTTCGAGAACAATGTAGACATGACCGAGACACGTCTCCGGTCAATAACCAATAGCGGAACCTGGATGCTCATATTGGCTCCTACATATTCTACGAAGATCTTTATCGGTCAGACCGCATAACAACATACGTTGTTCCCTTTGTCATCGGTATGTTTCTTGCCCGAGATTCGATCGTCGGTATCTCAATACCTAGTTCAATCTCGTTACCGACAAGTCTCTTTACTCGTTCTGTAATACATCATCTCACAACTAACTCATTAGTTGCAATGCTTGCAAGGCTTATGTGATGTGCATTACCGAGAGGGCCCAGAGATACCTCTCCGACAATCGGAGTGACAAATCCTAATCTCGAAATACGCCAACCCAACATGTACCTTTGGAGACACCTGTAGAGCTCCTTTATAATCACCCAGTTACGTTGTGACGTTTGGTAGCACACAAAGTGTTCCTCCGACAAACGGGAGTTGCATAATCTCATAGTCATAGGAACATGTATAAGTCATGAAGAAAGCAATAGCAACATACTAAACGATCGGGTGCTAAGCTAATGGAATGGGTCATGTCAATCAGATCATTCAACTAATGATGTGATCCCGTTAATCAAATAACAACTCTTTGTCCATGGTTAGGAAACATAACCATCTTTGATTAACGAGCTAGTCAAGTAGAGGCATACTAGTGATACTCTGTTTGTCTATGTATTCACACATGTATTATGTTTCCGGTTAATACAATTCTAGCATGAATAATAAACATTTATCAGGAAATAAGGAAATAAATAATAACTTTATTATTGCCTCTAGGGCATATTTCCTTTAGTCTCCCACTTGCACTAGAGTCAATAATCTAGTTCACATCGCCATGTGATTTAATAACAATAGTTCACATCACCATGTGATTAACACCCATAGTCCACATCGATATGTGACCAACACCCAAAGGGTTTACTAGAGTCAGTAATCTAGTTCACATCACTATGTGATTAGCACCCAAAGATTACTAAGGTGTGATCATGTTTTGCTTGTGAGATAATTTTAGTCACCGGGTCTGTTATATTCAGATCCGTAAGTATTTTGCAAATATTTATGTCAACAATGCTCTGCACGGAGCTACTCTAGCTAATTGCTCCCACTTTCAATATGTATCTAGATTGAGACTTAGATTCATCTAGATTAGTGTCAAAACTTGCATCGGCGTAACCCTTTACGACGAACCTTTTTTCACTTCCATAATCAAGAAACATATCCTTATTCCACTAAGGATAATTTTGACCGCTGTCCAGTGATCTACTCCTAGATCACTATTGTACTCCCTTGCCAAACTCAGTGGTAGGGTATACAATAGATCTGGTACACAACATGGCATACTTTATAGAACCTATGATCAAGGCATAGGGAATGACATTCATTCTCTTTCTATCTTCTGCCGTGGTCGGGCTTTGAGTCTTACTCAATTTCACACCTTGTAACATAGGCAAGAAACTCTTTCTTTGACTGTTCCATTTTGAACTACTTCAAAATCTTGTCAAGGTATGTATTTATTGAAAAACCTTATCAAGCGTCTTGATCTATCTCTATAGATCTTGATGCTCAATATGTAAGCAACTTCACCGAGGTCTTTCTTTGAAAAACTCCTTTCAAACACTCCTTTATGCTTTGTAGAATAATTCTACATTATTTCCGATCAACAATATGTCATTCACATATACTTATCAGAAATGATGTAGTGCTCCCACTCACTTTCTTGTAAATACAGGCTTCACCGCAAGTCTGTATAAAACTATGTGCTTTGATCAACTTATCAAAGCGTATATTCCAACTCCGAGATTCTTACACCAGTCCATAGATGGATCGCTGGAGTTTGCATATTTTGGTAACACCTTTAGGATTGAAAAAAACTTCTGGTTGCATCATATACAACTCTTCTTTAAGAAATCCATTAAGGATTGCAGTTTTGTTATCCATTTGCCAGATTTCATAAAATGCGGCAATTGCTAACATGATTCGGACAGATTTAAGCATAGATACGAGTGAGAAATTCTCATCGTAGTCAACACCTTGAACTTGTCGAAAACCTTTTGTGACAATTCTAGCTTTGTAGATAGTAACACTACTATCAGCGTCCGTCTTCCTCTTGAAGATCCATTTATGTTCTATGGCTTGCCGATCATCGGGCAAGTCAACCAAAGTCCATACTTTGTTCTCATACATGGATCCCATCTCAGATTTCATGGCCTCAAGCCATTTTGCGGAATCTGGGCTCATCATCGCTTCCTCATAGTTCGCAAGTTCGTCATGGTCTAGTAACATGACTTCCAGAACAGGATTACCGTACCACTCTGGTGCGGATCTCACTCTGGTTTACCTACGAGATTCGGTAGTAACTTGATCTGAAGTTACATGATCATCATCATTAGCTTCCTCACTAATTGGTGTAGTAGTCACAAGAACAGATTTCTGTGATGAACTATTTTCCAATAAGGGAGAAGGTACAATTACCTTATCAAGTTTTCTACTTTCCTCCCACTCACTTCTTTCAAGAAAAACTCCTTCTCTAGAAAGGATCCATTCTTAGCAATGAATGTCTTGCCTTCGGATCTGTGATAGAAGGTGTACCCAATAGTCTCCTTTGGGTATCCTATGAAGACATATTTCTCCGATTTGGGTTTGAGCTTATCAGGATGAAACTTTTTCATATAAGCATCACAATCCCAAACTTTAAGAAACGACAACTTTGGTTTCTTGCCAAACCACGGTTCAGATTGTGTCGTCTCAACGGACTTAGATGGTGCCCTTTTAAACATGAATGCAGTTGTCTTTAATGCATAACCCCAAAACGATAGTGGTAGATTGCACCATATCTAATAAAGTACGGTTATGATGTTTGGACACACCATTACACTGTGGTGTTCCAGGTGGCGTGAGTAGTGAAACTATTTCACATTGTTTTTAACTGAAGGCCAAACTCGTAACTCAAATATTTTACTTCTGCGATCATATCGTAGAAACTTTTATTTTTGTTATGATGATTCTCCACTTCACTCTGAAATTCTTTGAACTTTTCAAATGTTTCAGACTTGTGTTTCATCAAGTAGATATGCTCATATCTGCTCAAATCATCTGTAAAGATCAGAAAATAATGATACCTGTCGCGAGCCTCAATATTCATCGGACCACATACATCAGTATGTATGATTTCCAACAAATCTGTTGCTCGCTCCATTGTTCCGAAGAACAGAGTCTTAGTCATCTTGCCCATGAGGCATGGTTCGCAAGCATCAACTGATTCATAATCAAGTGATCCCAAGAGCCCATCAGCATGGAGTTTCTTCATGCGCTTTACACCAATATGACCTAAACGGCAGTGCCACAAATAAGTTGCACTATCATTATTAACTTTGCATCTTTTGGTTTCAATATTATGATTATGTGTATCACTATGATCGAGATCCAATGAACCATTTTCATTGGGTGTGTAACCATATAAGGTTTTATTCATGTAAACAGAACAACAATTATTCTCTAACTTAAATGAATAACCGTATTGCAATAAACATGATCAAATCATATTCATGCTCAACGCAAACACCAAATAACACTTATTTAGGTTCAACACTAATCCCGAAAGTATAGGGAGTGTGTGATGATGATCATATCAATCTTGGAACCACTTCCAACACACATCATCACTTCACCCTTAACTAGTCTCTGTTCATTTTGCAACTCCCGTTTCGAGTTACTACTCTTAGCAACTGAACTAGTATCAAATACTGAGGGGTTGCTATAAACACTAGTAAAGCACACATCAATAATATGTATATCAAATATACTTATGTTCACTTTGCCATCCTTGTTATCCGCCAATCACTTGGGGTAGTTCTGCTTCCCGTGACCAGTCCCTTTGCAGTAGAAGCACTTAGTCTCAGGCTTAGGACCAGACTTGGGCTTCTTCACTTGAGCAGCAACTTGCTTGCCGTTCTTCTTGAAGTTCCCCTTCTTCCATTTGCCCTTTTTCTTGAAACTAGTGGTCTTGTCAACCATCAACACTTGATGCTCTTTCTTGATTTCTACCTTTATTGATTTCGTCATCATGAAAAGCTTGGGAGTCGTTTTCGTCATCCCTTGCATAATATAGTTCATCATGAAGTTCTACTAACTTGATGATGGCGACTAGAGAATTCTGTCAATCACTATTTTATCTGGAAGATTAACTCCCACTTGATTCAAGCGATTGTAGTACCCAGACAATCTGAGCACATGCTCACTAGTTGAGCGATTCTCCTCCATCTTTTAGCTATAGAACTTGTTGGAGACTTCATATCTCTCAACTCGGGTATTTGCTTGAAATATTAACTTCAACTCCTGGAACATCTCATATGGTCCATGACGTTCAAAAACGTCTCTGAAGTCCCGATTCTAAGCCGTTAAGCATGGTGCACTAAACTATCAAGTAGTCATCATATTGAGCTAGCCAAACGTTCATAACGTCAGCATCTGCTCCTGCAATAGGTCCGTCACCTAGCGGTGCATTAAGGACATAATTCTTCTGTGCAGCAATGAGGATAAACCTTCAGATTACGGATCCAATCCGCATTTTTGCTACTAACATTTTTCAACACAATTTTCTCTAGGAACATATCAAAATAAACACGGGGAAGCAACAACGCGAGCTATTGATCTACAACATGATTTGCAAAGTACTACCAGGACTAAGTTCATGATAAATTTAAGTTCAATTTAATCATATTACTTAAGAACTCCCACTTAGATAGACATCCCTCTAATCATCTAAGTGATCACGTGATCCAAATCAACTAAACGATGTCCGATCATCATGTGAGATGGAGTAGTTTCATTGGTGAACATCACTATGTTGATCATATCTACTATATGATTCACGCTCGACCTTTCGATCTTCGTGTTCCGAGGCCATATCTGTATATGCTTGGCTCGTCAAGTATAACATGAGTATTCCACGTGTACAACTGTTTTGCACCCGTTGTATTTGAACGTAGAGCCTATCACACCCGATCATCACGTGGTGTCTCAGCACGAAGAACTTTCGCAACAGTGCATACTCAGGGAGAACACTTCTTGATAATTAGTGAGAGATCATCTTATAATGCTACCGTCAATCAAAGCAAGATAAGATGCATAAAAGATAAACATCACATGCAATCAATATAAGTGATATGATATGGCCATCATCATCTTGTGCTTGTGATCTCCATCCTCGAAGCACCGTCGTGATCACCATCGTCACCGGTGCGACACCTTGATCTCCATCGTAGCATCGTTGTCGTCTCGCCAATCTCATGCTTCCACGACTATCGCTACCGCTTAGTGATAAAGTAAAGCATTACAGCGCGATTGCATTGCATACAATAAAGCGACAACCATATGGCTCCTGCCAGTTGCCGATAACTCGGTTACAAAACATGATCATCTCATACAATAAAATTTAGCATCATGTCTTGACCATATCACATCACAACACGCCCTGCAAAAACAAGTTAGACGTCCCCTACTTTGTTGTTGCAAGTTTTACGTGGCTGCTACGGGTTTAAGCAAGAACCAATCTTACCTACGCATCAAAACCACAACGATAGTTTGTCAAGTTGGTGCTATTTTAACCTTCGCAAGGACCGGGCGTAGCCACACTCGGTTCAACTAAAGTTGGAGAAACTGTCACCCGCAAGCCACCTATGTGCAAAGCACGTCGGGAGAACCGGTCTCGCGTAAGCGTACGCGTAATGTCGGTCCGGGATGCTTCGTCCAACAATACCGCCAAACCAAAGTATGACATGCTGGTAAGCAGTATGACTTATATTGCCCACAACTCACTTGTGTTCTACTCATGCATATAACATCAACATATAAAACCTAGGCTCGGATGCCACTGTTGGGGAACGTAGTAATTTCAAAAAAATTCCTACGCACACGCAAGATAATGGTGATGCATAGCAATGAGAGGGGAGAGTGTGATCTACGTACCCTTGTAGACCGACAGCGGAAGCGTTAGCACAACGCGGTTGATGTAGTCGTACGTCTTCACGGCCCGACCGATCAAGCACCGAAACTACGGCACCTCCGAGTTTTAGCACACGTTCAGCTCGATGACGATCCCCGGACTCCGATCCAGCAAAGTGTCGGGGAAGAGTTCCGTCAGCACGACGGCGTGGTGACGATCTTGATGTACTACCGTCGCAGGGCTTCGCCTAAGCACCGCTACAATATTATCGAGGATTATGGTGGAAGGGGGCACCGCACACGGCTAAGAATATGATCACGTGGATCAACTTGTGTCTCTAGGGGTGCCCCGTGCCTCCGTATATAAAGGATCAAGGGGAGGAGGCCGGCCGGCCCCTATGGTGCGCCAAGGAGTCCTCCTCCTCCTAGTAGGAGTAGGACTCCTACTAGGAGGGGGAAAGAAGTGGGGAGGGAGAAGGAAAGGGGGGCGCCGGCCCCCTCTCCTACTCCAATTTGGACCAGGGGGGAGGAAGCATGCGGACCACCTTTGGCTGCCCCTCTCTCTCTCCACTAAGGCCCATATGGCCCATTACTCCTCCCGGGGTGTTCCGGTAACCCTCCGGCTCTCCGGTTTTCTCTGAAATCACCCGGAACACTTCCGGTGTCCGAATATAGCCGTCCAATATATCAATCTTTATGTCTCGACCATTTCGAGACTCCTGGTCATGTCCGTGATCACATACGGGACTCCAAACTAACTTCAGTACATCAAAACTCATAAACTCATAATATAACTTTCATCGAAACCTTAAGCGTGCGGACCCTACGGGTTCGAGAACAATGTAGACATGACCGAGACACGTCTTCGGTCAATAACCAATAGCGGAACTTGGATGCTCATATTGGCTCCTACATATTCTACGAAGATCTTTATCGGTCAGACCGCATAACAACATACGTTGTTCCCTTTGTCATCGGTATGTTACTTGCCCGAGATTCGATCGTCGGTATCTCAATACCTAGTTCAATCTCGTTACCGACAAGTCTCTTTACTCGTTCCGTAATACATCATCTCACAACTAACTCATTAGTTGCAATGCTTGCAAGGCTTATGTGATGTGCATTATCGAGAGGGCCCAGAGATACCTCTCCGACAATCGGAGTGACAAATCCTAATCTCGAAATACGCCAACCCAACATGTACCTTTGGAGACACCTGGAGAGCTCCTTTATAATCACCCAGTTACGTTGTGACGTTTGGTAGCACATAAAGTGTTCCTCCGGCAAATGGGAGTTGCATAATCTCATAGTCATAGGAACATGTATAAGTCATGAAGAAAGCAATAGCAACATACTAAACGATCGGGTGCTAAGCTAATGGAATGGGTCATGTCAATCAGATCATTCAACTAATGATGTGATCCCGTTAATCAAATAACAACTCTTTGTCCATGGTTAGGAAACATAACCATCTTTGATTAACGAGCTAGTCAAGTAGAGGCATACTAGTGACACTCTGTTTGTCTATGTATTCACACATGTATTATGTTTCCGGTTAATACAATTCTAGCATGAATAATAAACATTTATCATGAAATAAGGAAATAAATAATAACTTTATTATTGCCTCTAGGGCATATTTCCTTCACTTGTGTGGTTGGGGATGATCTTGATGATCCGTCCCGGCCTATGGTGGTGGCTAGTCCTATTTATAGAGGCCCTGGTCCTCTCCCCAAATATTGAGTGGGAAGGGAGCCAACAACGGCCAATTTGAAAGGGGACAACTAGTACAGCTTATCCTGACAAAAGCGGTCTTCGCCTAAAAAAGGCTCTGGAGATGACGCCGTCTCGGGCTCCATGGTGACCTCCGTCTTGCCGTCCTTCTGGTCTTAGTCTCGTTGCACCAATATGGAAACCTTTGGTTGATGCCTCGGTACTCCGCGCCTACGCTTGACCCCTTGGCACCAAAGAGGAAACAAGGACACTGCACGCGCTGGTGCCCGTCTGGTCTCGATCGTCATGACTCATGTCACGAGGACCTCGCGAGGTTTGCCTTGCCTTGATCTCTCCACCCCTCGCGAGCCTTCCTGGCAAGGCTGCTCCTGAGGAGGTCTTGCGTCATCCACCTCGCGAGGCTTGGCCCCTCGCGAGGGTCTTGAATGCCTAGTCGATGAAGATGGGCCGTACAGACCCGCTAGCCCTGCCACGCCGTGAGCCGCAGGCAGGCAAGTCTGGGGACCACCGTTCCCAGAACACCGACAATTTCCTAACCATGGACATGAGTTGTCATTTGATAACGGGATCGCATCATTAGGAGAATGATGTGATGGACAAGACCCATTCGTTAGCTTAGCATATTGATCTTTCAATTTTATTGCTACTGCTTCTTCATGTCAAATACATATTCCTTCGACTATGAGATTATGCAACTCCCGGATACCAGAGGAATACCTTGTGTGCTATCAAACGTCACAACGTAACTGGGTGATTATAAAAATGCTCTACAGGTATCTCTGAAGGTGTTTGTTGGACTGGCATAGATCGAGATTAGGATTTGTCACCGCGAGTATCGGAGAGTTATCTCTGGGCCCTCTCGGTAATACACATCATGAGAAGCCTTGCAAGCAAAGTGACTAATGAGTTAGTTGCGGGATGATGTATTATGGAACGAGTAAAGAGACTTGCGGTAATGAGATTGAGCTAGGTATGTAGATACCGACGATCGAATCTCGGGCAAGTAACATATCGATGACAAAGGGAATAACGTATATTGTCATAACGGTTTGCTACATCTTGAGCTTGCATTGTTTTTTCCCTTGAAAAGGAAAGGGTGATGCAGCAAAGTAGAGATAAGTATTTCCCTCGGTTTGAGAACCAAGGTACCAATCCAGTAGGAGATAACGCACAAGTCACCAAATACCTGCACAAACAATCAAACAACTTGCACCCAATGCGATAAAGGGGTTTTCAATCTCTTCACGATTTCTTGCAAAAGTGAGATCTAATAGAGATAGATAAACGATAATGTAAATATTTCTGGTATTTTTGTTTTACAGATCGGAAAGTAAAAGATTGCAAAAAGAGTAGATTGGAAACTAATATTGTAGATCGGAAACTTATATGATGGAAAATAGACACTGGGGCATAGGTTTCACTAGAGGCTTCTCTCAAGATAGAAAATAATACGGTGGTTGAACAAATTACTGCCGAGCAATTGATAGAAAAGTGCAAAGCTATGACGATATCTAAGGTAATGATCATGAATATAGGCATCAATTCCGTGTCAAGTAGACCGAAATGATTCTGCATCTACTACTATTACTCCACACATCGACCACTCTCCAGCATGCATCTAGAGTATTAAGTTCATAAAGAAAGGAGTAACACATTAAGAAAGATGACATGATGTAGAGGAATTAACTGAAGCAATATGATGAAAACTCCATCTTTTTATGCTCGACGGAAACAATACAATACATGCCTTGATGCCCCTACTGTCACTAGGAAAGGACACCACAAGATTTAACCCAAAGCTAAGCACTTCTCCCATTGCAAGAAAAACCAATCTAGTTGGCCAAACCAAACCGATAGTTCGAAGAGACTTGCAAAGATACCAAATCATGCATAAAAGAATTCAGAGAAGAATCAAATAATATTCATAGATAAGCTGATCATAAATCCACAATTCATCAGATCTTGGCAAACACATCGGAAAAAAAGTATTACATCGAATAGGTCTCCGAGAACCTCGAGGAGAACATGGTATTGAGAATCAAAGAGAGAGAAGAAGCCATATAGCTACTATGTAGCGACCAGACCTCAAACCGTCTGATCTCTGTGCTCCAGTGTCATCCCTGGATTAGTAATGCTGACACCACACAGTACTCGAAGGATTTATAGCAGAGTAGCAATCACACACTTATTACATCGAGTGTCTCAAAAGAGAACTTATTACAATAAATATGGCTTAAGGCCATCTAATAACGATAACATCGGAAGGCTTGGAAGATAAGTAAGTCCATCAACTCCAACGGCATCACTGAGTATAGAACCACGACCTAAAACTCCTTAATCGTAATCTGAAAAGTCTGCAACATTAACGTTACAGCCTGAAAACGGGTCAGCACATGGAATATGCTGGCAAGGTAACACATAGAGAGTAATGGAATGCAACAACTATACTATATGCATATTTGGCTGGTGGAAAGCTCTATGGTTACAGTTTTTGCATAAAGCCAATTTTTCCTACTTCAAAGGAAGAAATTTAAGTACTATCATGGTGGTTGTTAAACATTGAGAATGGTTGACAGCATCCTCAATCCCAATTAAGCATCATTAAACCCAACAAAATTAACTTTAGAGTAACATGTTGAGATTCACATGATAATCCAGGTACTAGATACTCAAGATGTCCATAACCGGGGACACGGCTAATCATGATTAGTTTATTACACTCTGCAAAGGTTTGTGCACTTTTCCCCACAAGACTCGATCGCCTCCGTTTGGTTTCTCGCACTACATGGTGTTTGAGAAGACGGATGACCGAGACATAGTCTTTCAGAAGCGGTAGCACCTTACGATCGGGTAGACTGTACCACCTACATCCCCTACATCTGCTAGTCTACCACTGTAAGAGTTCGCACAACTTAATCAACTATGCCAGAGCCCATAATGGCTTGTGGCTGCACACGTAAGTTTCTAGTATGAATAATCTCATGATCCCTTTGTGCCTGGGTGGTGGTCCAAATAAAAACAGGCAAGTCCTGGAATACCCAGGTGCCTCAATCCACCCAGATGTGTGTTAGGTTGCCACCTTAGATAAACCATTAATTAACAATCTCACATCTGTCATGGATATCACTCACCCAATCCACGTCTACTAGCATAGCATGGCATAAGCAAACGCAGAAGTAACTCCCAAAGGTTTGATAATTAAACAGGTAATAGGTACTACCTCATCTACTTCCCATCCCACAATTAAATTAGATCCTAATCATGCAATGTGTGAGGATTGATCTAATGCAATAAAACTGGGTTGTAGAAAAGGTATGATCAAAGTGTTACTTGCCTTGCTCATGATCCGCGAAACCTAGAGATTCGAAGTAACAGGCGGCGCGCTCCGGGTATTCTATTGCAGACAAACAACAAGCATACAATAAGGACTCATCTAATGCACAGGTAAAACTCAAATAGAAGATCTAACCAGAAAGTTCAACTTAAGAACCCTGGTTTGCAAAAAGAATCAAATAAAACAAAGCAAAAGAAATCAAACGGCGAAAGAAAACAACTTCGTTCTTGTAATCTGGATCTAAGTCAAATTTTACAGTAGCAAAAACTTGTTTAAGTTGATTATTCGGAAAGAGGGTTTCGAGACGAAACTCCACGCGCTTGAATCGCCTGATTCCGATAAACGAGCGAAAAGTTATACTAAAACGAAAATCGGATCAGAAATCGCGATCAGAAAATAACCGCGGAAAATCCGACGAAAAAGAATAACGTCGAACAGAATTTCTTTTTTAAATGGCACGGAAGTCGAGGCGGCGGCGAACCTCGGGCGGCGCACGGCTCTGGCGAGTCGGCGGCGGGGTGGCGGCGGCGGCTGGCGGCGGCGGCGGCGACGGCTAGCTAGGGTTTCGGGCGCGGGGCTGGGGCTGCTGTTGGGCTCTTCGGGCCCCGGGGCTGGGCTCTCGGGCTGGGGCAGCGCCTTATGAAGGCCTCGGCCGGCGGTGTCCTGGCCTAGTACGGCCCATAGTCGGTTCTGCGTTTTTTTAAATAATTACGCTCGGAAGAAAAATAAAAAGAAATACTAAACGGACTCCAAAAATCCCGAAATAAATTTTCCCGGGCTTCTAAAATCAAGCCAGAAAAAGTGAACATTTATTTGGGCCCTAAATGCAATTTTGAAAAACGCGCATTTTTCCTAAATTCAAATAAAATACCGAAAAACTCCGAAATAAATCTTATTTGATTTTTTTATTAAATCCTCAATATTTCTATATTTTGGGAAAGTCATTTTATTCCCTCTCTCATATTTTTGTAATAGAAATAATTGATGATAAAATAAACAAAATCAAATGATCCTGTTTATATAATTTGAGCAAACTCAAATATGTAAATAACGAAATCCCCAACTCTCTCCGTGGGTCCTTGAGTTGCTTAGGATTTTCTAGGATCAAAACCAAAAGCAAAATAAAATATGATATGCATGATGATCTAATGTATAACATTCCAAATGGAAAATTTGGGATGTTACAAACCTACCCCCCTTAAGATGAATCTCGCCCTCGAGATTCGGGTTGGCTAGAAAATAGGTGAGGGTGGTCCTTGAGAAAATCTTCCTCTCGCTCCCAGGTGGCTTCATCCTCCGTGTGGTGGCTCCACTGAACTTTGCAAAACTTGATAACCTTGCTGCGAGTGACTCGGCTGGAAAACTCGAGAATCTTGACTGGTTTCTCCTCATAGGTCAAATTGTTATCCAACTGAATTGCTTCTAATGGCACTGTGTCTTTCAAAGGTATGTCAGCCATATCCGCGTGACACTTCTTCAACTGAGAAACGTGGAACACATCATGCACTCCTGACAATCCTTCTGGCAATTCCAACTTGTAGGCCACTTCTCCCATACGCTCCAAAACTCGGTATGCCCCTATAAATCGTGGCGCTAACTTTCCCTTAACTCCAAAGTGCTTAATCCCTCGAAGTGGGGATACTCGAAGATAATCTCTATCTCCGACTTCGTAAACTGTCTCCTTGCGTTTAGAATCTGCGTAGCTCTTCTGCCTGGACTGGGCTACCTTGAGCCTACCGCGAATCAACTTCACCTTCTGTTCAGACTCTTTAATCAGATCTGGTCCAAAAAACTGGCGGTCTCCAACTTCGTCCCATGACAACAGTGTCCTGCACCTCCTTCCGTACAAAGCTTCGAAAGGGGCCATCTTCAAACTGGTCTGATAGCTATTATTGTAAGAGAACTCTGCATATGGCAAATTATCGTCCCAACTAGATCCATAATCTAGCGCACAAGCTCTCGGCATATCCTCCAAAATCTGATTGACTCTCTCGGTCTGTCCATCTGTCTGCGGATGAAAAGCTATACTAAATTCTAGCCTAGTACCCAAAGTCTCATGCAACTGCTTCTAGAACTTTGAGGTAAACTGGGTTCCTCTATCTGATATGATGCTCCTCGGAACTCCATGCAAACATACGATCCTGGTCATGTATATCTTTGCCAACTTAGCACTGGTGTAAGTGGTCTTTACTGGGATGAAATGTGCTACCTTCGTCAATCGATCAACTATGACCCAAATCGAGTCATAGCCTGAACGAGTCCTTGGTAATCCCATGATAAAATCCATGCCTAGCTTATCCCACTTCCATTCGGGTATCGGCAATGGTTGCAACAATCCTGCTAGCTTCTGATGCTCTGCCTTTACTCTCTGACATACGTCACAAACTGCTACATACTCCGCAATATCCTTCTTCATTCCGGTCCACCAGAAAATATCCTTCAAATCCAAATACATCTTGGTGTTTCCTGGGTGAATCGAATATGGTGAATCATGTGCCTCTTGCAGAATCAACTTCCTGATCTCCGGGTTATTGGGCACGTAAACACGGTCTTCAAACCATAGGGTATCGTGCTCATCCTCACGAAATCCTTTAACTTTACATTGGCTCATTTTCTCTTTTATAGAAGCAATCTCCTTGTCAGATTTCTGAGCCTTTCTGATTTTGTCCATCAAAGTTGACTGGATTTCTAACGCTGCTACATAGCCTCTCGGAACTATTTCCAAACATAGTTCACGAAAATTTTCTGCTAACTCCTTGGGTATTTCTCCCGTCATTAACGTATTGACATGGCTCTTGCGGCTTAATGCATCAGCTACTACGTTAGCCTTTCCAGGGTGATAATGCAATCTCATATCATAATACTTGATGAGCTCCAACCATCTCCTTTCTCTGAGGTTCAACTCCTTCTGTGTGAAAATGTACTTCAAACTCTTGTGATCCGTGTACACGTCACAATGGTTTCCAATGAGGAAATGTCTCCATGTCTTCAATGCATGCACTACGGCTGCTAACTCCAAATCATGCGTGGCATAATTCAATTCGTGAGGCTTCATTTGTCGTGAAGCATACGAAACAACTCTCCCTTCCTGCATAAGCACTGCTCCAAGTCCTCGACGTGAAGCGTCGCAATACACCTCATAATCCTTGGTCTGATCTGGCAAAATCAACACTGGTGAGGTAACCAAACGGTTCTTCAACTCCTGAAAACTTGCCTCACACTCCCCAGTCCATTTGAACTTAGTATCCTTCTTCAACAACTCCGTCATAGGCTTCGCAATCTTTGAAATTTTTTCAATAAACCTCCGGTAGTATCCTGCGAGTCCAAGAAAACTCCGGATCTCTCTAGCTGTTGTTGGGGCTTCCCACTTGGTCACGGTTTCAACTTTAGCGGGATCTACTGCTATACCTTCTCCGGATATAACGTGTCCGAGGAATCCTACTTCCTTCAACCAAAACTCCCATTTGCTGAACTTGGCATATAATTGATGTTCTCTGAGCTTTCCAAGTACCAAACGCAAATGCTCCTTATGTTCCTCTTCATTCTTTGAATAAACCAGGATATCATCAATGAACACTACAATGAACTTATCCAAAAACTCCATAAACACTTTGTTCATCATGTTCATAAAATAGGCAGGCGCGTTAGTCAGTCCAAATGACATAACGGTATACTCATATAATCCATATCTTGTGGTGAATGCTGTCTTAGGTATGTCCTACTCTCGAATCTTCAACTGATGGTACCCTGATCGCAAATCAATCTTGGAAAACACTTTAGCTCCTCGCAATCGATCAAACAGATCATTGATCATTGGTAGCGGGTACTTGTTCTTGATTGTTACTTCATTCAATCCTCGATAGTCAACAACCATCCTTAACGAGCCATCCTTATTCTCTACTAGAATTACTGGTGATCCCCAAGGCGAAGAACTTGGGCGAATATAACCTTTATCCAGTAACTCCTTAATCTGCTTCTTAATTTCCACCAAATCCTTTGCTGGCATCCTATATGGTCTCTTTGATATTGGCCCAGTGCCTGGCAAAAGCTCAATCAAAAACTCAATGTCTCTATCCGGTGGCATGCCTAGCAACTCTTCGGGAAATACATCAGGGAAATCCTTTACCACTAGTACTTCCTCCTGCACAACTCCTGTTAGGCAATTTACATGGGTCCTCTTTGGCGCATGTCAGGATACATACTTGATCCTTCTCCCTTCTGGTGTGGTAAGCAAAATTGACTGACTAGATCACTCAATATTCCCTTCATACTTTGATAACCAATCCATGCCTAATATCACATCCAATCCTTGGGATTCCAATACTATTAGGTCTGAGGGAAAACATAGTTACCAATCCTTAATGGTAACCGATCACACCATAGACTAGCCATATAATCTGCTCCTGGCGAGGTTACTAACATGGGTGACCTAAGGGCTTGGGTTGGTAGGTTATACTTATCCACAAATCCCCTTGAGATGTATGAATGCGATGCACCAATATCAAAAAGAACGAGTGCAGTAAATGACTTAAACAAAAACTTACCTATTACTGCATCGGGCTGAGCTTCAACCTCCTCCACGCTAACGTGGTTCACCTGTCCCCTGTTGAAAGGGTTCGGCTTCTTCCCAGAACTTCCATTGCCATTTTGGCCTTCAGGACATTCATTTGCATAATGTCCTGGCTTCGAACACTTATAGCAAGTGACGTGGCTCTAGTCCTTCTTGGCTGGGGTTGATGGGGTGCTGCGGTTCTGTCCATTGCTTCCTCCATTCCCATTACCATTTTTGGTGCCATTGTGATTGTGCGAGCTACCTACTCCATGGGTATGCTGAAAATGTCCTCCCGGCCTAGGGGTAAAACGTGGCTTCTGCTGAGCTCCTGAATTATACTTTCCTTGTCCATACTTCCTTTTGCGGTTCTCAATTTGCTGATGCTTCCCTTCAATCATAAGAGCACGGTCTACCAACTCCTGGTAGTTGTTGAAGGTGGCTACCATCAACTGCATACTCAACTCATCATTCAGTCCTTCCAGGAATTTCTCCTGCTTAGCTGCATCCGTAGCAACATCATCTGGGGCATAACGTGCTAGTTTACTAAACTCCTCCACATACTGGCCAACTGTCCTTCCTCCTTGGCGCAAGTTGCGAAACTCACGCTTCTTCATGGCCATAGCTCCTGCTGAAACATGGGCAGAATGGAAAGCTTGCTGAAACTGGTCCCATGTGACAGTGTCGACTGGGAAAGTGGCTGTGAAATTCTCCCACCAGGATGCTACGGGTCCTTCTAACTGATGTGCGGCAAACTTAACCTTCTCCGCATCTGTGCATCCTGCTGTGGTCAACTCCCTAGATATCTTGCGGAGCCAATCATCTGCTACTATCGGCTCGGTGCTACTAGAAAACACCGGCGGATTCAGCCTAAAAAACGGGCTAAGTGGTCAACAGGTGGTGGTGGTGGGTTGTTGTTGTTGTTTCCCTGATTCTGATTCTGAACTAGCAACTGCATCAAGGTGTTCTGCTGCTGGATTAACTGGGTGAGCTCCGGCGGAAATGAAAATCCGGGGTCACGTCTCGGAGGCATCTGAGGGTTTAGAAAAGATGAGATATAAGAATAGAGGGGGTCTAATGAGAAAACACTACCCATATGCACATGAGGCAAAAGCAAACAATTCACTTCATTCAATCAAACAAAGGTATCCAATCGATCTAACTATCGCAAAGTGCTCGGCCTACTATATTTACATGGTGGACTACTACTATTGATGAGGTGGTCTACTAGAAATATTCTACGGTTGTAGACTCCATGATATCTGCTCCTGCTTCATAAACATAGTCATCATCGCTACTATCTGCTTCCGAGTCGGTGCCGTCGATGATGATGTAGTCTTCCGGGCTAATCTCCTTGGGTTCTTCGTCTTCATCTACTGGTGTCGGGCCTCCCATAAATATTCCAATCTTCTTGATCAGGTCGTCATTCTTCTCCACCAATACTTCAATTTCTTCTTCATAATCTTCACGTGTAGCCTTGAGTTCTTCCTCCAGTTCCTTGATTCTAGTCTTAGCCTTCTTCGGATCTATCATGTCGGCGCACATCTGATTCTCCTGTCATCGAATGTGCTGATTTAACTCCTGGATAAAAGCTGCAATTGATCTATCTTTCCTGGTGCTGATCATCTCCCAGTGTTCATCTCGGCGCCCACAAATCTGGTAGATAGTATCCTTGAGATCCTTGCGGCAGACTTCTCCAATGCGTCCCATGGCGATGTGAGCTGCCATACTCTTTCCTAGACTCCAAGTTGGTGCATCAAAAGAAAACTCTATGGGCTCAGTGACTGGGATGAACGTCCTTCCTGGAATTTGAACTTGAATCATCCAGTGCTCTTCTTCAGGTAAAGTGGCGTTGTAGGTTCCCGTGAAGCTTGGTATTCCTATGTTCAGGTATCTAGTGACTTCCTTCAAGTGGCGTCCAAAGGGTGTATCTTCATCTGGTTGGGTGAACTTGTTCCTTGCATCCGCCAACCTAAAGAGTAGAAAAGATGAGAAGTCAGAAGAGAAGAGAGTGGGTAGTGATCTAGGTCTTTAGCTTAGTGGTCGTGTCCTACAGTCAGCGTGTGCTCTGATACCATCTCTGTAGCGACCAGACCTCAAACAGTCTGATCTCTGTGCTCCGGTGTCATCCCTGGATCAGTAATGCTGACACCACACGGTACTCGAAGGATTTATAGCAGAGTAGCAATCACACACTTATTACATCGAGTGTCTCAAAAGAGAACTTATTACAATAAATATGGCTTAAGGCCATCTAATAACGATAACAGCGGAAGGCTTGGAAGATAAGTGAGTCCATCAACTCCAACGGCATCACTGAGTATAGAACCACGACCTAAAACTCCTTAATCGTCATCTGAAAAGTCTGTAACATTAATGTTACAGCCCGAAAACGGGTCAGCACATGGAATATGCTGGCAAGGTAACACATAGAGAGTAATGGAATGCAACAGCTATACTATATGCATATTTGGCTGGTGGAAAGCTCTATGGTTACAGTTTTTGCGTAAAGCCAATTTTTCCCTACTTCAAAGGAATAAACTTAATTACTATCATGGTGGTTGTTAAACATTGAGAATGGTTGACAGCATCCTCAATCCCAATTAAGCATCATTAAACCCAACAAAATTAACTTTAGAGTAACATGTTGAGATTCACATGATAATCCAGGTACTAGATACTCAAGATGTCCATAACCGGGGACACGGCTAATCATGATTAGTTTATTACACTCTGCAGAGGTTTGTGCACTTTTCCCCACAAGACTCGATCGCCTCCGTTTGGTTTCTCGCACTACAGGGTGTTTGAGAAGATGGATGACCGAGACATAGTCTTTCAGAAGCGCTAGCACCTTACGATCAGGTAGACCGTACCACCTACATCCCCTACATCTGCTAGTCTACCACTGTAAGAGTTCGCACAACTTAATCAACTATGCCAGAGCCCATAATGGCTTGTGGCTGCACACAGAAGTTTCTAGTATGAATAATCTCATGATCCCTTTGGGCCTGGGTGGCGGTCCAAATAAAAACAGGCAAGTCCTGGAATACCCAGGTGCCTCAATCCACCCAGATTTGTGTTAGGTTGCCACCTTAGATAAACCATTAATTAGCAATCTCACATCTGTCATGGATATCACTCACCCAATCCATGTCTACTAGCATAGCATGGCATAAGCAAACGCAGAAGTAACTCCCAAAGGTTTGATAATTAAACATGTAATAGGTACTACCTCATCTACTTCCCATCCCACAATTTAATTAGATCCTAATCATGCAATGTGTGAGGATTGATCTAATGCAATAAAACTGGGTTGTAGAAAAGGTATGATCAAAGTGTTACTTGCTTTGCTGATGATCCGCGAAACCTAGAGATTCGAAGTAACAGGCGGTGCACTCCGGGTATTCTATCACAGACAAACAACAAGCATACAATAAGTACTCATCTAATGCACAGGTAAAACTCAAATAGAAGATCTAACCAGAAAGTTCAACTTAAGAACCCTGGTTTGCAAAAAGCATCAAATCAAACGAAGCAAAAGAAATCAAACGACGAAAGAAAACAACTTCGTTCTAGTAATCTGGATCTAAGTCAAATTTTACAGTAGCAAAAACTTGTTTAAGTCGATTATTCGGAAAGAGGGTTTCGATACGAAACTCCAGGTGCTTGAATCGCCTGATTCCGATAAACGAGCGAAAAGTTATACTAAAACGAAAATCGGATCAGAAATCGCGATCAGAAAATAACCGCGGAAAATCCGACGAAAAAGAAAAACGTCGAACATAATTTTTTTTAAACGGCACGGAAGTCGAGGAGGCGGCGAACCTCGGGCGGCGCGCGGCTCCGGCGAGTCGGTGGCGGGGCGGCGGTGGCGGCTCGCGGCGGCGGCGGCTAGCTAGGGTTTCGGGCGCGGGGCTGGGGCTGCTGTTGGGCTCTTCGGGCCCCGGGGCTGGGCTCTCGGGCTGGGGCAGCGCCTTATAAAGGCCTCGGCCGGCGGTGTCCTGGCCGAGTACGGCCCATAGTCGGTTCTGCATTTTTTTAAAATAATTACGCTCGGAAGAAAAATAAAAAGAAATACTAAACGGACTCCAAAAATCCCAAAATAAATTTTCCCGGGCTTCTAAAATCAAGCCCGAAAAAGTGAACATTTATTTGGGCCCTAAATGCAATTTTGAGAAACGCGCATTTTTCCTAAATTCAAATAAAATACCGAAAAAATCCGAAATAAATCTTATTTGATTTTTTATTAAATCCTCAATATTTCTATATTTTGGGAAAGTCATTTTATTCCCTCTCTCATATTTTTGTAATAGAAATAATTGATGATAAAATAAATAAAATCAAATGATCCTGTTTACATAATTTGAGAAAACTCAAATATTTAAATAATGAAATCCCCAACTCTCTCCGTGGGTCCTTGAGTTGCTTAGGATTTTCTAGGATCAAAACCAAAAGCAAAATAAAATATGATATGCATGATGATCTAATGTATAACATTCCAAATGGAAAATTTGGGATGTTACATACTAGCTATGGACCCGTAGGTCTGAGGTCAACTACTCACGCTTCATCAGGAGGGCAATAGAGTTGACGTAGAAGCCCTCCGTGATCGAATCCCCCTCCGATAGGGTGCCAGAAAAGGTCCCTAGATGGGATCTAAAGGGTACAGAAGTTTGCGGCGGTGGAAAAGTGTTTTCGTGGATGCCTCTGTTGGTTTGTGGAAATATGGGAATATATAGGCGAAGAAATTAGTTCATGAGGTGCACGAGGGGCCCACAAGGGTGGGGGCGCGCCCTACCACCCTGGGCCTGCCCTCCGTCCTTGTGGCCACTTCGTGGCTCTTCTGACTTCATCTCCAAGTCTCCTGGTTGTCTTCTGGTCCAAGAAAAATCATCACAAAAGTTTTATTCTATTTGGACCTTGTTTGGTATTCCTTTTTTTGCGAAACTCAAAAATAGGGGAAAAACTGGAACTGGCACAGGGCTCTAGTTTAATAGGTTAGTCCCAAAAATAATATAAAATTGCATATTAATGCATATAAAACATCCTAAATAGATAATATAATAGCATGGAACAAAAAAATTATAAATACGTTGGAGACGTATCAAGCATCCCCAACCTTAATTCCTGCTCATCCACGAGTAGGTAAATGATAAAAACAGAATTTTTGATGTGGAATCCTACCTAACATATTTATCCATGTAATTTCTCTATTGTAGCATGAATGTTCAGATCCGTAAGATTTAAAACAAAAGTTTAATGTTGACATAAGAACAATAATACTTCAAGCATACTAACAAGGAAATTATGTCTTCTCAAAATAACATGGCCAAAGAAAGCTTATCCCTACAAAATCATACAATCTGGCTATGCTCCATCTTCATCACACAAAATATTCAAATCATGCACAACCCCGATGACAAGCCAAGAAATTGTTTCATACTTTTTATATTCTCAAACTTTTTCAACTTTCAGGCAATACATGAGCGTGAGCCATGGACATAACACTATAGGTGGAATAGAAGGTGGTTGTGGAGAATACAAAAAGAAGGAGATAGTCTCACAGCAACTACGCGTATCAACGGGCTATGGAGATGCCCATCAAAAGATATCAATGTGAGTGAGTAGGGATTGCCATGCAACGGATGCACTAGAGCTATAAGTTTATGAAAGCTCAAAAAACAAAACTAAGTGGGTGTGCATCTAACTTGCTTGCTCTGAAAGACCTAGGGAAATTTGAGGAAGCCCATCATTGGAATATACAAGCCAAGTTCTATAATGAAAAATTCCCACTAGCATATGAAAGTGACAATATAGGAGACTCTCTATCATAAAGATCATGGTGCTACTTTGAAGCACTAGTGTGGTAAAAGCATAGTAACATTGCCCCTTCTCTCTTTTTCCCTCATTTTTTTGGCCTTCTCTTTTTTTATTTGGCCTTATCTCTTTTTTTTTAATTTCTCACATGGGACAATGCTCTAATAATGAAGATCATCACACTTTTATTTACTTACAACTCGAAAATTACAACTCGATACTAGAAGAAAATATGACTCTGTGTGAATGCCTCCGGCGGTGTACCGGGATGTGCAATGAATCCAGAGCGACATGTATGAAAGAATTATGAACGGTGGCTTTCCCACAAATACGATGTCAACTACATGATGATGCAAAGCAATATGACATTGATGGAACGTGTCATAATAAACAAAACTGTGGAAAGTTGCATGGCAATATATCTCGGAATGGCTATGGAAATGCCATAATAGGTAGGTATGGTGGGTTTTTTGAGGAAGGTATATGGTGGGGTTATGGTACCGGTGAAAGTTGCGTGGCACAAGAGAGGCTAGCAACGGTGGAAGGGTGACAGTGTGTATAATCCATGGACTCAACATTAGTCATAAAGAACTCACATACTTATTGCAAAAATATATTAGTCATCAAAACAAAGCACTACGCGCATGCTCCTAGGGGGATAGATTTGTACGAAAAGACAATCGCTCGTCCCCGACCGCCACACATAAGGAAGACAATTAAAAAAATATTTCATGCTCCAACTTTGTTACATAACGGTTCACCATACGTGCATGCTACGGGACTCACAAACCATTACAAAAGTATTTCGCAAATTCACAACTACTCACTAGCATGACTCTAATATCACCATCTTCATATCTCAAAACAAACATAAGGAATCAAACTTCTCATAGTATTCAATGCACTTTATATGAAAGTTCTTATTATATCCCTCTTGGATGCCTATCATATTAGGACTAAATTTATAACCAAAGCAAATTACCATGCTGTTTGAAGACTCTCAAAATAATATAAGTGAAGCATGAGAGTTCATCAATTTCTATAAAATAAAACCACCGCCATGCTCTAAAAAGATATAAGTGAAGCACTAGAGCAAAATTGCCTAGCTCAAGAGATATAAGTGAAGCACATAGAGTATTCTAATAAATCACGACTCATGTGTGTCTCTCTCAAAAGGTGTGTACAGCAAGGATGATTGTGTCAAACTAAAAAGCAAAGACTCAAATCACACAAGACGCTCCAAGCGAAACACATATCATGTGGTGAATAAAAATATAGCCTCAAGTAAAGTTACCGATAGACGAAGACGAAAGAGGGGATGCCTTCCGGGGCATCCCCAAGCTTAGGCTCTTGGTCATCCTTGAATATTACCTTGTGGTGCCTTGGGCATCCCCAAGCTTAGGCTCTTGCCACTCCTTATTCCATACATCAAATCCTTACCCAAAACTTGAAAACTTCACAACACAAAACTCAACAGAGAATCTCATAAGCTCCGTTAGTATAAGAAAATAAATCACCACTTTTGGTACTATTGTGAACTCATTCTTTATTTATATTGGTGTAATATCTAATGTATTCCAACTTATCCATGGTTCATACTGATACATCTCCAACATATCTATAATTTTTTATTGTTTCATGCTATTATATTATCCATCTAGGATGTTTTATATGCATTTATATGCTATTTTATATGATTTTTGGGACTAACCTATTAACCTAGAGCCCAGTGCTAGTTTTTGTTTTTTCCTTGTTTTTGAGTTTTACAGAAAATGAATAGCAAACGGAGTCCAATGGATGTGCCAATTTTTGACGATTTTTATGGACCAAAAGAATCCCCCGGAGTAAAAGAGTTGGGCCAAAAGAGTCCCGGGCCGTCACGAGGGTGGGGGCGCGCCCTACCCCCACCGCCCCCCGGGCGGCGCCGCCTTATCTCGTGGACGACTCGGGGACCCCCTGACTTGTTTCCGATGCCAAAAATTCCTATAAATATTGAAACGTCCAGAAAATAACCTAGATCGGGAGTTCCATTGCCGCAAGCCTCTATAGCCACCGAAAACCAGTCTAGACCCTTTCCGGCACCCTGCCGGAGTGGGGAATCCCTCTCCGGTGGCCATCTTCATCATCCCAGTGCTCTCCATGACGAGGAGGGGGTAGTTCACCCTTGGGGCTGAGGGTATGTACCAGTAGCTATGTGTTTGATCTCTCTCTCTCTCTCTCTCTCTCTCGTGTTCTCGATTTGGCACGATCTTGATGTATCGCGAGCTTTGCTATTATATCTGGATCTTATGATGTTTCTCCCCTTCTACTATCTTGTAACGGATTGAGTTTTCCCTTTGAAGTTATCTTATCGGATTGAGCCTTTAAGGATTTGAGAGCACTTGATGTATGTCTTGCATGTGTTTATCTGTGATGCCAATGGGATATTCACATGATCCACTTGATGTGAGTCCATGGATCATATGCACTCTTACCTTTTTGCAATTTGCTAGCCTCTACGGTACCGTGCATTGCCCTTTCTCACCTTGAGAGTTGGTGCAAACTTCGCCGGTGCATCCAAGCCTCGTGATACGATACGCTCTATCACACATAAGCCTCCTTATATCTTCCTCAAAATAGCAACCATACCTACCTATTATGGCATTTCCATAGCCATTCTGAGATATATTGCCATGCAACTTTCCACCGTTCTGTTTATTATGACACGCTCCATCATTGTCATATTGCTTTGCCTGATCATGTAGTTGACATCGTATTTGTGGCAAAGCCACTTTCATAATTCTTTCATACATGTCGCTCTTGATTCATCGCATATCCCGGTACACCACCGGAGGCATTCACATAGAGCCATATTTGTATTCTAGTATCGAGTTGTAACACTGAGTTATGAGTAAATAAAAGTGTGATGATCATCATTATTGGAGCATTGTCCCATGTGAGGAAAGAAGGATGGAGACTATGAAAAAAAAGAGGCCAAAGAAGCCCAAACAAAAAAATGATGAGAGAAAAAGAGAGAAGGGACAATGTTACTATCCTTTTTCCACACTTGTGCTTCAAAATAGCACCATGATCTTCATGATAGAGAGTTTCTTATTTTGTCACTTTCTTATACTAGTGGGAAATTTTCACTTAAGAACTTGGCTTGTATATTCCAATGATGGGCTTCCTCAAAATGCCCTAGGTCTTCGTGAGCAAGCAAGTTGGATGCACACCCACTTAGTTTCTTTAGATGAGCTTCCGTACACTTATAGCTCTAGTGCATCAGTTGCATGGCAATCCCTACTCCTCGCATTGACATCAGTTTGTGGGCATCTCCATAGCCCGTTGATTAGCCGCGTCAATGTGAGACTTTCCCCTTTGTGTACTCTCACATAGCCCCCATCATCATATGCTATTCCACCTATAGTGCTATATCCATGGCTTGCTCTCATGTATTGTGTAAGGGTTGAATAGGCTGAAGCGCGTTAAAAAGTATGAACCAATTGCTTGGCTTGTCATCGGGGTTGTGCATGATGGGAGCATTTTGTGTGACAATAATGAAGCATGGCCAAACTATATGATTTTTTAGGGATGAGCTTTCTTTGGCTATGTTATTTTGAGAAGACATAATTGCTTGGTTAGTACGCTTGAAGTATTATTATTAATATGTCAATATTAAATTTTGTCATGAATCTTATGGATCTAAATATTATTGCCACAATAAAGAAGATTACATTGATGAATATGTTAGGTAGCATTCCACGTCAAAAGTTCTGTTTTTATCATTTACCTACTCGAGGATGAGCAGGAATTAAGCTTGGGGATGCTTGATACGTCTCCAACGTATCTATAATTTTTGATTGTTCCATGCTATTATTATCCATCTAGGATGTTTTATATGCATTTATATGCTATTTTATATGATTTTTGGGACTAACCTACTAGCCCAGAGCCCAGTGCCAGTTTCTGTTTTTCCTTGTATTTGAGTTCTACAGAAAAGGAATACCAAACGGAGTCCAATGGACGTGCCAATTTTTAACGAATTTTTATGGACCAAATGAAGCCCCCGGAGTAAAAGAGTTGGGCCAGAAGAGTCCCGGGCCGTCCACGAGGGTGGGGGCGCGCCCTTCCCCAGACCGTGGCCTTTGAAAGATTCCCCTCCAAAGCGCCCACACTACAAAAAAGACACATCCATGACATTTTGGGCTGAACGAATTTTTTTGGTCATACTTATGACACTTCTATGACAATAATTGTGACAACACACGGTATCATCATAGATGTGGTGGGGTCCTACTTCTATGACAAAAAATCATGACAGAAAATGGGCTTTTCGTCCTGGGCGGGCCGGAGACGCAGGTGCATCTCATTGTTTGGGCCTTCCATGACAAAAAAAATTGTGGTAGAAGCGAGGGAGAGGAAATATCGGGGTGTTCCTGGTTACGGTGGGTGGTCGGGGCCGAGCGATGCGCGTTTCTCTCGTACACGCACGCGTGTGGGTGCGAGGCGTTGGGCTCTAACTGAACCCGAACGAGACTTTGGGCTCTAACTGAACCCGAGCGATTGCACTGCATGCTACGCGTTACTGAACCCGAGCGATCGATCGATGGCTGTTAACAGAACCCGATCGAGTGATTCCTTCACTACTGCTGCTAACTGAAGCCGATCGATGCTGCCTCTGGATGAACAATGAGCGTTGCTGGGGGGTTTGGAAGAACAGTTCCCGGTGGGGGTGGATGACCAGGACCCCGTGGTGTTGCCTCTGGATGGACAGGACCCTGATCGATCAAGCCGGTTGGGGCTGGATGAACAGCACCCCGTGGAGGGCTGGATGAACAGGACCACCCCGTGGAGGGCAGGATGAACATTAGACGGTGGAGGGCTGGATGAACAGTAGCCCGTGGAGGGGTGGTTGAACAGGAGCCCGTGGAGAGGACTGGTTGAACAGTAGCCGGTGGAGTAGCGTGCGGTGGAGGCTGGATGAACAGGAGCCCGTGGATGAGCAGTCACAGGTGGAGACTGGAGGAGGTCGATGGTGGATGAACAGTAGCCCGTGGAGGCTAGAGGGGGCCGACGGTGGAGATGAACAGTATCCCGTGAGTCCCGTTTTGCGGTACGCCACACCCCTCCTGATGAACAGGACCCCCGTTTCGACCGTAGCGCTCCAACACAAGTTCGTTTCCTCCGTTTTGCGGTACGCCACACCCCTCCTGATCAATAGGACCCCCGTTTCGACCGTAGGAGGTCCGTTACCTCCATTTTGCGGTACGCCAGACCCCTCCCGATGAATAGGATCCCGTTTCGACCGTGGCCGGTTGAACACAAGGCCATTTCCTCCATTCTTTGGTACGCTAGGCCTCGTTTCCATCGGCTGTTCTGTCCAAGCCCTCCCGATGAACACGATGATGCATTCCATTCCGACCCAGCCGGTTGGCTCCGCATGAACACGACGATGACGCTGTTTCTCTGTTCCGACCCAGCCATGTACACGAGCCCTGGCCATACATACGCACGAGTAGGCGTTCGAGACCCCGCCCGTATGTACGTACGTGGCCGTATTTACTTTCTTGCACCCTAGCCGTTGTACATACATGTACATGCTACGTGCGCGCCTCTGCTACGACACGTGCGCGCCTCTACATCGACCAGTATGTACGTACACGTTCGTGACCAGAATGACAATTCTACGTACGCTTCGACCAGGTGGGTCTCGACTGTCACGCACTTCCTTGCGTGCGAAGATGTAGCTGGTGGGTCCCAGCACTCAGGGGGTGAATTGTTTTTTTTTCCAGACGCACTTCCTTGCATGCGAAGATGTAGCTGGTGGGTCCTAGCAGTCAGGGGGAAACATTTTTTTCATGAAATACAGTGGCCCATCCGGTGGCTCCCCGCTGTCAGGTGGAGGAATAATTATGTTGCGTGTAATAAGGAGGCACTTCCTTGCTGCAGCCGTGGACCCAGCTGTCAGCCTCTCCACGTACAGTCTAGGTCCGATGGAAGACGTTCCTTGACCACGTTGACCACGCCGCGCCGAGAGCACCAGGGTGGTGGACGATGGTGAGGCCTAGGAAGGGGACGACGTGGAGCCGGGGAAGACGCGGCAGTGGATGCCCACGCGTAGAGGAGTACGAGTGTTCACTGGTTCACTACAGTGTGAGGCTGCCGTCGCCGTAGAATAACAGGGGTGTGGGTGAGTAGAGGGATGCCTGGCCAGCGGTGGGAATAGTAGGGGGCGGTGAGGCCTCCATGGCAGCACAGTCGGCCATGGGAGGCAGGAGCATGCGGCATGACCGCGCTGCTTTGGGTGACTGGAGCAGGAAGACCAGAGGTTGAAGAAGCACTACGGCCGTTGGATGGACATCGTACGGTCACTAGAGCTAGAATTGTTCATATTGACTAAGTTAACAAAGCACTCCATCGCCGTCAACTTAGTAGGCCCACAAGTCAGCCTCCCACCAAGGTGGGTCCCAACCAGCAGGGGGAGTATTCATTTTTTGTGTGTAATAAGGAGGCACTTCCGGTGGGTCCGAGCTGACAGCGGGGGGAACATTTTTTTCATGAAATACGGTGGCCCGTCCGGTGGGTCCCGGTAGTCAGGGGGGAAATGTTTTTTTCGCAAATATGGTGTCCCGTCCGGTGGGTCCCTGCTATCAGGTGGAGGAATAATTATTTTCTGCATAATAAGGAGGCACTTCCTTGCGGCTGCCGGGGACCCAGCTGTCAGCCTCTCCACGACAGTACTCTTTCGATGGAAGTCGTTCCTTGACCATGTTGACCACGCCGCGCCGAGAGCACCAGGGCGGTGGACGACGGTGAGGCATAGGAAGGGGATGAAGCGGAGCCGGGGAAGACACGGGAGTGGATGCCCACGCAGAGAGGAGTGCGAGGGTTCACTGGTTCGGCTGCGGTGTGAGACTGCCGTGACTGTAGAATAACAGGGGGTGAGGGTGAGTAGACGGATGCCCTGGCCAGCGGTGGGAGTAGTAGGGGCGGTGAGGCCTGCACGGGAGGTGGGAGCAGGCAGTCCCGCCGACGCTGGATTTGGCGGTTGGAGCAAGAAGATCGGAGATTGAAGAAACACGACGGCCGTTGGATTGACATCCAGCGGTTATGTCTGCTAGAATCGTTTGTTGACGTATATAATAACTAAAAAATCTTGCATGCGCGCCAACTTAATAGGCCCATAAGTCAGACCATTCCCTCTTTTTTCATAATTTATATATAGCTCATTGCGACTTCTTATGCAATTTATTGCAGCCCTTTTTTTTGGTTGGCCAGGGCCAGTTTTGCATATTTCTGTGGGTTCCAAACTATTTTTAATACCGAACTGTCGAGCCAGATTTAAAGTACTTTGAAGATATATTTAAATTAGGTTAATGCCCAGTGAAATAGGAATTTGAAAATGTGAAAAAAAATCCAAAATTATAAAGTAATTGCCAATTTGTGATCTGTTTTTATATTTACAACCAATTTCATATTACTTTCAAGATTTGCAGGCGTCTTGAAAGAGTTGCAGCCCATCAGGGCGTAGAAAAATAAATAGGCCAGGATTGGGTATTATTCAGAAAAAATAAAGTGGGCTCATTTTCACAAAGAAAAAATAGCTGGGCTAGTCACATGGTGAACATAAAATATAAGAATGGGCTAAACGGGCCACAACCCAGTTCAAACCCTACTCCATCTCAACAATAACAAAAAAATACTGCTCGAGCAGCTACGTCCCAGGCGTTAGCCGATCTTGTGCTATTCTCTTGTCTATTGACTATATACGCTCATGTTGATAGTGTTGACAACGCGAGAGGGCGGCACCACGGCGAGCACACCAAAGCGCGCGGAGGACGACGGCGAGGCCTCGGACGTCGGCGTTAACGATTTAGGAGACGGTGGGGCGGCGATGCGTGCACTGAGGTGCATCCAGCCGTGGGAGGCGGAAGCAGGCGGCCCCGCCGGCGCTGGTTTGGTTTTGGCGGCTGGAGGAAGACAGGACTGAAGACACACGACAGACTGTAAAGCAGCAGGAGTACTTAACAACCTTAACTGAAACCAGTAGGGGCACTGAACAACCATAGCTGAAAGCAGTATGAGTACTTATATAGGTTCAACCATACAAAGCACGCCTCGAACAGTGCTACTTTGCCTGAGGGTGAGGCCACCAAGCCCCGGGACAAGGCCCAGGCGCCACCCCGCGCATCCACAACCTTCTGAAAGCGGCTTCATCTCGCAATGTGGTCAATAAATAGGATATTCTCTTTAGAGCCATGGAAAAGCAGGAACATAATCTTCTGTCCTATTCTCCAAGATGGACGGTCCTTCATTATTTGAGACCACCCATGAATAAGTATCTTTTCACCTCCAAGGGGAATGGAGTAGGTCGACATAAACATCATGTTGTGACCAAGCGCAAGTCTGACCCGACCATGATGAGGCATCTGTATAGGAACAATAGAACTGGGCAGTTTCTGTTTCAAGGAGACCACAGTTGTAAAACTGTGTATAAGCAATAGTTTATGAACAACATATATAACAGAAAACAACTCATACCATAAGTTTCTCGACACAGTTGGACCTGTTCAATGAGTGCAGCAGTGGCACACATATCCCACGTGGCCTTCCACCATTGAAACGCCCCACAAGGACCTCAAGACAATCAATAAAGTGTAGGAACATGTGGATGTCGTCCCAGTCAACTTCAGTGCCATCAGTAACAGCCGAGTTGTTTCATAATAACAAGCGAGCAACCTGCTTAACACTGAAAAAACCTACACGTGCCACCAATTATAAGAAAACATTAGTTAGAAGTAGCATCTTCGTGAGAGATTCGTTGCTACTTCTAAAGTTAAATTGTCATTAGTTAGACAAAATAGGTGGATTAAGAAGTAATCGAGGCAACAAGCAAGAACCAGATACAAAACTAACATGGATGAACAATTGGAACGACGTCGGGGTGGAAGATTGCTACCTCTTGAGCACTGCGTTGGTTTTCCCTTGAAGAGGAAAGGGTGATGCAGTAAAGCAGTGTAAGTATTTCCCTCAGTTTTTGAGAACCAAGGTATCAATCCAGTAGGAGACCACGTGCGAGTCACCTCGTACCTACACAAACAAATAAGAACCTCGCAACCAACGCGATAAAGGGGTTGTCAATCCCTTCATGGCCACTTGCAAGAGTGAGATCTGGTAGAGATAATAATAATAATAAGATAAATATTTTTGGTATTTTTATGATATAGATTGAAAGTAAAGATTGGAAAATAAAGTAGATTGGAAACTAGTATGATGGAAAATAGACCCGAGGGCCATAGGTTTCACTAGTGGCTTCTCTCAAGATAGCATAAGTATTACGGTGGGTGAACAAATTACTGTCGAGCAATTGATAGAAAAGCGAATAATTATGAGAATATCTAGGCATGATCATGTATATAGGCATCACGTCTACGACAAGTAGACCGACTCCTGCCTGCATCTACTACTATTACTCCACACATCGACCGCTATCCAGCATGCATCTAGAGTATTAAGTTCATAAGAACAGAGTAACGCCTTAAGCAAGATGACATGATGTCGAGGGATAAACCGATGCAATATGATATAAACCCCATCTTTTTATTCTCGATGGCAACAATACAATACATGTCGTTTTCCCTAATGTCAGTGGGATTGAGCACCGCAAGATTGAACCCAAAGCTAAGCACTTCTCCCATTACAAGAAAGATCAATCTAGTAGGCCAAACCAAACTGATAATTCGAAGAGACTTGCAAAGATAAACCAATCATACATAAAAGAATTCAGAGAAGAATCAAATATTGTTCGTAGATAATTTGGATCATAAACCCACAATTCATTGGATCTCGACAAACACACCGCAAAAGAAGATTACATCGAATAGATCTCCAAGAGAATCAAGGAGAACTTTGTATTGAGATCCAAGGAGAGAGAAGAAGCCATCTAGCTACTAGCTATGGACCCGAAGGTATGAAGTAAACTACTTACACATCACTGGAGAGGCCATGGAGTTGATGTAGAGGCCCTCCGTGATCAATGCACCCTCCGGTGGAGCTCCGGAAAAGGCCCCAAGATGGGATCTCTAGGGTATAGAAGGTTGTAGCGGTGGAATTAGGTTTTTGTGGTGCTCCTGGATGTTTGCGGGGTACGTGGACTTATATAGGAGGAAGAAGTAGGTCGGTGGAGCAACGAGGGGCCCACGAGGGTGGAGGGCACGCCTAGGGGGGTAGGCACGCCCCCCTACCTCATGGCCTCCTCGATTGTTTCTTGACGCCCACTCCAAGTCTCCTGGATCATGTCTGTTGAGAAAATCACGTTCCCGAAGGTTTCATTCCAATTGGACTTCGGTTGATATTCCTTTTCTGTGAAACACTGAAATAGGCAAAAAACAACAATTTGGGCTGGGCCTCCGGTTAATAGGTTAGTCCCAAAAATGATATAAAAGTGTAAAATAAAGCCCATTAACATCCAAAACAGATAATATAATAGCATGGAGAAATCAAAAATTATAGGTGTTGGAGACGTATGAAAGATCATAGTGAAGATGAGACCAGGTTCTGCTATTTCCATCAACATTCGTACGCCAACTTTCAGTCCGTAACACTTGAGAAAGTTTATCCAAGTTCGGCCATAAAAAAAGCAGCGATCTTCTTGGTTCATGAACCCAACTCGGAATTATATCCATGGCTTGTCTTCACTGTGACCATTAAACTGGTGTATTCAGTTATGCCAAGGCCGAGCATCTTGAGTACATGTGTTCTGGCAGAGCAAATAATGCACTGTAGGAAAAATAATATGAGAACACAATGTATTCCCTATCCAAATCTAGAAATAACTTCCTCCTTCACGTCAGTGTTGACCATCGTACTGGTAGTACCTTTTATCCAAATATAGCAATCCAAATTTCCAAATTAGTCGATAGCATGTTCAAAAAAACCCCACCCACCCGGATAGAAAAGAGGATTCTAGGAACATGATGTGCGCGTTTTAAAATCATGTGTTAGGATGAGAAGGAACAATAGTGGCGTCTCGCCGAGGGCGCAGAAACCTGTAGGGTCCTTGCACTTTGGGCACTACAAATGAACCATCCTAGGATTTTACCTGCGACCAAGGGACTTGGATTTATCGGGGATGGATGAAGAATTCGTACTTCATTCTCCATGAGAAAACCCTATGCAATCGCTGAGAGGGGGTTTTCTCTGAACAAGTAGACGAGGGAGAAGGGGATTCGGGCCCAGTGAAATATTGCTACTTCGTCCATCCAGCTTACTGCTAAAGCTCGAAAGGGGGGTTTGCGATTTGATGGCTCATTGGGCATTACTGCGGCGCTACGACCGGGGTGTGTCTACCGTGCAGTTGTGCACTCTAATTTGTGCATATGGCACGTGGACCCCGTTGCCGGATGCCCCACATATCAACAGAAGGAAGTAGAAAGACATGAGTAACTAGTTACACAAAAATATTTTTTTGACAGAGAGATACTCCCTCTGTAAAGAAATATACAAATCTTTTATATCACAACTTTATACATAAGAAAAATCAAGGGGAATATATATAACATATATAATTATAAAAAACAGAGTTGTTTTTAACACATTATAGACGAGTTGGTGATGATGGTGTGCCTGCCATCCTGCAATATAGGCCGTTGGAATTATATCTGATGGATAGGAAGGAAACTATGGCAATTTTGCAAAAATGTACCCACACACCTCTGCACATTTGAAAATAAGGCCTTCCCTCATTCATCCTTTTCTCTCACAAGATAAAATACTCATACAAATGCATCTTGATGTTACGTGCAACGCACGGGAAGTATGGGGGTTCAGCTGAGAATATAATACTCAGACAGGCTCACGGTTCTGGACTTTGGGTCGCAGGCCCACCCTGCATGTTTTGGGGCCCATGTGTTCTACCTTAGCGCTTTTCATATTGCAAGCGATCGGTACGACGCTGGTTTTAGATGTTGTTGCAAGGCGAATACACAAACTTGAATAAAGCACGGCAGCTGTTGGAATGAAATCGAACGACAGTTCCTAACCAGCAATGAGAGTTGCAATTCTATCAACGATATACCATGTGATAAATAATACTGTCGTATTACTTATACACACAGGACACTTGTTTCACCATGCCAGATTATTACATCAAAATCTCTCGTAGGATAGATCAGTTCGAAAGTTGTGTGCTGCTACTGAAGAATTTCAAAGTTGATTTGGACCAGCTCTCCTTGCCGAGAAAGTTTGGTTTGGAGATCATCCCCTACTGCAAGATATGATTTAGATTTGAACCTTGACCATCCTTTAGCATCAAATCATGTGACCATCCTTTGTACTTACCGTATATTGAGCAGGTTCATTCACACCAAGGCTGCGCATGGTAAGAGAAACTTGGTCAATGTCGCCCGGATTGTTGAACGATCCCTCGTTGCTCAAGGAATTCTCTGTTTGCAAACAAGAAGACATACCCAAACAGTTAGATCAACACAGTGAATCATGCGAAACAACATGGAAAGAAAAAAGAGTGAAACACTTGGGCGGCCAATGCTTACCAAGAAGGTGTACATGTCGGTTTTTGTAAGGACTTTGGTATATGAAGTGCGAACTGCAGCCTAGTCTGTTGCCGGTGCAACTGCTCATTCGGTTGCCGCTGCATGGGCCGGAGCAGATGCAAGTACAAGTGTTGGTGCAGGTGCCGAAGCCGATGCTGCTGCCGGAGATGGTGCTCCTTGTAGCGCTGGTGCCGGTGTCAGAGTAGGTGCCGGTGTCGATGCCCGATCCTCCGGTAGATCAGCCTGATCCACTGACGCGGTCGGTGCCCAATCCTCAGCTGGATCAGACTGAGCAACTGCCGCTGTCGGTGCTAGAGCAACTGCCGGTGCTCGATCCGTTACTGAAGGTGGTACCGATGTGCGAGACAGCGGCGATCGTGTCTGGTCTGCTATGATCAGCTTTCTAACTTGACTAGGCTTCGTGACCGTGATCCAGTTTTTTTCTTCATTTCTTTTAAACGCGAGAAGGACTAATTGTGGCGTTTTAGTTAAACGAAACTACAGTTCATCATAGGGATTCGGCTTGTACTCAGACAACATGATCCAATTTTTCCAGTAATATAAGTGATGGATGGTGCCTTCGTTACTGACACGACATAATAAGTGTAACCTGCAAAAATAGCCATCGTAGAGCAAACCAAACGGTTTATTCTGTGATGAATGTCACATGGAAAAACCTGCATCGTAAAATTGCAGGAGAAGAAAGAAAACATGACATTAAATCAATAAGATTTAGACAATAAATCAATAAGATTTACTTGATGTGACACGAGTGAATCCTTACCAGGAAATCACTATGTTGAAGTACTAAACAGAAGCTTGATCGTCCAACTACGGGTGGCATGCAGGGGCCCCGCCTACTCCCACAAGCAGGACAGTCCAAAGTTCATGACAAATCGTACGGACTGAACATCCATGGGACTGGAAATCCTGCTGGGTGCAATAAATCCTGCAATGCATACAGATATTGGAGTGTAACCATAATTGATAAACCGTCCACACAACAAAGATGATTTGGATACTTCAAAATATACAGACTGAATTGAGTGGACAGACATTAACGTAGACCGTTCTCAGGACTGACCACACAACAAAAGCGGCAGTACTAATAAACAGTACAGGGTTCACAAACTCAAATCAAGTACTGAACAATAGTACTTACTACAGACAAGAAAAGTTGCACTAATTAAACTCTGCAGACTATTTCTTGCCACCGACCTACGGGATGAACCCCGCATAACTGACTAGGCCATGGACTTCGTGAGAGATGTCTACATGTACCATCACCATCTCGTCAACCTTGGAGAACCTAACGGAGTGGTCTTTCCACTCATAAACATGATCATGAAGACATGCCACATCAGATTTGTTGGGAAGCTTTACAAGAACCACACCCTTCGTAATCAAAGGCACAACCAGGAAATTGTTGTGGTCAAGTACAGCCTCGAGAACACGCCTGACAACAATGCTACAGGAAAACACTAGTTCAGGACACGTGGCGACAAGGACACAATAGCTAGATAGTTTAGAAGTAGAACTCATCCTCAGGTCTTCCAGTTCACACGGCATGACTTTGAGAACTTCATCTCCACCGCGGACCTGGTTCTAATTCAAACAAAAACCATATTTTATTACTACCTCCGTTCAGAAATATAAGATGATTTTCGATATTATACTCCATATATGACTACATATACGCACAGAAATGAGTGAACAAAGACACTAGAACATGTCTTCAAAGGCATGAGAGCAGAGGGATTACTTGCAATATCGATAACACAAGTTACTGAGGCAAATATACCCTCTCCAAAGGTAGCATTGATGTTCATAAAGTACTCCCTCCGTCCCGAAATTCTTGTCTTAGATTTGTCTAGATACGGATGTATCAAGTCACATTTTAGTATTAGATACATCCATATCTAGACAAATCTAAGACAAAATTTTTGGGACAGAGGGAGTAGTTGAAAGTAATCTATAAGAAATCAGTGTCAACCTCTCGCATGTTTTGGTCAAAAGAGGAATTTAGAACTGTCATTTGGCACACAAAAATCACGTGCAAGATCACCCAGAAAGTTGTACTACTAGTACTTGTACTGCGTGTTAGATGAAAAAACACGATCAAGATCAAGAAAAAGATCGTTAAGAAGAGATATTACCTGGACTTGCTTAATGAGGGATCCCAGAGAGGGGGGCTTGGACAGGGCAATGGCTTTGAGCTTGTCTGCGGTAGTCTCGGCGGGGTGCTTGCGCTTCTTCGTACCATGAGCCTCAACGGTTTTGGCCGGAGCCATAGACATCACTTTGGCCGGTGCTCCATCGTCCATCAAGAAACTGTCAAATGGAAATAAAATAAAAGAAACCATAATCACAAACCCAAAAGAAGAAAAGAGAGGGAGTTATAGGATCAGTCTCGGGGTTGCAAGACCGGGCCTTGGCCAGAATCAACACCATTGATGCGCTCACCTTTCCTTCTTTGGGAGAGAAGCACAATGGCAGAAGCAGGTCAGGGTTTTCTTGAAGAAATGAGGAACAAGATGAGGGAGAAGCGAGTTGGGTGGAGAGGAAGTTGAGAGAGAAGAGTGAAATGATGGTTGCTTCATCCGTCCAACTTACTGCTAGAAAGGAGGGGGTTTTGTGATTTGACAGCTCATTGGGAATTACTGCGGTGCTTCGATCGGGGCAGTCTACCGTCACTCTACTACGGAGTAATTTAGTGCATGGCTGGTGGACCCCGATGCTGGCTATCCCACACATCGGCGAAAGTGAGTAATTTAGTGCATGGTTGGAGGAGGATCCGCATGGTAGAGCGTGTCCATTGTTTTTCTGAAGAAAAAAATGATTACAACAAGCGTTTCCACTCTTACAACGGAGGAGTGTGAAACACGGCAGCCACTTGAACATACATAGTGCTCGTACTACTAGGCATGTGCAATGGTTCATACGTTAGTACTACATAATCTTGTTGCTAGTGTAGTAAGATATGACGACACCAAATGATATTGTGCGCATGTCAACTATATGAACATAAATGTAGTAACATAGTACTGCTTTTTCGACTGTTTGGTCGAGAATGAACGGTGAGATCAATGTTAAGAGAACCAGGTCTACAGCGCATGGAGAGTACGGTGCTACAGTACTCCACGAAACATGAACCATATGAAGCACGAATAGTGCTAGGCAGGGTGTATGAAGGGTGCACGGGATGGGAGCAAAAGTTCCCTTCTCGACCCACTTTTGGGTGTTTGGCATAGTGCATGAAGGGTGCATCAGTCCACACTAGTAGCTTAACACAAATACACGAAGGGGAAACAACTATATTGAGATGAGAATGCAACCAAACACACCCACTCGCTTTGTGCTACAGTGACTGATCTGCATCGTCTGAGTTTGATCCAACGGTCATGTTGCGCCGAGACATGGACATGCCCATGCAGAGGGCGCCTAAACACCACTGAAGTCCCTCTGCTTCTCGAGGCGCACGATGTTGGTGATACAGGGGGCGAAACGACTGAAAGGCAATGCAATCTACGGGAAGGCGGAGGGAGCCAACCGAGGAGCGGGGAATCTTTTGGTTTTCACCATGGTAAAACACCACTCGACGACTTCTTACATCAGGGAACAGTGGGGTTTACAAGCGGAGTCACCGTGACTAATTAGTGCCGCGCCTGCTCCCGTCAATCAAAAAATTAAAAATCCTGCCGCGCCTGCTCCCCTCAATCAAAAATTAAAAATCCTACTACACTCAAACACCAGAGCAACGCCGAGGTGGATATTTAAATTTACCTGCCGGCAAGTAGATAAAAAAGGGGTGAAAAAACAAATGTGGCGGCGGCCTAGCTAATCGGTCGAACTAGCCCAACTAGCTAGCCAGCATGCTTCACTGATGTACTCGCGGGAAAAGTCATCTTTCGTGATTTGACGACTCATTTACTTGCTTCGACGAACACGCGCGGTAGAGCGTCCCACGTCAGGAACAATATATGCGTGCACCACCCGGGAGGACCCCGAAACCGCGCGGTAGGGTGTGCCATGTCTCGGCATGGAGGAAAAATGTGCGTGTAAAAATGTACTGTATCAGACGTAGCACCTATGCTTCGACCTCGGGACCCAGCCAGTCGGTCGAAAACACCCAACTAGCCACACAACTTCATCATGCTAACATGGTATGGAGGATAGGTGTGGTTAGCTCCCTCTCGACCAGCCACAACATCTCTTGTTCTAGGTGATTCTTCTATTTTCCAAGCTTTTTTTAGTTGTAATAACACCACGGTAAGCTAGCGCCACTCTTCATGTGTGCCCGTGCAAAGGTTAGATGATGGAGAGAAGAGAGAGATCGCAGACCTGGGACGCACCAGTAAGTGAGTCAACGGTCATGCACGTGTTGACGAGGCACTCCCTCTACTCTACTCAACGTAATACTGTATAAAAACAAGTTATGGGACAAAGCCAACAACCATTGTTGTTTCAGGCTATCGACTTACGCTTTGTAGTCCAGGTTGCCAGTTCGAATCTCGTCTTTCAGATTTGTTAGTTTTAGGTCCAAATTTGATTAATGACAAGTGGGACCCCCGTGTGTTGTTCCGATATTTCAGTGTAGGATGGTTTTTTTTGAACAAACACTTTGCGTGGTTAGACAAGTAACGACACAAGTTACGCGTATTTTGCAAGTTTATGAACAAAAATGACATCGGCATAGAATATCACATCCACCCCGCAGCTTAGATGCTATGGCGATACGTGTTTTTACACCGTTGGAAGTGAGATCCAATAGCTTGGGAGTAGTATTCGTAATTATGCGCAATTTCCAAGCTTTCCAAAGGTTTTTTGCAAATAAAACATTCAGGCCTCATGTGTGCCGCTGCATCTTGGATCCAACGGCTCCCCGTTGCTCATATTAGGTGCTCCTTGTAGCTTAATTACCCACTACGATGATATGAGCATGTATGATCAGTGATTAGATGGCACATGCGTAGTACTTGTACTTTCTGTGCAATTCCCAAACTCTCTCAGCTGTATATTGCAAAAACATTCAAACCTCCTACTGTGGGCCGTTAGATCTCCGTGAACTCATATCACCATAGAATCTACGGTGTAGGAGCACCTCATATTCCCCCGTGCGAGAAAACATAAGGTGCTCTCTTAGCTTGGATGCTATGGTGATACGAGCTTCAAGGTCGTTTGATCTGAGATCCAATGGCATCTGAGCAATCTTTGTTCTTGTAGGCAGTGGCCGAACTCTTTGGGTGCTTTTCTGCAAAAAACCATTCAAACCACCGAGGCGGTGTTGGGTCACAAATCCAATGGCTCCGAAGAGCTTGTATCACCAAAGCATCTAAGGTGTGGTAGCACATGATATTCTTACATACAGGAGAATATGATGTCCTCCTTGATCTTAGATGCTACGGTGATACGAGCTTCGAGGTCGTTGGATATGGGATCCAAGGGCATCTGAGTAGTTTTTGTACAAATTGTGTGCAATTCTGAAACTCATCAAGGTTTCCTGTAAAAATATTAATACATCATGTGAGTTGCTATATCTCAGATCTACAAGCTCCAAGCAACTCGTATCGGCATATAGCATCTAAGGTATGGGGGCACATGATATTCTCTCGGGGAGGAGGGGTGGGGGTGCACAACCAATTGGTGGTTGGGACGGTGGGGACAAATATCATCTAAACAACCCTAAACAGAGCTTCACAATTTTATCTAAGGTCGAGGGGGTGACCCCCGACAATCATGGCTCCGCCTAATTAAACACAACATTTGCATGTACTGTAGTACTAGACTTAATATTCATGTTTCAGTTTCATGTTCGCTTTAGATATTGAATTAAGGACCATGCATGTCTTACATTTTACTCCCTTCGTTCCTAAATATTAGTATTTTTTAGAGATTTCAAGTGGACTGGCACATACGGATGTATATAGACATATTTTAGAGTGTAGATTCACTCATTTTGCTCCGTATGTAATCGCTTGTTGAAATCTCTAAAAGACTAATATTTAGGAACAGAAGGAGTATTTTTGAATTCGTGTCATACATGCATGGTTTGGAAAAATAGATGCAGTATACTTATTGGATTGTTGTTGTGTTCGTGTGTGGGTGTCTCTCTCTCTCTATGTGTGTGTGTGTGTATGGTCATATGCTTGATACATACAAAGTTTTCTCACCTCCATATTGTTCATCTTTTAAATTTGAATTTGCATTGAAAAACTTACCAGGGATACCATGAAATGTGAAATCCACGTTGAGATCACTATATCACAAACTCACTCTAATTCAACAACTCCTCATAAATCAATTACCATGTTGAGATTAGTATTTGCAAGGAAAATACGGGCATTGTAATACACATAGATTCATTCAGCAATTTGAAAGGTTCCTTTCGTATTCTCGAATGGTAGGACCCAACGGCGTACCAGCCAGACCTTGGTTCGTGTTGATCCTAAAAAAATAAAATAAAATAAACCGGGCTTGTGTGCTTCTGGTGGCGTGCATGCTACGCACATTAGGCAACCCCAACCAGTCGAGCCTCCGCGTTTCGAGTCGAAATATCTGGCGGCCAGAATTTCAGCCCTAGGAAATTCCCCTCATGTCCCCGGTCCATAATGACTACCGATGAACAACGGAGGGATGCTTTAGTAATTAGACAATGTTACCTACCGTGCCGAGCACGGTTCAATTCCCTCGGTCGCCGCTCGCTAAGGCACCCGTCAACTGCATTGCCTAGTACTACTACTACTACACCAGGATGAGCACATAATTGAGCCCGTTTGTTCGTGCCTAGTACTTGAGTTAATATATCAGGCAATGCACTGGTACAGAGGGATTACCCTTTTGCTCTTCATATATATATTGTCTGAAATCTAACTAAGCAAAATGTTTGACCAAATCCTTTCTTAAGAAATACAACAGGACAGATGTATGGCTTGAAAATTTATTGCATGATGGAGGTTATGATATTGTTTCCAATCCTGGATCTTAAATTTCAGAAAATCCAAAAGTGACCATAAATTCTTGAAACTGAGCATGGTCACGTGATATGGCACAAATATTACTTCGTAAGTTTTTTCTTCAATTTGAGACAAGTTGCTTATGATAAGTTACACAAATGAAGAGCCAAGGTATTTTGGAACAAAGACCTACCACGTTAAGGCAAATGCTTTCACTATTAAAACCGTGGGAGTTTACGTGCTGCCACGAGTCCCGCTTCTCATCGGCAGGTGCCATCCGAGCAAGCGTGTGAGTCGACGGGAGGCGTGTGAGCAGACCGCTGCACCGACTGACAGGGAGGCGTGCGAGCAGACCGCTATGCGGGCTCACCAGGAGGCGAGCCCTTTGACCAGGCTCCGCCGCCCACCTTCGTCCTAACTGCTCCCACTTTTAATGTCATCGGCGCCGCCGTTTAAAATCAACCCCGCACTACCCGGTATCGCTACAATCTTATTTCTTCCTCTCCGATTCTCCTGTCGTCTACCTCCAACCAGCCTGACCTAGACGTATGCCATGTCGCATCAAAATGGTCTGCCCTTAGTCTTCCAGTTTCCTAAGGAAGACACCCAGCAGGAGTCTCAAGAACATAAGGCGCTTTGGGACGAGCTTGAACTGGCCTTGCGGGAAGACGCTGCGCCTGTCCCCGCTCCCGTTCCAGCTCCCGTCGCCCCGACTACGCCAGTGCTCATCCCCGTGGCATTGATGGGCTGGGAGTCGCAAATTGTCGTCGAGCTTGATGCCACGGGGTTCCACGAGGTCCCCGCCGAATTTCATGCACCCGTGCACCTGCGAGCGCAGGCGCCTACGCGTGCACTGAAGCACACGCCCGTGCCGGTGCCCCTGCACCTGCCAGTGCATGTGCCTGCGCATTCACTAACGTGCGCGCCCGTGCCGGTGCTCGTGCACATAATGTATCCGCCGCGCCGTTGATAGAGCATGTCCCCGCGTGGGTGCCAGTGCCCCCTCAGCGGCATGGATGGCCACCGTCGACCGCTTCCTTGCACCAACGCCAGTCGCCTCCTCCCTGCCAGTTGACTCGCTCCGAAGCCCAGAACATTTTGGCCTTCCTTGAAGCTAGGCCAACGTCCAGGAGTACGCCAACAACGGCGCAAGGCGCCGCCGTCGTCGTTGGTCAGTGGCCCGACGACACACAGAGCACGGCAGAGGAGCCGCTTCCCACCGCAAGACGCCCCCGCCGTCGCCGCGTAATCTAAATTTGCCATGAAAAACGTTCAGATTGCCATGCTTAAAATCCGAACGTTTATCATTTCCGTTTATTTTAGATCGATCATCGTATAATTTAAAGTCAGAGTCAGACTGAACGAAATCTATGGTTTGGTCGATTGAATGTTCTGCTAGAGCCGTATCAAATTAAATATAAAACATCATCAAGCCACATGTATTCCTTGTCATCCAACGACCTAGACTGCTTCAATGTCGAGCGCTCAACACGTTTAGCGTGCAGTTAATTTCATGCCAAAAATAGTACTAATCACATAATAACACACAAATAACATCCTACTTAATATCCGCATGCACTTAATATACTTCCAAATTAACATGCATTGCATGTACACATTGACTAGTGCTGCTAGCACGTGAAACTGGTCCCGTAACTTTTGCACGCGTCCATATATGGTCAATGGCAACATCGCCCGCGAGTTCTTCGTGTTTGCCCGTGCGTCTAAACGCAGAAGTGGAGGAGAGAGAGAGCACACATGGAACCCACCAGTAAGTGAAGGAGAATAGTACTAAAAATAATATTACATGTTATCAATTAAATAGGCTGTGGTAATATAAAAACATTATGCGAACAAAGGGAGGTACAACAAACATTGTTGTTCTACATATGTTGCCTATTGACGTGCGGCTTGAAGGCCCTGGTCGCATGTTCAATCCTTGTCCTTTATTTTTTAATTTGTATATGGGTCCAAATGTGTTTCATGACATGTGGGCCCCTCGGTGTGTAGTTTGTAGCACTTTAATTTGTGGGTCGAAATTTGTTCCATTCCAAGTGGACTATCATTGTGTAGTTTTGTAGCTTATTTAAAATAATTAAAGAGAACAACAGAGTTTTTTGCAATAATACCATGGTGCGATGTTGAAGGCGAGAAAGGACGTGCGAGAGAGCGATGACCGAGCCAGAGGGAAATCAACTAGGGGAGTTGCAGGGGTTGCAACCGTGTTTCGAGTAGTTATGGGCCGAATGCTACGAAAATATAATCTAAACCGACCGGAATAAATGCCTACACAAATTAATCCAAGGTTGGAGTGCCCCTCGCAATGTAAATAGCTCTGGCTTTGCGAGGGATGGATAGGTAGCTTCAATGTGTGGAAGATATGGCGTGAGAAAGCGAGGTCAATCGAGAGACATATAGATAGAGAAACAAAGTGAGTGTGGTCCAACATTCATTGAACAAATATATATGCTCTGGAGAGAAATTGTCTGATTGAGCTTTTGGCAAGGGTGAGGGCTGTTAGATAGAGCTTGAGAGATGATCCAGTCACAGACGTGTAGATATATTTTGTGTGTGGGAGGAAGCAAGGTCAATCAATCACATAGGGTTGTTGTGCGATCAAAAGAGTGAGACGGGTTGGAGAGAGTGACCTAGATAGACAATGTGCGTGAGAGAGTATACAATGTGAATAAGTCAAATTAGGCTCAAACATGGTGATATATCGTTTTTGTCCAAGAAAGAGCGAGGTCAATCGAGACATACAAAGAGAGAGAGAGAGGGAGAGAGAGAGGGAGAGAGAGAGAACGAGCATGGTGCTCCATGAGGTCCAAAGAGTGGGGCGGCTTCGACGGACTGACCTAGATAGACAATCTGCGTGAGAGAGTATAGAGTGTGTCGATCGAGGCCCGAATAGGGAGATATATCATTTGTGTCTGAAAGAAAACGAGGTTAAATGAGACTCAGATAAAGAGAGCGAGATTGAGCGAGTGTGGCCTGCCGTGCGGAAGAAAGAGTGAGAGAGTCTCGAGGGAGTGACCTAGATAGACAATGTGCGTGCGTGCGCACGAGAGGTTGGGGGGCTAGATAGGCAATGCATGTATTTAGCGCGAGAGGGTGAGAGGGAGAGGGGGGAGAGAGAGCTCGTCATGGGATGCAATGGCGGGTGTGTGAGGTAAATACATTTCATAACAGAGTGGAAAAAGGGGGTTGTGTAGTTGAGAGAGTTAGAGATCGAAACATGGAGAGAAAGAATGGATGTGTGTTGGAAACCGATAGCTTCCTAAGGTGGTTAGGAGAGGAAGATTGACCGATACAGGAAGTATGTAGCGTGTGTGCACGGGAGGGGGGCTAAAAACAACATTTGAATGTAGATAGTACGAGACTTAATATCGATGTTTCAATTAGGTGTACATTGTAAGATTTGAACTGAGGACCATGCATATGGGTAATTATTTCGAATTCGTGCCATACTAGGTTTCGAAAAGTTGACATTGACTCGATTTGTTGTGCTATTTTGTAGGTCATATGTTTGCATCCATCCAAAAGTTTTCTCACTACCATGGTGTTCATCATATACATATGAATTTGTATTAAAAAGTAGCATGGATACAGTGAAATGCGAAATCCACGTTAGAATTGGAGATCCCTATGTGACACACACTCTAATCCACGTTAGCATGGATAACGTGGATATCGTTTCGATTTTTTTTTCAAATAACTCCTCATTAATTAATTTATAGTATCTCGTTTCGAATGACTAATTATTGCAAGGAAAACACGGGTATGGTAAAACATACAGATTCATTTGCAAATGAAAGAAGATTCGTTTGCATTCTCAAATGTAGGCGCACCAGGCAGACCAGGGTCGTGTCGTGGTGGTCGCGTGTCTCGGAGACGCTTAGCACCCAGCCACCCACCCCCCCTCCCTCCCTCCCCCT
>NC_041384.1:528871258-528882445 GCF_002162155.2 Triticum dicoccoides
CACTACAAAAAAGACACATCCATGACATTTTGGGCAGAACGAAAAAAAATTCTGTCATACATATGACACTTCTATCACGATAATTGTGACAAAACCCGGCATCATCATAGATGTGGTGGGCTCCTACTTCTATAACAAAAAATCATGACAGAAAATGGGCTTTTCATCCTGGGCGGGCCAGAGACGCAGTTGCATGACATTCTTTGGGCAATCCATGACGGAAAAAACCATGGTTGAAACGAGGGCGAGGAAAATTTCGGGGAGTTCCCGGTTACGGTGAGAGGTCAGGGGCCGAGCGATGCGCATTTCTCTCGTACACGTACGTGCGTGTGTGCGAGGCGTTGGCTCTAACTGAACCCGAGTGAGGCGTTGGGCTCTAACTGAACCCGCGTGATTGCACTGCAGGCTACGCGTTACTGAACCCGAGTGATCGATCGATGGCTGTTAACTGAACCCGATCGAGCAATTCCTTCGCTACTGCTGCTAACTGAAGTCGATCGATGCTGCCTCTGGGTCGAACAGTGAGTGTTGCGGGAGGGAGGGGGGTTGGATGAACAGTGAGAGGTGGCGTTGCCTCTGGATGAACATGACCCCATGGTGTGGTGGATGGCTGCATGAACAGTAGACGGTGGAGGGGTGCCCGTGGAGGGGTGGTTGAACAGGACCCCATGGTGTGGAGGGCTGAATGAACAGTAGACGGTGGTGGGTGCTCGTGGAGGGGTGGTTGAACAGTAGCCGGTGGATTAGCGCGCGGTGGAGGCTGGATGAATAGGAGCCCGTGGAGGCTGGAGGAGGTCAACGGTAGCCTGTGGAGGCTGGAGGAGGTCGACGGTGGAGATGAACAGTATCCCGTGGAGTCCCGTTTTGCGGTACGCCACACCCCTCCCGATGAACAAGACCCCCATTTCGACCGTAGCGCTCCAACACAAGTTTGTTTCATCCGTTTTGCGGTACGCCACACCCCTCCCGATCAACAGGACCCCCGTTTCGACCGTAGGAGGTCTGTTTCGTCCGTTTTGAGGTACGCCACACCCCTCCCGATCAACAAGACCCCCGTTTCGACTATAGGAGGTCCGTTTCCTCTGTTTTGCGGTACGCCAAACCCCTCCTGATCAATAGGACCCCGTTCCAAACATAGGAGGTTCGTTTCCTCCGTTGTGCGGTACGCCAGGCCTCGTTTCCATCGCCTGTTCCGTCCAAGCCCTCCTGATGAACATGACCACGCATTTCATTCCGACCCAGCCGGTTGGCTCCCACGCGTTCTGTTGCCTCCCGATGAACACAACGCATTCCGTTGCCTCCCCATGAACACGACGCATTTCGTTGCCTCCCAATGAACAAGATGATGACGTTGTTTCTCCGTTCCGACCCAGCCATGTACACGAGCCCTGGCCGTACGTATGCGCGAGTAGGCGTTCGAGACCCCGCCCGTATGTACACATACGTGGCCGTATTTTCGTTCTTGCACCCTGGCCGCTGTACGTACGTGTACATGCTATGTGCGCGCCTCTACTACGACACGTACGCGCCTCTACTACGACACGTGCGCGCCTCTACATCCACCGGTATATATGTACGTACACGTTTGCGACCAGAATGACAACGCTACGTACGCTTCGACCAGGTGGGTCCCGACTGTTAGGCACTTCCTTGCCTGCGAAGATGTAGCTGGTGGGTCCCAGCAGTCAGGGGGCGAATCGTTTTTTTTTGCCCGGATGCACTTCCTTGCGTGCGAAGATGTACCTGGTGGGTCCCAGCAGTCAGGGGCAAACGTTTTTTCGCGAAATATGGTGGCCCGTCCGGTGGGTCCCCGCTGTCAGGTGGAGGAATAATTATTTTGCACGTAATAAGGAGGCACTTCCTTGCTGCGGTCGTGGACCCAGCTGTCAGCCTCTCCACATACAGTCCACGTCCGATGGAAGCCGTTCCTTGACCATGTTGACCACGCCGCGCCGAGAGCACCAGGGCGGTGGTCTAGACGACGGCGAGGCCTAGGAAGGGGACGACGCGGAGCCGGGGAAGACGCAGCAGCGGAAGCCCGCGCGGGGAGGAGTATGAGGGTTCACTGGTTCGCTGCGGTGTGAGGCTGCCGTCGCCGCAGAATAACAGGGGGTGTGGGTGAGTAGAGGGATGGCCTGGCCAGCGGTGGGAGTAGTAGGGGGCGGTGAGGCCTCCGCCGCATCGCAGCCGGCCACGGGAGGCAGGAGCACGAGGCACGACCGGCGCTGGTTTGGGCGCCTAGAGCAAGAAGACCAGAGGTTGAAGAAGCACTACGGCCATTGGATGGACATCGTACAGTCACTGGTGCTAAAATCATGCATATTGACTAAGTTGACAAAGCCCTCCGTCCCATCAACTTAGTAGGCCCACAAGTCAGCCTGCCACTATACTGGGTCCCAGCTAACAAGGGAAGTATTCATTTTTTGTGCGTAATAAGGAGGCACTTCCTTGTCTGCGAAGATATAGCTGGTGGGTCCGAGCTATCGGCGGCGGTAACGTTTTTTTCACGAAATACAGAGGCCCTTTCAGTGGGTCCTTGATGTGAGGTGGAGGAATCATTATTTTGCGCGTAATAAGGAGGCATTTCCTTGCGTGCGGCCGTGGACCCAGCTATCGGCCTCTCCACGTAAAGTCCACTTCAGATGCATGTCGGTCGTTGACCACGTTGACCAGGCCGCGCTGAGAGCACCAGGGCGGTGGATGACGGCGAGGCCTAGGAAGGGAACGACACGGAGGCATGGAAGACTTGGTAGTTGTTTCCCACACGGAGGGGAGTACGACTGTACGAGGGTTTACTGATTTGTCTGCCGTCGCCGGAGAATAACAGCAGGTGTGGGTGAGTAGAGGGATGGGTAGGCCAACGATGGGAGTACGGTTGGGCGGTGAGGCCTACGCGGCAGCACAGCCGGCCGCGGGGAGGAGGGAGCAGGCAGTCCCGCCGGCGCTTGTTTGAGCGGCTGGAGCAGGAAGAGCAGAGATTGAAGAAGCACGACGTCCATTCGATGGACATCCAACAGTCACTGCTTGTGCGTCCACCTTTTTTTAGGAAAGCCTCAAATATGTGGAAAACAGCATACAGCCCATCTCCATTATTTCTAATAATTTACAGCCCATTTGCTAATTATTAAGGTTTTTTTGGAGCCCATATTCTTTTTGTTAGCATTACAGCCCATATTGTGGCCACGATTAAAAAATTATACGAAATTTTGCATATTTCGGTGCGGTCCGAACTATTTTTAATCCCGAAATTTCGACTCACATTCAAACTAATTTTAAAAATAAATGTATATCAATATAAAATCCAACAAATTCTCCACGCATATTAATTAATGTAATTTAAAATCTCGAAATGAAAAAAAAAAGATATTTGAAACTAATTGCTGGTTTGACGTGTTTTAAAAATGTACAGCCCATTTCTCATTACTGATGGGCCATTTTCTTGGCCAGCCGAATGAAAGCTCTCCTTGTCTTGAAAGATTTGCAGCCCAACAGGCCTGACAAAGCGACTTACTTGGCAAATCACAAAAAAACTGGGCTGTGACCATGGACCCAGCTGTCAGCCTCTCCACGTACAGTACTCTTCCGATGGAAGTCGTTCCTTGACCACGTTGACCATGCCGCGCGGAGAGCACCACGCCGGTGGACAACGGTGAGGCCTAGGAAGGGGACGACGCGGAGCCGGGGAAGACGCGGCAGTGGAAGCCCTTGCGGAGAGGAGTACGAGGGTTCACTGGTTCGGCTGCAGTGTGAGACTGCTGTCGCCGCAGGGCCTGGCCAGCGGTGGGAATAGTAGGGGATGGTGAGGCCTCCGCGGCAGCACAGCCGGCCATGGGAGGCAGGAGCATGCGGCACGATCGGCGTTGCTTTGGGCGGCTGGAGCAAGAAGACCAGAGGTTGAAGAAGCACTACGGCCGTTGGATGGACATCGTACGGTCACTGGAGCTATAATCGTTCATATTGACTAAGTTGACAAAGCGCTCCGTCCCCGTCAACTTAGTAGGCTCACAAGTCAGCCTCCCATAATGGTGGGTCCTGTCTAGCAGGGGGTATTCATTTTTTGTGCGTAATAAGGAGGCACTTCCTTGCGTGCGAAGATATAGCTGGTGGGTCCGATATGTCAGCGGGGGGAACGTTTTTTTCACGAAATACACAGGCCCTTCCAGTGGGTCCCAGCTGTCAGGTGGAGGAATCATTATTTTGCATGTACAATCCATGGCCGATGGATGTCGTTCGTTGACCAGGCCGCGCTGAGAGCACCATGGCGGTGGACGACGGCGAGGCCTAGGAAGAGAACGACACGGAGCCGGGGAAGACTCGGCAATGGTTGCCCACGCGGTGGGGAGTGCGAGGGTTTACTGGTCTGGCTGTCGTCGCCAAAAAATAATACGAGGTGTGGGTGAGTAGAGGAACGGCCTGGCCAGCAATGAAGTAGGGTGGGGCGGTGTGGCCTGTGCGGCAGCACATCCGGCCACGGGAGGCGGGAGCAGGCAGTCCCACCAGAGCTGGTTTGGGCAGCTGGAGCAAGAAGATCAGATATTGAAGAAGCAGCACGGCCGTTGGATTAACATCCAACGGTCACTGCTGCTAGAATCGTTTGTGGACTAAGTTGACAAAGCCAAAGTACACGTCAACCTAGTAGACCCACAAGTCAGCCTCCAAATCTGTCCCAAACAACATACAGTCCGAAATTTCTAGCCAGATTCAAATTAATTTTAAATCTAAATATACCTTAATTTAAATTCAATGAAATTTTACCCGCACAAAACAATGAAATTTAAAATATCAAAATCCGAAAGAAAACAGTATTTTGGAACTAATTTCCTGTTTGCTGTATTTTTTCATTTTACAGCCCATTTATTATTACTTATAGCCCATTTCTTATTACTTATAGCCCATTTTCTGGGCAAAATGCATCCCTCCTCGTCTTGAAAGATTTCCGGCCCAGCAGGGCATAGAAAAGCAAGTATGCCTACGTTGGTTATTCTGCAAAAAGCAAAATAGCTGGCTAGCCAATTTCAGAAAGGAAAAAAACAAACTGGGCTGGTCATGTGCTAAACATATGAAATAAAAGCCTGGGCTAGACAGGCCACGACTCCCGCACAACCCAGTTGATACCCTTCTCCGTCCCGAAAAAACAAAATTACTGCATGCGCTGCTGGGTCCCTACTGTCATCCTCACCATGTACAATCATCTCCTTATTCCTCTCGGTTGTTGACCATGTTAACAACACCGGAGGGAGGCTCCGCGGCGAGCGAACCAAGGCGGAGGACGATGGTGAGGCCTCAGACGGGAACGAACAGGAGTCGGGGAAGATCACAGCCAGCCGTGGGAGAGGGGAGCAGGCGGTCCCGCTGGCGCTGGTTTGGCTTTGGCGGCTCAAGGAAGAAGAGACTGAAGAAATGCGACAGACGTTGAATATCAATCCAATGGTTAAGGTTGGCACAATCATTTGTTGACTAAGCGGACACCAAGTAGCATACTTTTTTATATATAGAAAGAAAATCAAAGACTTGGGAAGGCGTACAGAACAGGCTAGTGTACCAGTAAAGAGACGTTGCCGAGTTTTAGAAAAAAGAAAGACGTGTTCCTATAGCTGGTTCGAATCCAAACCTAGACTATGACTATATATGGTGCTATGCTACTCTACAAGTAATGAAACTAACATATCCAACGTTCGCTTCTCCTCTTCTCTACTTACTCTGCCTAGCATCAGAAGCTCTGGCCGCAGCAACCATGTCCGCTGGCTGCTCGTCCACCTGCTCTTTAGTAGGCAACAACCAGATATGCGCCATGTCACCCCCCGTACCATTGCCATTGGGTCTCATCACACCCCCGCCGGCACGCGCACCGCGGCCGATTGCTCATCGCAACCCGCTATTGTTGGTGTGGTGCCACTGCTGCAAATCACGCAGAGTCATCCATCGCGTCTCAACCACAATCCGCAACCTTGGCCGAGTCTTCTACAAATGCCCGAATCATGGGGTAATAATATGTTTAAGTGTTGTTCTGCTGCTTTCAGTTGCTGATTTTTTTAATAGTTTGGTTGATGATCTTCCAATTTGATTCGTGCAGAAAAGGGAAGATTCGTGTGATTTGTATTTCTGGGAAGTTGCTGATGTGGGGGAATGCAACTACGTTGATTATTTGGTTAGCCGAGGAATCCCAATACCAGCAGGTTGGGGTGTTGGACAAGTAACTGAAGGAACGGCAGAAGAGGAAGATGCAGAGCAGAAGGTTAAAGATGCAGTTCCTATGATCATGGCCAAGCAACAGCTGCTGAACGGCCTTGAAAGCAATGAGGAGATGAAAGAGCTTGTGAAGATAATGGGTAAAATCGATGTGCTCTGTAGGATGATTGTCTCTTTATTTGCAGTGTTTGTAGCACTCGTGATGTATTCAGTGGCTAAGACATGAGCACTTTGCTGAAACTAGTAATGAATGAAACCTGTGTAGCAGGCTGGGCGTAGTGTTGTGAACATCTAATGATTTCTATTAACGGAAATCAGGGGGTATCCCCTTTTGCTCATATAAATAAATAAATAGCAGAGCCCTGTCGGGTCAGCTTTGTTCTCATTCGAAGACGTCAAACAAATTGCAGTCCAACAGCAAACTATGTCATCAAATTCAAGTTTCACAGCCAAATATGAGTACAACTAAACAACAATGTCATCATGTTTTAGTTGTCATACAATCACCAAACACAAATCAGCATACATAACAAGTGATGTTCTCACAGCAAAATACTAAACAACATCTTCATCAGGTTTCAGTTGTCATAGCAAACACAATTTCACATTGTAGATACAAAAACGTCTTCTTACAGGCAAATACTACAAAAGCAATGTAATCATTATCCGCAGCAGCAGCGTCAACATCTTTGCCATGTGTATCAGTCTGAATCGTAATTCCCCACAATGTCATCTTCTTCTTGATAGCGTCAACATCTTTGCCATGTGTATCAGTCTGAATCGTAATTCCCCACAATGTCATCTTCTTCTTGATCAACTCTTATATGTCCACAGCACGACATGCAATCTTTTCGCCGGCGTCATTGGCATGATGGTTCTTAAAGATATTAGGAACATCTGTGTTATCTTGTACATCAGGAGCAGTCTAAGCATCTTCTTGTTGTGCAACTTCATTAAATGAATTCCTCTGCTCAAACCTTTGCAATACTCTTAGTCATCGCTACATGCAAATGTGTCTTCCAAGAAAAATATCTGTGTTGCTTGATTTGCCAAAATAAAAGGCTCGTTGGTCTGGTACGCCGCCTTGACATTGATGGATTTGAAATAATCATCAGCTCTGGGTTTTGCGATCCTGGAAAACAGGTTATACCAAAGACAGCACAACAGAACCACACACCGATGATCCTCGAAACTGGAGATATACTGCAACTGAACAATGTCGGTTATGTTAGCATACATTTCAGTTGTCTCTTTGTCATACGTATCCGTGCTCATGATGACACTGTTTTGTGTCTTCCTGCCTTCGTCTCATGCAAGGGTGTTGTAGCACACATCTCCAACAACGCAAGATTCATAATGCCTTACCCGAGTATCAGGACCCATTGCTAGTGTGTAAAGGGCATCATCAACTGCATGCCCATCCTCCGGCATCTTCTTAAACTATGGTTAGAAAATAGACAAGCTGATCATCTTATGTACTCAATATATTAAAAAAACTGACAGTGCACTTCAAAAGCTTACATGGTTCTTGAACCATTTCGCAAATCCTTCCATAACCAGTTTGTCAATTTTTCTTGGATTTTGCAGCAGTAACTCCTCTTTGTAGATGCTGCACAACATAGTGATCGCGTCAAACATCTAAATATATAAGAATGTGCTGCAAGTTTACTAGATTACGATGTATAAGCTGCAGTACTGCACTTACTTGATATAAGGTAGTATCTCACGACAGTTATTCAACACATACCAAACCATTTTGTCCAAATCTTTAGGTTCGTCCTCTTGTCGACTCTTCCCTGTGCCTCGAACAGAATAATCGAAAACATTGAGCCCGGGATTGTCTTCACCCACCTCTTTGCTAAGCTGATCAGCTGTTTCAATGTATTTTGAGAAGAAAGTCAACGCTTCTGTAGCAATGTAGGCCTCTGCAATGGAACCCTTGGGTCTAGCTCTATTCCTAACATAGCCCTTGAAAGAGCCTAGCCGCCTTTCAATAGGGTACATCCAGCCATACTGTACTGGACCTCTAAGTAGTGCCTCATTAGGTAGATGAACAGCCAAATGCACCATCACATCAAAGAAGGCTGGAGGATATATCTTCTCAAGGTCGCATAGGATAGTTGGTATCTTGTCTCTAAGACACTCCAAAGCATCTATCCTGATATTCCTACTACAGAGTTCCCTGAAGAATTGTCCCAACTCTGCAACTGCTCTGTATAAGTCCGGGCGGCCCAATCCTCTAAGGATAACAGGTAAAACCCTTTGAAGTAGGACGTGGCAGTCATGAGTTTTCAACCCTTGTACCTTCTTTCCATCTGCACTAACTCTCCTTTTAGGGTTGGAAGCAAATCCATGTGGGAATCTCACACGTGACAGGACCTCGCATAATTCTTTTCTTTTTACCTTGTCCAAGACATACACAGCTGGTGCCATATCCCGTGGTTTACCTTCATCTTGCACCTGCAAATCCTTTCTGATACCCAGGTGTGTCAAATCAATCCTAGATTTTAAGGTATCTTTCGTCTTGCCTTCAATATTAAGAAGTGTGCCGATAATGTTGTCACATATATTTTTCTCGATGTGCATCACATCAAGATTATGCCGCAGATCCAAATCTTTCCAATACTCCAAGTCCCACAAAGTGGACCTGCGGGTAAACAATAATCTCTCTTCTACCCTACCACACTTCCTTTTCCCGCTACCATTACGAGGATGGTTTCCTGGTGTAATATGCCTGACCTTCTCTAATTCCACTTGCAACTCATCGGCGGTGAGCCTCTTTGGCGCATCACGGTTTTCATGATTTGGATTGAACACATGTCTTCGATATTTTCTAGGATGCGGCCTGTCCAATGTAACAGATCTTGCTAAGTATTGCGTATGACAGCAGATTCCTGTCACATCGAACACATGCATTGTAACCATGTGTCGTTCGTCCTGACATAGTGCCCAAAGCCGGATAATCATGGATGCACCAAATTATAACATCACGCAGAAAGAAATCAGCTGGTGGGCTGCTATATAGGTCTCGAGTGAGAACACCCTTCCATAGCTATTGAAGTTCCTCCACAAGAGGCTCCATGAACAAATCAAAATCCTTTCTAGGACCTTTTGGACCTGGGATGAGCAAGGCCATCATGTAGTTTGATTCTTTGGTGCGGACATTTGGAGGCATGTTGTAAGGGATAACAAGCACTGGCCACATGCTATATGTGGCGCTCTGGTGGCCAAATGGGTTAAATCCATCTGAAGCTAAGCCAAGTCTAATGTTTTTCGGGTCAGCAGCAAACTCTTTGTGTTTATCATTGAAGCTTTTCCACTCACTACCATGAGATGGATGGCTCATTACATTCTGATCTCTGTACTCCTGGTTCCTAGAATGCCACAATACATCCTCTCTTGTTTCAGCATCATGAAACAACCTCTGCAATCTTGGTGTAATTGGAAAATGTCTCAGAACATTATGAGGAATCCTCTTCACAGCATCGCCATCTTTCCATCTTGATGATTTGCATTCCGGGCATTCACTTAAGTTGGCATAATCCTTCCGGAACAGAACACAATTATTCTTACAAACATGGATCATATCATATCCAATTCCAAGTGCATGAAGGAAATTCTTCATTTTACTGTAGGTGTGTGGCAGCTCAGATGCATCTGGGAAATATTTGCGGAAAGCAGCCAACATCGCATCGAATGATTTGTTGGTTATCCGCTCAGATGTCTTCACCTGAAGAAAGGTGACCACAGCTAAGAATACTGGTAGCTTATTTCCTGGGGTGACAGCAACGTTGCATTGTTCCAACATGCGGGCCCACCGTTTTTCTTCTGCAGGTGAAAGTTCATAGAATGTACGAGCATTTCGTAGCATTGTTTCAATGTTGGTCAAACTCACTGGCTCCACCACCACCACCTCCTCCTCCTCTTCCACCTGAGCATCAGGCAGATCAAGATGGTGATCTGCTTCTTCCACGTAGTCAATAACATTGACGTTCACGGCTTCACCATGATGAACCCACCTAGTATATGTGACCAACATCCCATACAAGTATAGATGATTTTGCACAGTTGACAGGGGTCTTGTAACTGAATTCATACAACTGCTACACGGGCAGAGCACATCTAATTTCCGACCATCGTACTCAGCTCTAATAAAGTTCATGAAGTTTTCAACCCCCTCGACATATGCAGCGGAGAATCTTCAAGCAGAAGTTATCCAAGTCCTGTCCATCTGTTAGACATACAAATTAGTTCTTCTACTAGATATTACAGGAAAAACATATATGCTTTTTTATGAAGTCAAGAAAAAAATACCTAGGTCGATGTCTAAAGCTATTGCAAGATATTTGGACGAGCAGATCTAAGTAACGAAATATATGTAAAGCTAATTCAGCAAATAGATTTGAGTGCCAAATTATGGCAGGCTGTTTCAGCAGTCAATGAGGCCGAGCACACAGCCATCGAACTATCGAAGGCCATCGCAGCAACAAAGATCGAGTATAAAACGGTGTTGAGCTATTTCACCTAATAGATTGGCTACTAGACTATGGCAATCTACGTCACAATAAATATATGGAAGGATATTTTAGCAACTAATCGGCCTTGGCATGCCATCTCAGCTAAGAAGATTGAGTGCAGAACAGGGCAAGGAAGCTTCTTAAGCAAAGCATATTAACAGTAAACTACTTCGGCAAATAGTGAGATTAACAGCGTCTATCAGCTAACATTCAGCGCTACACCGACATGAATGGGGCCACAGTCTAGAATGCGCGTACCATGGGAGAAGCTGACCACCGTGCGTCTCCACACGAACGTCGCCAGCGGTGGCGGCGCTGACCGCCGTGCGCCTCCACAAGAACGTAGCCAGAGGTGGCGGCGCGGCTAGAGGACGGCGGTCTACAAGAGCGTATTGTGGGAGCGAGAGGATCGCTGAACCGCGGCGCCGGCGTATCGGCGCGGCAGGGAGGGCCACTTTGGCGGAGCGAATGGAGTGGAGGG
>NC_041384.1:528882708-528934381 GCF_002162155.2 Triticum dicoccoides
GGGGGGAGTTTGGTGCATGGTTGGTTTCTCCAAGTGCAGTCCCACGTGTCAGTGAAGAGGCAAGCCGAAGCGTGTTCCATTTGCGCGAGCCGTGTGCAGGACCGAACGTGTCTGGGGTGCAATGCGACCGCGACAGGAGTGCTGTGAGTATACCGCCTTTTTTCCTTTTAAACTAGGTGCTTCGCCCCCTCAAAAAAAATGTTGCTTTGCGTGATCCATCGATACTACTACTAGTAATCCGGTAATCCCGACTAAAACGGCGCGGCCGGGTCTTTTCCCACGCGATATGCTGGGAGGTTGGCTTAGTTGGGTTTTTTTAGGACGGGTAATGCTGCACCTACGTAATCCTAGTTACGTAATTAATGTAATGTGAACCGTGTGAGCTGTTGATTGTAGATTGGGGGAGGGAGGGGCCCACCACCATGAAAATCAGGGGAGGAGAGAGAGGCAATTTACGTTAACCCTTTCGTAGGTTCCCGTAGATGTAGAAAGATGTGAAATGCGTGAATGTGTAGTGGACGTACTATTGGAGTGCCTAAGATAATTTGTGTATGTATAGACCCTATGTGTTTATTTTACTTCGCATGTTAGATTTGTCTTGGTTCAATAAAAAACAGAGTTGGTGATGATGGTGTGACTGTCATCCTGCAATATAGGCCGCCCGATCTATATCTAACGGGTAGGAAGGAAACTATGACAATTTACCCGCACTCCTCTCCACATTTGCAGATAAGGCTTTCCCTCGTTCATCCTTTTCTCCCACAAGATCTTGATCTTCCGTGCAACGCACGGGCATCTTGCTAGTACTCCTACAATATGTATATTATTGTGAAATTTCATATACATCGGCCGAGATTAATGCAAACATGGCAGATTTTCATTACATTTCGAACTTTTATAGGACAAAAAAATAAAAGAAACCCGACCCTAAACCTATTCTATGGCGGCGACCGACGTCCTCCATCTGTGATCTCTATGTACGGGGGCGGGGTTCAAGACCCGTGAAGTGAAGGTGCGGTCTCCGGCGAGGAAGAGTAGAACACGTGATACGGACCGGCCAGTTGGCACACCATGCCCTGCCGCCTGCCATGCCCTACTCATCCTCGGAGGAGTCCCCGACCTCAGCGGTGCCGGACGTTGGACGACGGCAAGTAGGACGCGTGGCTGACGGTGCTCCCGTCGTCGGCCGCCGGCGTGGCCACCGCTTGTACGGTCGCGTCCGCGTCCAGCTACACCGCTATTGCGACGCGAGAGGCGACTTGAGCGAGGGCGGCGACCTCGAGCTTCATCCCCAAAGACAAGCTCTCCCGCAGAGCGTTCGCACTTGCGGTCATGGCGGATGTGGTGCCAGGTAGGAGGAGGATGCGCTATGGTGTGGAGGTTAGATGGGCATTGCCGCTTTAAGTAGCGCATTCCGGTGAGGCCAAGCGTCCTGGTGCATCATTAAGTCACTAGAGTTGGTTCCTCTGGCACCGAGCCTCTTAACGATGACATACGAACGGACGACATGAATGCGGGCAGCTGGCGCCAGCTAGGAACACACCGCGCGACGGCGCGAGGGACGAGGGTTTTGGTGTGCCAGGGTAGTCAGCTGCAGTCATGGCAACGTTGGAGATGCCCTTTGCTCACATGCGATCCCCACATGTCATTGAAAAAGCAAGACGACCCGGCATGGTCTCAGGTCCAGAGGATGCAGTTGGCCGCGCTACACCACTCTACGGACGCGTCACGGCGCCCCGTGCATCCTCGACGAGCCGGGTGTTGGGGTGTGTTTGGATTGTGGCCAAAGTGCACCTTACCAAAATTTTGGTCATGACCCAAAGATTTGTCTTTGTTTGGATGGTTGCCATTTTTTTGGCATGCCAATGAACTCTAGCCAACTCTAGTTCATTTTTCTTGCCAATGTCGGCAAAATCATGGGCAACCAATACCTCAACCAAAATTTTGGTCATGACCCAAAGATTGGTCTTTGTTTGGATGGTTGCCATTTCTTTGGCATGCCAATGAACTCTAGCCAACTCTACTTAATTTTTCCTTCCAATGTCGGCCAAATCATGGGCAACCAATACCTCAACCAAAATTTCGGCTACCCAATGCTTTGATGGGGCAACCTTGGGCACAAACCAAACATACCGTTGGTCGTGCCATAGCACTAACGCCACCCTCAGCACACTGAAACCGACCGTGTCTAGCTACGATATGAGCGTGTCGCTCACCGTGGTCGCCATGTCCAGAGGCGGTGCTGGAGCTATGCCCCGTTGTTGGCCCCAATGACCCACATGAACGGTTGTCGATGGCGAGGAGGTCGTGGGCCAGCTCCTCCATTGGACTAGTCTGCGCTACGTCGTCCCGACGGGTGTTCCCCACATGCCAGTTTCCCTGTTTTCCCGGCCATATTCGAGCATTAGTGCTCCGTGTTGCGCATTAGGCCTTTCACTATGTAGGCCAAGCGAGACAACTTATTGTTTATTTGATTCGTTCAAGTATAATCATGTGGCGTTTGCTTATTTCTCATTCCTCTCCAACTCTCTTTTCCATCGATTATGTCGCCCTCCAGTCGAGTCCATCCTCCCGCATGCCTCATTTGAACATTCCGCCGAGTATCATTCGCATGTACCCACCCTAGTCCTCTTTCAATAGATCTCCAGACCCCGAGATGAAATCGAGAGGGAATGAGTGGGGGCACGTGATACCTAAGGCGGATTCAAAATTTTGAACCGGTGATCATAGCATCCGCAAATCATATATAAAGGGTATTCAATGTTCGTTTCGTTTTTGAACGTACAATATACTCCCTCCTATCCTTTCTAGTTAACATATAAGTTTTATGTGTAGTCAAAGTATCTCTACATTGATCAAAAAGGTATCAACATTCAACAACACCCAATCAATATTGTTAGATTCGTACGTACTCCTAGATTTGTACTTGAGATGGTTTTCAATTTGACTATTGACAAGATTAATAGTAGATGAGATGTATAATGTGAAAATTATATCATTGGAAACTCCGTTCACATACGAATTTGACCGTATGCTTTGTGTAAGTTGCATGTCATATATTATTACTCTAACATTTTGTCAAAGTTAGCCTCGAAAAACGCATTAGACCCTGTATACTTTGTGTAAGTTGCATGTCATATATTATTACTCTAACATTTGTGTAAGTTGCATGTCATATATTATTACTCTAACATTTGTGTAAGTTGCATGTCATATATTATTACTCTAACATTTGGTCAAACTAGTATAGTGGAAGTGGATCCTCTGACGTAGGTATCCCTGCCTTACCCTCCCTTTCGGTCACTTACTGGCAGACCCCATGCTTGCTAGGCCCCGCATGTCAGTTACTCAATGGGTTCAGCCACGTCAGGGGATCCTCATCCGTAGTATACTCCCTCTGTTTCTATTTACTCCGCATAAAACGGAGGGAGTGGTGGTATAATAAATGACGCAGGGGAGGGGGAGGGACGTTGGTTTGCTCTCAACTGCGGTCCCACAAGCGAGCAAAAATGCAAGACGAAGCGTGTTCCATTCGGTGAGTGACGTGGAGGGTCCAGCATGCTGGGCTGCAACGCGAACGCGACAAGAGCGATGTACGGTCAAAACTGATTGACCGGTCGTCACGAGAACCACTACTCACACCAGAACCTTCGCTGCTCGGCCTACGCCAGCCACTGCCCTAAAACCACACCAAATATCTAGCCCATTCCCCACCTTTCGATCCCCTAGCCCGCATCAAGCGTCCCCTAGTTCGCCGGAAAGCCATGGTGCGCTGCAAGATCACTTACTACAAGATGCTGACGCCAGAGCGCCGCGCAAAAATCGTGGCGGCGGTCGGTGCCACAGACCTCCGTTCCCAAGCTCGCTTTGCGGCGGGCCAATCCTCGAGTTCTCTGGAGCCAAGCTACGAGGAGGAGGAAGTCGATCCAATGTTCATGGCGGATGTCATGCCGCAGAAGGCCCCCGGTGGGTATGAGACGATGGACGTCGACTTCTTGCCGGAGTCCGAGTCCCTCATGGTGCAGGCGGACCAGCGGTTCAACATGGCGATACTAAAGGAGGACCGGGAGGTAGAGGCTCATCTCGACGCGGAGCGCGCGCATGCCGCCGCCATTGAGGCTCTCCTACAGGCGGAACCGGATATCGTGGATGTGAACCGGGCGGCGGAGGCTCAACTTGAGGCGGAGCGCGCGGATGCTGCTGCCATCGAGGCCCTCCTGCAGGCGGAACCGGACATCCTGGACTTGAACCGGGCGGCAGAGGCTCGACTCGACGCAGAGCGCGCGGATGCCGCTCTCATCGACGCCCTCCTGCAGGCGAAACCGGACGTCCTGGACTTGAACCGGGTGGCGAAGGCTCGACTCGACGCGGAGCGCGCGGATGCCGCTGCCATCGAGGCCCTCCTGCAGGAGGAACCGGACGTCCTCGACTTGAACCGGCCTGTGCTCTCATCCGTGCAGAGCGCCCGCACGCTCCGCTTGAACGAGTAGCTGGAGGCCGAAGACAACCACAGTGCGGAGACACACGTCAGAAGCGGCGGCTGATTCGCACCGGCAGCCAAAGACGACGAGGCCGTCTCTTTCCGCGAGCAGTGATAGTTTTTATTTATGTTGTTGTTTTGATGGATCTTTTGCTGTGTAAAAACACATATTTGTTATGCAAGTCACCTGACTTGGGTCAGTCTACCATTTCAGGCGGTTGGATGAATATCCTACATATCCTAACCTTCTTTCCTTCTTCCTCACCTCTTCTTCTTCCCCAACAGACCACTCCACGGGCCGTACGGATACTCCCCAACATGCGGTTGGATAAACATACTCTATGAACGAAAATTATGTGTCAGCGATAGGATGGCTGAGTTTGGTTTGTTCACATGCGACAACACGTGTCAGTGAGGGTGCGTTCCCTTGGTTGGGTTTACGGCGTGCAGGAGCGAATGTGTGAGGGTGTGGTGCGACCGCGGCATGCAGGAGCAACCGTGTGAGGGTGCGGTGCGACCGCGACAGCCGTGCGCAAGTGTACCTCCTTCTCATTTTGAAAACTTTAGGCAAGCTTGGCAAAAATGTGTGGCGAAGTTTGGCAATGCAAGGCCTAGACCCAAACAGGATAAGTACGTACGTACTAGGAGTACTGGTGTTAAAAAAGAAAGGCGGGGTTTTCCTTCGCGGGATTTAATCAATACAAATCCTCGTTTCACGTGTCAATTAATGCAAAAAATTTTCTCCAAAGACCAAAGATCTAACCATTTCACTCCTCATTGCTTGATTAATGCAGCGCCATGCAAACCAACCTTCTCACTTCCGCATGCATGCAGGGGATATTAATGTCCTTGGTTGCTAACCCCATCAATTTTGCCTCGATTAGTGTTAGTGGCCCTTTGCAAATTGTAATTTTGATATACTGGCCTTGTGTACAAAAAAATGGAGGTAGTAAATATATTTGACTTCCTTCCCCATTGCGGTGACGTTGACGATATCTTTTTTGGTGGTTTGGCGAAGTGCGTTCGACGGAGAACACCATTGAGGGAGACCACGGTAAGTCGTTCGCAAGTGCCGCCTGCAAGCCGAGACAACCGCCTTATTTGCATCCAGGAAGTCCTTTACTAGTACTACTAGGAGTACTAGTGCGGTGAGATGGTTTCTCGAACAAGACGATGGAGAAGCGGAGTCAGTGAAGAGTGAAATGATGGTTGCTTCATCCATGCTATTGTGATTTGACGCCTCACTACTTTGTGATTTGTGATAGAAGGGACAGGGGAGTAGACTATGTGCTCTATACTGTACTACATGCATCCAAGCATGGGAGAAAGAGGTGAGACGTTGCATTTTTCTATTCCTTCAATCAATCAATCAGGGAGCTTCGGTGCCATCTTCTTGGCTTTGGCAACACCGTCCACAATGGTTCCCACGATGCCAAAAGCTATTTTCACATTTGGCTACACATTATGGATGCCCTTAACCGTACCACTTGGTTTTGCTCCTGTGTGCTATCTATACAAATCTCAATTATATTGATCTAAAAAATTATAGAGTCAAGATTAGTAAAAAGGTAGTGATTTTGTCACGCGGATGGCGGGGGAGGTTTCTTATTTGAGCAATGCTACATCCACGTAATGGTTTACGTAAAGTTACAAACTGATGTGATGTGGGACTATTTGATTGGATTAAAGGAGAGGATTAGGCCCAGCCCACCTGAAAATCAGGGGGCATATATAGATTAGATGGAAAGTATACGTAGCAGCTATGTAGCCCTTTGTAAGTCTAGGATTAGGCTTCTTATTTTTGGAGGACGTTGTCCTGGCGGTTTGCTAACATGCGGTCCCATGTGTCAGTGCTTTACCAAGCCAATCTGTGTCCCACATGAGGCAGAACAACAGCAGAAGCAACACGTGGTTAAGTTGAAGAAGATGAGGGAGAAGTAGATTCAGCAACGAGTGAAATGATGGTTGCTTCGTCCCTCCAACTTAACTGCGGGAAAGGTGCAGCTTTGTGATTTGACGCCTCATTTCTCATTACTACACCGGCGCCATGACTAGGGTGCTTCAACCCGGCTGCTCTGCACTGTATTCCGGTATAGCACGTGGACCTGGTAGCTTGATGTCCCACATGTCGGCGAAAGGGACTAGAAGATTTATGAAAGCGAGCGCTACACTCTTACGACGGAGGAGTAGACGACACAACGGCCCAGTGAACTGTCACTTGTACTATATAGTACTATAGTTTTGCTGTTTCGCATGATCCATCGATACAAACCTGATTAAACAGGAAAGAGCGGGATTTTTCCCGCGCGGTAGATGATACTGGCCATACATTTCAAAGGCAATTTTAATGTATGCAAACTGAATAATTATAAGTAACAATATGATATCTAGTAAAACTAAAAAACACATATGATTTATTGTGTTAGAGTGTAGTAGTAGTGTTGTATTGCATAGTTGTTAGATGTAACATGCGAGAACGTGTAGAGATGTAGTTTTGGAGGGCCTACAGAGAGAAAAGCGTAATACGGTCACCGAACTTCAGAATAAGCTGATTACGGTCACTATATACGTTTTGCGGTGATTATACGGTCACTTGCTCACAGTTCAGCATCGGATTGCACTCTATTGACCGGCCAAATAGTCTGCATGGCGCCATGTTGACTAGTTAAATTGACCATGTTCCCTGTGGGTCCCACCTGTCAGTTCACATAGGCAAAAGGTCAGATAAACACAAATTTACACAGGTGCGACAAGGCTCCAACCCGTGCGCGGGAATCACCTGGTTGTGTATGTGTCTGCCAGGGCCTGATGTGTGCGCATGCAGATGTAGGTTGAGCACTTGAGCGTGAGAGTGTGTGTTGGTCGTGTGGTGTACTGGTGTGTGCATGCATGCGTGCGTGTGTGCGTGTGAGTGTTGCGTGCGTGCGTGTGAGTGTTGCGTGCGTGCGTGGCTGTGTGTGTACGTCTGAGTGTTGAGTGCGTGCATGGGTGCATGTGTTTGTGTGAGTGTTGCATGGATGCAGTTCGTGTGCATGCGTGCGTGTGTGTATAATCACCACAACAGCTCCTGTGTGCTCAAACAGACGGCTCAGCATACCAATACAAGGCCACCTTGTCCGCTGTGCCCGCGGTCATGACTTCGAACCACCGTCCAAATATTTTGTTGTCGTTTGTTTTCATTCTTACTAGAAAGATGCCCGTGCGTTGCACGTAACATCAAGATGCATTTGTATGACTTGTTTATCTTGTGAGAGAAAAGGATGAACGAGAGAAGGCCTTATTTGCAAATGTGGAGAGGTGTGTGGGTACCTTTTTGCGAAATTGCCATAGTTTCTTTCCTATTCGTCAGATATAAATCGGGCAACCTATATTGCAGGATGGCAAGCACACCATCATCACCAACTCTGTTTTTAATAAGAGTGTATTTTATGCATTATATAAGAGTGTAGATGTAGAGTAGATACAAGTTGACGGGTGGGCACGATGGTAGTGAGATAATGTGATGCAACACTAGAGGTGCCACATGGAGCGTTTAACTGGTCAACTAGTCATGTCATGAGCAAATACAGAGTTGTACGATGAGCCTGTGACTGTATAATAACCACTAAACGTAAATGGTGACCGTAATGAGTGGATTCTGAAGTCCATTGTACGTATCGTGCTTTCGCTTCAAATACAATGATCGTCATTGCATATATCGCGAGAGAAAGATGAAACATGCGTGAATTTTCTAGGGGCTTACTTTTAGAGGACCTGGAGATAGTTTTGTGTGCATACGTGAAAGGGGCGTACAGGGGGGGGGGGTATGCGATGGAGAGAGAGATGCTCTTCGTTTCTCTTTATTATGACTAACTTTGTATATAGTATAAAAATATACAAACTCACAGTGCGGAATAAATTTCATTGTGGGCACCATGCAATGAAAATTAGTGTTCGTACTCCTCCATGTAACTTTGTAATGTTGTATATATGTAGAAACTCTAAAATAATTTTTTGGCCACACTTTATTCAAAAGGAATGTTGTATGTGGAATAAACGTGAAGAGAGGGCTTTTTAGATCAATGGGGTACGTGATGTAACATGTGTGAATGTGTAGTTGATGCATTTTGCGGGGCCTAGAGAGGTATGTGTGTATTACGCATTCGAGAGAGGCATGGATATAGGGACCGGCGGGGGGAGTGGGAGAGATAGCACGAGAAATGAGAGTGGTCTAGAGAGAGAGAGAGAGAGAGACGAATATGACGTCACGACAAGAGATTCCATTCCCTTGAGTGTGTATATGCAAGGGGGAGGGAATAGAGGCACCAGGAGAAATTTTCTATGTGTGTGGTGTTTGTGTTGGTATGTGTGGGTGTGAGAAGATAATGAGACATGGGGGCAGAGGGTGTGTCAGCGCGTGAGGTCCGGTGGGTCGAGGTGAGGCCCTTCATTTGGTTCCGTCCTGCGCCACATTGGTCGGCCCGTGACGCATTTAGGAAGACCCATGGATGACTAGTCGTACAAGACAAAGATAGCAGAATTGTGAAGGACTCTGTGTCCACTGACAAAGCCGTCTAGGATTTGTAACCCTAGGTTCTCGGACTAAGGTAACCCCTTTATCTCTGATATTACTATTCATCCAACCTAACTTTAAGAGGCATCCTACAGAATGCTCTGCTTGAATCATACTCGTTGATTAGGAAGAGAGGTGTGAGACAATGCGTGAGAGATAGGCGTAAAGATAATGTGCATACATGAGACACGTAGGCAGGTCCATGTATATAGAAAGGGTCGATGAGGATTGTGCGTGTGTATGTTTGCGAGAGGAAGAGTGCTTGTGATAAAGGTTAGTGGAAACAGTTGTAAATGGTTACGAGAGGGAGGGAGGGTTATATCTAGAGCATGTGTGCGAGAAAGACACCTCGGGAGAGAGTGTGTGAGAATGTGTGAGAGACCACCGATGGAGAGTGAAACTACACGTAAAAGACTGCTCTACACATTGATTAGAGATATAAATTGTATCCAAATATTAGGATGGGATCATGATATTTGCAATTCGCGTAAGGAGCGGTCATTAATCCATCAGACATCTAGATTCTATCGAATTTGAGCATGTCTATGTTATTATTCGACACAATTGATCCACATAGTTAGTATTTTGAACTCCAGACAATGCATCGCTTTAGCAATCGAATATAAATGTGAGTATACTTCATGTTGTGTGTGTAAAGCACATTATACATACGAAAGTTACACAATGGACATTATAAATAGCTACCTATGAACTAGCATACATTTGCATTCAACTTAAGGTGGTTTAAAAAAATCGAATTCAACATGAAGTCCTTTCAATTATTTGAATTTGATATCATGGCATTTGTAAACCATACCTAAATTATGGGGGCACCAATCCTTGCTCTGATTTTGTACATAATAGCATATGTAGTCGTGTACAAAATAGATTCAAATTTAGCTCCTCCATTCCAAAATAATCGTAGTTATAGGATTTTCAAGTGTCAAAATTTCAAAAAGAAGCGGATAATTTAATGAGGTTTTCAAACATACAAGGTCAAATATAACGTTGTCTATTTAGGTCAATCCTCATAGTTCAAGAGTACTCTAAACGTGAATGCTTGTGTTTTAAAATTTCGAATGAAGCGCCAAAAGAGCCTCTACTCGCCCGAAACCGCGTGAGACCAATGTCTGGTAGTACAAGGAAATTACTTTTCTAATAACTCCGACCCGTGAAACCTACCGGCCCGACGTCCAAAGGTCTAAACCGGGGTAGGTTTGTAGCTTCATCTAGACGCCACGCAACCGCATCCAAAAAACATTCATACACAATGGCCGCCTAAGCACACATGCACGCGGCCGAAATCGCTCCCGCCCACTATTTGGGACACCTGGGATTACCATCCTACCCCCGACTCGCAGTAGGTCCGAAATTTAAGAGGGGGCAAAGTTTGTACTTTCCCCAAATTTCAAACAAGCGCGTCTCATCTTCTGTTCAAAAAGCCAAAGACAAGCGCGTCCCAGACAGAAACATGGTTCCCCCCACCCGTCTGATTCCCCATTCGTACTCCGTGGGCGCCAAAACTACCTCTCCACCAGCCGCAAAACCCCGGCGTCCTCCGTCCGCCACCCCATCCCACCCATCAACCGCCGCCCTCCTCCATCACGCCGGAGCCGATACCCCGACGTCGTGGTCCACCGCAACCTCAACCGCAACGCCCTCCACGACTAGTAGTTGAAGCCGAGGCCGAGCCGTACGTACCCGAGCCAGTTCAACCATGTTGTCCTGCGCCTCACCGCTACCGCTCCAACTTCGCCACCCTCCACCGCACCGGAGCTGTTCCTGCTACGCCTTCCTTCGCCGCCTCGGATCTGCTTCTCCTCTGTCGACATACGGCCACGACAACACAGTCAACAACTTGGCCATGGGTTCGTCCAAGCCTGCACCCTCCAGAACATCGATTTCCCCGGTAAAAAGAAGAAGATCGACGCGTGATAACCCACAAGTATAGGGGATCGCAACAGTTTTCGAGGGTAGAGTATTCAATCCAAATTTATTGATTCGACACAAGGGTAGCCAAAGAATATTCTCAAGTATTAGCAGCTGAGTTGTCAATTCAACCACACCTGGAAACTTAATATCTGCAGCAAAGTGTTTAGTAGCAAAGTAATATGATAGTAGTGATAACGGTAGCAAAAGATAACAATAGTAAAAGTAATGTTTTTGGTATTTTGTAGTGATGATAGCAATAGCAACGGGGAAAGTAAAATAAGCGAAGAACAATATGCGGAAAGCTCATAGGCAATGGATCGGCGATGGAGAATTATGCCGGATGTGGTTCATCATGTAACAGTCATAACCTAGGGTGACACAGAACTAGCTCTAGTTCATTGATATAATGTAGGCATGTATTCCGAATATAGTCATACGTGCTTATGGAAAAGAACTTGCATGGCATCTTTTGTCCTACCCTCCCGTGGCAGCGGGGTCCTTACGGAAACTAAGGGATATTAAGGCCTCCTTTTAATAGAGAACCGGAACAAAGCATTAACACATAGTGAATACATGAACTCCTCAAACTACGGTCATCATCGGTAAGTATCCCGGTTATCGTCAATTCGGGGTTAACGGATCATAACACGTAATAGGTGACTATAGACTTGCAAGATAGGATCAAGAACACTCATATATTGATGAAAACATAATAGGTTCAGATCTGAAATCATGGCACTCGGTCCCTAGTGACAAGCATTAAGCATAGCAAAGTCATAGCAACATCAATCTCAGAACATAGTGGACACTAGGGATCAAACCCTAACAAAACTAACTCGATTACATGATAGATCCCATCCAACCCATCACCGTCCAGCAAGCCTACGATGGAATTACTCACGCACGGCAGTGAGCATCATGAAATTGGTGATGGAGGATGGTTGATGATGACGATGGCGACGGATTCCCCTCTCCGGAGCCCCGAACGGACTCCAGATCATACCTCCCGAGAGGTTTTAGGGCTTGGCGGCGGCTTCGTATCATAAAACGCGATGACTTCTTCTCTCTGATTTTTTTCTCCCGAAAACTCAATATATGGAGTTGGAGTTGGAGACGCAACAGGGGGGCCATGAGGTAGGGGGCGCCCTAGGGGGGCGGGCATGCCCCCCACCCTTGTGGCAAGGTGGTGGACCCCCTGGCCTTCATATTTTGCAGGTATTTTTCTTATTTTCTGAAAAGTGGCTCTGTGAAGTTTCAGGTCATTCCGAGAACGTTTGCTCCTGCACATAAATAACAACATGGTAATTCTGCTGAAAACAGCGTCAGTCCGGGTTAGTTCCATTCAAATCATGCAAGTTAGAGTCCAAAACAAGGGCAAAAGTGTTTGAAAAAGTAGATACGTTGGAGACGTATCAGCGCGACATGTGGAGGTGACCACACCGGCAACCGAAAAAGGTACTCCTCTTCCCTTATTCGTGCAAATCTTACGTCTCTGCTTGCACGGTATTCATCCCACACAAGACACTAGTTGACCACTTCTTCTTGATACTAGATGTTCCTAGTAACTCGTGATGCACAAGGTTTCTCCTCATATACTATTTCACCTTAGCTAGAGGTCCATCGCCCCCCTAAATTTCAATTTCTGGCCAGTTGATTCCCAATTAATGGAAGCATTCCCCGGTGTAACAGGCGCTAGTACGCCTATTACGCCGGGGAAGCAACGCCTTGGTGTTTATCTTAGGGGCGTGTGCGGCCTAGAGCTACTGGTGCCCGATCTGGAGGTCGGACGGGATTAAAGGGATGGCCTGGGGGCGCTGCCAAGCACGGCGGTGGTGTGAGGTCGATGGGAGGGCGGGGCGGCGGAGGCAGGGGTCTGGGCCGGTGGTCGCTGGCGGTTCGAGAAAGATTGTCAACAGTGGCTGGCGGGAGGTAGACGAAGGCCATCTGCCTGTTCCTTATAGATCGGACGGTTCATTAAAAAATCGACTGACCTATTTATTTTCAGTCGACTGTCCTCTTAGATATGACCACATGTGGTGGTGTTCTGCAGGAGTACCTGCATTTCCCGTGCTCATATATTACAAAATCATACGGAGTAGAATCTAATTTTGTTTGCCATGCAATGTTGTAGAGCTATCATATGTCTCCTGTCATTTATTTTTCAGCCACCTGCTATCTTCTGCTTTTACAGTGCTAGTTCTGCACACACTTCACCCGTACTCTCACTATTGTGTTTTTATACAAGGGTATTTCAGACTCTGCTGCCATGAGAGAAGCCAAAAAGAAAAGAGAGAAGTCGCTCCAGCTTCATATGCGGGTAGGCAAGACACGTTACAGCGCTATAAAGGGTGCAGTGTCTGCAGATGGAGACGGTAAACATAGCTATGGAGTTGATGACCTCGCTCGCAATGAACCACCATCCCAGGTGCTTGCTTTAACTTCGTGGTGTCATATGTGGTTGCATGTTCCATTTGGTGTCTAGCTTGTATTCGAAAGGCCGAAGTCGGTAAGATAAGGAAAGATATATTTTTTACATGAACCACCATCTCCTGGAAATAGCTAGTCAGGGCACTGGCCAAGCCAGTGACAAGCCCAGCAAAGATAGGCATCACCTGGAAGCCAACTAAAAAGCTGCGATGGTGGCGAAGCAGCCCGCCTCCCAGTAGGCCTTAGGTCCTAGATGATCATGCTCACTACTCCACCCGGATGTCTAGCTTGTATTGCTTCCAATTTGGTTAAATTGCATTTGCTTAGCTTACACATTATACCTTTGAATATGACATGCCTTTCTGTTTTTGGTACATACTAGTACATCTGTGTATTAACCATGTTCTTACATCAACTAATGCTCTTCTGTATCCCTCATCAATCACTTATGACGAGGCAGGCAGGCAAGGGGACTACTCCTCATTTAAAGAATGCAGCGTCAGCCTCCCGACATGATTCTCAAGAAACAGAAATGCTAGATGAAGATAGTGAATGTAGCTCTATAGTTGATTACAGCATTTCCCCAACACTAGCATCATAGGTGATTGCTCTAACTTGGCAGCGTGATATGTGGTTGCATGTTGCATATTGTGTCTAGATTGTAATTCTTCCAATCTGGTTAAACTGCATGTGCTAGTCTGCTTAGCTTATACATTATACCTGTTAATGTGACATGCCTTCCTGTATTTAGTACATAGTACATTTGTCTATTAATCATGTCCTTACATAAAACTATTGTTTTTTGTATCCCGCATCAATCAACATGACGAGACACCTTTAGTATATGCAGTGCGATATTAGTTGCATCTTTCATATGATTTTTAGCATGCGCTGCTTCTAATTTGTTGAAATTCCATTTATGATGGGACACTTTTAACTTGGCAGAGTCATATTTGTTGCATCTTTCATGTGGTGCCTAGCTTGCATTGCTTCTTATTTGCTGGAATGGTTTCTGCTTAGTTTACACAAACAGTTGTGAATATGCCATGCCGTCCTGTTTTTCGTACATATTCCATCCTGGTATCATGTGTTTGCCTTACATCAAAGTAGTGATTGTCAGTATCATGCATGAATGAGTTCTGAAGAGAAAATTTTATTGCTTATTCTTGTCGGTTTTACTTGACAATTCAAAATCAATAAAGCGGAAGGAAGTTAGCAAGGCAGCGGATAAAGGTGCTCCTTCCGAACGGAGGGCCTCTACAGTTTCTACTCCTCCACACCCCCAAGATGATTTCCAAGACAACACATGCATAGACACTCAACAAAGTTGTGTTTATGATGAGCATGTCTCCCCTAGTGCAGCATCACCGGTGCTCCCTCTAACTTGGCACTGTTATATGTGGTTGCATGTTATGTGTGATGTCTAGCTTGTATTGCTTCTAATTTTGTTGAATTCCATCTGCTTACTTTACACATTATACTTGAATAAGACACGTGTTCCTGTTTCTAGAACATACAATATTTGTCTATCACACCATGTTCTTACATCAAATTACTACTGTTGTGTAACCTGCAACAATCACTTATCATAAGACACGTTTGACTTTGGAGTCTGATATAGGTTACATCTCTCATTCTTTTCTAGCTTGTACTACTAATTTGTTGAAATGGCACTTATGACGAGACAGTTTTAACTTGGTAGAGTGATATTCGTTGCATCTTTCATATGGTGTCTAGCTTTCATTGCTTCTGATTTGTTGAAATGCCTTCTCCTTAGTTTACACATCATAAGCTGTGAATATGCAATGCTGTGAATATGCAATGGCACTAATGACGAGAGACCTCTAACATGGTAGTGTGATGTTGTTTGCATCTTGCATATGATTTATTTCTTGTACTGCTTCACATTTGTTTAAACATCATTTATGATGGGACACTGTTAACTTGGCAGAGCGATATTTGTAGCATCTTTCATATGGTGTCTACCTTCCATTGCATTGCTTCTAATTTGGTGAAATGTCTTCTTCTTAGTTTACACATCATAGTTCTGGTTATCTCTTCCGTCCTGTTTTTCATACATATTACATCCTCCTATCATGTGGTTGTCTAACATCAAAGTTCAGTTTGTCTGCATCACTCATCAATTTGTTCTGAAGAACTAAATTGTTATTCATTTTTCTTGTCGGCTTGACTTAACATGGCACAGAGAAAGAGGAAGAAACACATAATGGCAGGGAATGAGAAGTGGATGAATCCTGCAGATTCTGCTGGTACTGATGGTGCAATAGAAGGTCAAAGTCCAGCGGAAAATTCTACAAACACGGCATCCCATGCTACACGAGTTGCAAAAAAAGCCAAACAGAAACAAATAGCTGCCACCAAACAAGCAGAGACAGCCCTAGTTCTTGCAACACCTACCACAGTACTACCAGTTGCACAACTTACTCGTGCGTCAACTGAGCTAGCAGCACGTTCCCAAGCTCCCTTGCCACCTGACACTACTTCCCAAGCACTCTTGACACAAGACTAGTTGGCAATATCAGATGAACCTTGTGAGCTTCAACAGCGAGAAGGTAGTTGCTAGAGTCAAGTTACAGTTGCATGCTTCTTTATATGTAGTCTCACAGTTTGATGTACACTAACACTTCCTATGTTCGTTGTTGGACTAGCACCTAGGCACAAGAGGAAACAAACATCAGGGATAATGCTCGATAGGTTAACTAAATCTAGAGGAGGAAGAATGGAGATCCTTTTTGAGGCGGGTTTAAAAAGGCCACGTGATGCTACAGAGTCAGCCAAGTTAGTATCAGAGGCAGCGGTTGCCATTAGGTGTCATGTACGTATCCTCCCAACATGGATTCAGTACAGGAATGACAAAGACGAAACCCAGTTCAACACCTTCCTCGACCATTTATCTGTAAGTATGGTTATGTATGAAAACTAGTAATATTGTCTTGCTCGGTCCCATACTTTCTAGGTTGCTGATAATGAGACTCCCATAATTTTCAACAGATGAGGTTCAAGTTGGATAGCCAAGATGATGCAACCAAACAAGCTTGCACCCATATTTTCAAGTCTGCTCTGCGATAGTATCGGTATAACTTGAGGAAAACTCACTTTGAAGGCAAGGCTAACGGTGAACTTTCCCAAACATCTCCTGTGGAAAATATACCGGATGAAGACTGGAGGGGCCTTGTTTAACACTGGTCTGATCCGAAGTATCAGGTACATTATATATATATATATATATGTGTGTGTGTGTGTGTGTGTGTGTGTGTGTGTGTGTGTGTGTGTGTGTGTGTGTGTGTGTGTGTGTGTGTGTGTGTGTGTGATCAGATCACATGTTGAAGTCCTATTTATGCATGTGCCACACAAATCTATCTTCTTGTAGGTGAATTGTTCAAAGAACAAGGGCAAACGTATGAAAGTGAAATTCCAACAGACGAAGGGATCTCGTAGCTATATTGCACACTGCGAGGCTCTTGTAATTAGCTATTGTTTCACTCTTTTCGCTGTACCATATTATCAGATCTATATTGACTTGCTCGAAATGCAGAGGAAAGCCCGCAAGGACCAAAAAGTACCTAAACCAAATGCTATGGAAATCTTCAAGGACTGTCACACCAGCAAGAAGAAGGGCATGACTACACCAGTCAAAGTCGTTGTTGTAAGTCCTTAATCCTCGTGCCTTTTAACTACTACTTACTCTGACTTGTGTCTTGAACTGCATGGTTTGTAACCAATGTCTATTACTCTTTTCAATTTTATACACAATTGTCTTAGCGTATCATTGCACCTTACAAGCTTTAAAAGAGAGGAGTGATGTTCCTTTGATCTTGACCCGTAATCTAGTTCCGTACTGGACTTGCCCACACAACATTACAATTGCCTGTTTGTCTGTTCTCAGTTGTTTTGTTATATGAATGATGTCATACTATGCTTATCGGATTATAAACTTCGTCTCTTTATCCTTAGCCCTCAATACAATGTGAAGAAATAGACAATACATTAGCGATGGTACATGGTCATATGTTTGGAACCTGGTTTTATTATGTACTTTGCAATAAAATACAACTAATATTTTTACATGGGTTCACCAGAATAAGTTCTGTATATAGACCAAAGCTATTTTGTTTGGTTTTGTTGCCTCCTTAATATCCTCTATTCTGGTACTATTAATGTAAAACCTCAACTTTTCAGCGAGCTATGGAAAAAATGGTGGAACCGCCACCTTCTGAAGGTGGCGAGGCAACTATAACCACAATGTCAGCTCTTGCTGCAGTGGGTCAGTACCTGTTCACTAACAGTGCCAAAAGCATGTTCCTGCGTAATACTGGGTTGGTTGTTAAGGCAATATCGTCCAAACTGCCTCATGATCAAGATATGCAAGCTCAAAGCAATGTTGTATCTACGCTTGAGGCCCACGTCCATTTCCTAAGAGAGACCCTTTGTGAAACAAGGAGAAACATTGCTCAATGTCGTCAAGATATGCATGGTTATGGAGCCTAGGGGAAATGAAGGCGAGGGTTATGGTGCTCCATCAGACAATACAACATGAAAACTTAACAGTCAGGTCAAATGAACTGAGCTTCTGAACTTCTGGTGGTGCATTTATCTGCTAGACTGTTAAATTTTATGCCAACCTTCCTTTTGTCATATAGTTGTGATTTGTTTTGGTGTGATACAAAATTTATTCTTAACATGCAGCCATCGGCTGAAGAAAACAGCAAGCCATTTTTGTATAGTGTAGGGTGTTCCCTATATTTGCACTGGTGGCGATCTTTGATGCCGAGTGGATGTAATCTGTGCAATCGCCTTAATAGCCTAGTGTTAGTTTCGGCCTTATTTATTTCCTAGTCTTCTTTTTCACTGGTTTGCTAGTGGCCGCAACTACCATGGGCCATATACGGGCCGTAGGATCCATGGGTCTCCTATGGGCCATCGATAAATGGGCCTGTAATCAGTGGGCCTCGGGCCGTCGGATAAATGGGTCTACATGGGCCGTAATCGGGCGTAATTGGTATCAACCCAGCACGGTAATAGGCCGTAGGACAGCAAAGGCTTAATTCTGTCACAGGCATAACGGGTCGTTAATGGGCCAGAATATAGGACGGGCTGGAAACGACGCAACGGGTTAACGGGTTAACAGGCTAGAAACGGGCCGATTCTTGCCATGGGCTGAATTTGGCCCATTAGGGTAACAGGCCAGTAATGGGACGACTCTTGCCATGGGCCGAATTTGGCCCATTAGGGGAACCGGCCAGTAACGGACCTACTCTTGCCATGGGTCGAATTTGGCCCATTAGGGGAACAGGCCAGTAACGGGCCAGAAGTAATCGAGGGCCGAAAAGGAGCCCAAGAACGTATGGGCCATCAATAGGCCGAAAGCTAACACGGGCTGGAAACGGCCCCTGTAAATCACGGGCCGTTAATGGGTATAAAGAAAATTACTGTTCATTATGGGCTAGAGTCACCGTGGGCCTGTAAAGGGCTGAAAGATACGAAGGCCTCATATGGGCCGAAAGACGTTGTGGGCCATACATGGGCCAAAAGTGAAATGGGCTAGTGTTATATTCGACGGCCCACATGACGTTGTTGGGCCGATTTCCTTTAGGGCCTAACGGGCCATGAGTTAACGGGCCGTAAAATGGGCTATTTGCGAAGAGACTGTTAAGAGGCTTTTCATGGGCCAGCCCGTTAAATTTTGACCAAGTCAAATGGGCTGGCTTTGTAAGCAAAATGGGCCAGTGGTGGGCGATGGTACGTGTCGACATATCATAGGCGCCTATCTGACCCACTAACGAGCTGACACGTGTTTCGTCCGGCCAATAAGAATTTTACATGTGGAAATTTCCCATTGGTCGGGGCTGTTAACGGGTTATCGGATCCAAAACCCGACCCTATAGCTTAACGGCGTTCCGTTATGGTGGATGCCACGTGTCGGTCACCCTTGACGAAAGCACTTCTATGACGCGCGATTTATCGTCATGGAAGTGGACACTTCCATGATGATAATTTTGGTAATTTCATGGAACACTTCTACGACAGCACATGTATGACTATCTTGATTCTGTCATAAATTTGTCATGGATGTACATGCATGACAAAAAACGCGACCTACTGTGACAAACACGTATCATCACGGAAGTGTATTTTTTTGTAGTGCCCCCCCCCCACAAAAAAGGATGACGACAAAATAAGTTCGCGCTTCCACGTTTTGGATTAAAATATCTGGCGGCCCCAATTACAGCCCTGCAAAATCTCCCTTCTCCACCGTCCCCTTCCGCGCCCAGATTGCTCAAATCCCTAATTTGCCGCCAACCCAAGCAAAGTTCGAATCACCCCTTGTCTCTTCTCTTTCCCCACCTCTGTGCCGGACGACAACGACAAAGACGACGGTCACGCTTCACCACCGCATCGGAGCTACCTCATCTACGCCCTCGTCCACCGCACTGGGTGGTCCATCGACAACGTCGGCCACCGCAACTGACGTGCCTCACAAACACTGACTTCCACCGCATCAGGTGAGCTTCACCGACGCCGTCTCCCAGTTCATCGGGGCTACTTCACCGAGCACATCCTCGCGCCTCCGCCCCCCGATGCCGCTGGGGCTTCACCAACGGTCTCGTCCACCGCATTGTAGCGCTCCGCTGCCACTCAAGATCTGGATCCATGCGTGGCCAGCCAATGCAAGCGCATCACCCTAAACGGCTCTAAAGTGACCCGCACTCTAGCTAGGCGAGCATGCCCAAATGCCGGCCCAAACTAGGTATCCACACATCACTCCCATGTGCATTGTTCCGACGATGTTTGGATATCCTTTCACTGCTCTCTTAGCTTACATGCCTATCCAACTCTGACTTTAACTCTTATTTCTTCTGGAGATATCATGTGAAACAAGCAAATCCATTTTTTAGCGAAGCATGACAGCGCTACGGGATCTGGTACACATCCTGCACACCCGTATTACCTTATAAGTATCTGTCCTCCGGTACAACAGCAAGGTCAATTCCTCTTATTTGATTAGCCATTCGTCGTGTCAAAAATGTAGAGGGGGATGCAAGGAGCACAAGGCCTGCACATCCAAGCAAGTGGTAACATGGACTTGTACATGGAACATCCCAAGCGCAAGCAGGGCTGCAGTGAGCCTGTACAACGAGCTAGCATAAGTCCCTGCATTTCATTTAATTCATACTAGCATTCGTGTATGATTTGTGTGTAGTGGCGGATCCACGAATTCAAGTTACCAGGGGCGAACATTTAACTTAAAAAATACGAAGGCACTCGCACTCCGGAAATCAACATAACTTGAGAAATGTGAAGCTACATGCACTTTGAAAACCGGCTAATGATCCAAAGTAGTTCAGATTATAAACACTAAATGATGCGAGCACCAAAAAACACAAAATGCAACATGGTGTATAAGGACTGCATACATGGTATGTACCTGCTTGAATTATTTGTTCTCTGGCTGAAAATATTGAAGTATAATTGCACCTATAACCAGTGCGCAAACTTCATATGAATATATCTATCCTGCACAAGTATGCCAATAGTTTCAAACAATAGATTAGAAAAGTATTTATGCTACGTTGTCATGATACGGGGACTTTCTGGTAGATGGCCTCGACGTTTCCTCAAGCCATGAAAGTGCACTATAGTTTGCTTGTCATTAATGCATGCAAATCTCTATGTCTCTCAACATAGCAGATCATCATTAGACACTAAATCCTTCAATGGGAGCTTGCAAAATGCTAGCATTAGATGCCTCATTAGACACTATATGTTCATCACCAGGAGCATGTAAAATGTTTGCATCAAATCCTTCATTAGAAGTATGTTCATTAGACACTTCAGGCTCAAGAACAACATGAGCTTGGATGTTTGCACCGGAAACTTGATTAGATTCATCAGATCAGTCAGTTCAGTATTGATTTGGGGAGTTATAAAATAAGTAGAAATTGGTTTCATTTTCTCATAGATTCCCTACATACAAGCAGTTTTACAACACCATCAGGTTTAACTATTGGCCAGAAATTGAAGAGTTGAATTAGATATAATCAGGGATGTGATGTACCTGCTCGTTGTGCATGCTACTCTTGCAAGCTGCGATTGTCCATTTGCGCAAGCTCGATGCCATGACCGTGTTGCCGCCGCCTCCCACGCAGGCTACACCCAGGGTTGGATCTTCATCTTCTTGTCCTTCCGTTCGCTTGAAGCCCGGCGACCGCCCTCCAACGAGGGTGCGAGGAAGTGATGTGTCGGTCTATCTAGCGGCGGCTAGGTTAGGAGCGAACCAGACTGGAGGCTGGAGCGGATGAATTGGGATTTTTCCTGCTATCAATCGATATGGCAGGCGCTCGTTTGGGCCGCGAGCCTGCTATAGGGCCTGCCTTGCACTTATGTTATTAGCCTATCCAAATTGAAACATTTTTCTTCATTTTTTTACATTGCCTGCTCGTGCGTTGGGACGAACAAAACTAGCCTGGGCCAACCTGGACAACTCAAACTAGGTGCACACTTTTGAGCCACCCGAGGCGGCCGCCCATACCAGCCCCTATGGTGGCGTCGTCCCTTTTTGCGTGTATGATAGGGGTAGTGAAAAATATTCCAGTGGCGCTTTTGATTTACCCACAGAATGGTTGAATTGCTTGTTTCTATGAACTGAGTTCGCCAATAATGTGAAGGATGCCAGTCTTTTCATCCTATTGTAGATTTCTTAGATCTCGATATGCCAAAAGTTATCGCATGAAATATACAGTAAAAGCCAGTGTGATGTGTGTGGCTACAACTAATCTGACTACACGTCCTCATATAACATATGAAGGATGCACCATCTTACCAGATTAACCATTCGACTTACCAATGCAGTGTGGGAAGAAAGAAGTATTGGGACTGCATATCCAAGCAATTGATGCCATGGACTCCTTCGTACAACCTTGTAAGCGAAAAAGAAGTTGCAGTGTGCCTATAAAAAGAACTAGCATAAGTTCAGTTACCTGCTTCTTGGAATTTTAGTTAGCCACTTATTGCAAAATTGTTCAATTATGTTGCTTGGATTAATTTAGTTTGCTACTGATTACATAATCCCATAGCCTGTTAATCCTATTATAGACTGCGCCTATCTATGTGTTTGATACTTACTGTTAAGAATTACCTGTTTGCCTGAACTTAAATAGCTACTTGTATGTTTAACTGCTTTGCTGCTGCAACAACGGGTTACAATGATGTTAATAATTACTTTTCAGCATCGAATTGAAACTCTTTAATTCCTTGTTTGTTTAATTGGTTTGCTGTTATAACTCCCAGTTGATATGTTTTGCTAACTTCAACTTTTCTGAATCCAATCAGAACTTTAATGGCAAAACAGGTTAGCCCAAGATCAAAGAGCGAGGTCCCCATGGACGTTGTATCATCCCGCAGCAGTGGCACCGGCCCAATCATGCATTATGAATTGCCAACTGCTGATGCTCTAGAGGCTAAACTAGTGGTAGAAAGAGATTCTGCTTCTGCACTTAGATATGAAGTTGACATGTTGAGGAAGCAAACAACACAATCAGTAGTAGTACTCAAGACAACCATTAAATATTTGGTGGATTTCAAAACGAAGCAAGCTGAGACTGACCACATTGTTAAGGTCCTAAAGGAAAAAAAAGAAAATTAAATTTGCACTTGGTAAATCATAGGTGAAATGTTCTTTCCATCGTTGAATAACCTTTGTGTTGTTTGTTCATGTAATCAACCAAACCATTTGTTTTAGATATCATGTAATAATTGTTTTTTGTTTTTTGGTTTGTAATTTTATTTGAGCACAAGTCTGTATTAATTGATAAGACTCAGAGACATTTCATTTTGATTGATGTGCCAGACCTATAAATATGCCAATCGGGCTGAATGTGCATTCAGCAATAATAGTAGTATAGATGGACAATAAGTTTCACGCATCGGAAAGGGCCAAGATGCTGTAGTAGCTTGGCTAAAAAATGATGCTGTTGTAGCAAAGAAAAGTATAGCGGCCTGGCTTATGCATGTTAGTTGATATTATTGATCCATATACACTATAACTGTTTATATGTCTATTAGTTCTGTATATTCTTGGTTGATTGACTCGGTATTTGAATCTTGATATATCGCTTGTGTACATATCTAAATGGGAGTACACATTATGATGCGTGTGACATTTGAGTTGGACATGAAGTGTTCCAAATATTAGAATTCACCTTAAACTGGATTCTAGCTTCTGAATTTGAGTATCAGCATTTGTAAACCATATTCATATATGACAGTGGAATACATCTTTGTCATCCTTTTGAAGATATATAAAAACACATAGAATGATTTATAAAGATTTGTATAGGAATACAATATGGATTCGAATTTAGTTGCCAGGGCAAACGTGGATGCTTATTGTCCCAAAATTCGAAAGAAGCGGCAAAATGTCCACTCCCACATCGGCTGCCCGAAGCCAAGAGTTTGGGAGATGGAAATTACTGTCTACCCATTACACGGACAATCCATCGTCCTGATTTCCACTGCTCTAAATAGGGGTAGGATAGTAACTTCAATTAGACGTGACACGACCGCCTCTAAGCCCATTCCGATACGGTGGGTGCCAAACATGGGCGGCAAAACACATTTGATTCAAGCTCGTCCAAAAGACCTCTATTTCTCCCTCCATTTCCCCATTCATACACGGTGGGCGGCAAAACAAACTCGACTCGGCCAAAATCGATGTAGGCAAATATTTTCAATAGGGGCAGGTTTGTAACTTCACTCAGACGTGACACAATAGCTCTACCTGTCAGCCCCATTCATACAGCATGGGTGCCAACCATGGTCGCCAACCACCCTCTCCTCGCCCGAAATCGCTCTGGGCAAATATTGGCGAGATGCGAGATTACCGTCGTGTCCCCAACCGACGAGACGTCCAAATTTTAAAAGGGGGCTAAGTTTGTAAGTTTCCCATATTTCAGGCACCGTGTCCCAAAAACATGGTTTCCCGTACCTCTCCCTCCATTTCCCATTCATACACCGTCCGCGCTAGAACACCATCCCCACACCAGCCTCCGTCCGCCACCCTAATAAGTCCATTTTGCATCATGCTTTTATATCGATATTTATTGCATTATGGGTTGTTATTACACATTATGTCACAATACTTATGCATATTCTCTCTTATTTTACAAGGTTTACATCAAGAGGGAGAATGCCTGCAGCTGGGATTCTGGGCAGGAAAAGGAGCAAATATTAGAGACCTATTCTGCACAGCTCCAAAAGTCATGAAACTTCACGGAAGTCGTTTTCAGAATATATAAAAAATAATGAGCGCAAGAAGTTCCAAAGGGGGGGGGCACACCCTGCCCACGAGGGTGGGGGCGCGCCCTAACCCCCTGGGCGCGCCCCCCTGCCTCGTGGGTCCCCTGGTGGCCCTCCGATGCCCATCTTCTGCTATATGGAGTCTTTCGATGAGGAAAAAATAATAAGCCATCTTTCCGGACAAGACTCCGCCGCCACGAGCCGGAACCTTGGCGGAACCAATCTAGGGATCTGGCGGAGCTGTTCTGCCGGGGAAACTCATCGGGAGGGGGTCAATCTCCATCAACATCTTCACCAGCACCATCTCCTCTCAACCCCTAGTTCATCTCTTGTATCCAATTCTTGTCTCCAAGTCTGGGAATGGTACCTGTGGGTTGCTAGTAGTGTTGATTACTCCTTGTAGTTGATGCTAGTTGGTTTACTTGGTGGAAGATCATATGTTCAGATCCTATATGCATATTAATACCCCTCTGATTATGAACATGAATATGCTTTGTGAGTAGTTACGTTTGTTCCTGAGGACATGGGAGAAGTCTTGGTATTAGTAGTCATGTGAATTTGGTATTCGTTCGATATTTTGATGAGATGTATGTTGTCTCTCCTCTAGTGGTGTTATGTGAATGTCGACTACATGACACTTCACCATTATTTGGGCCTAGAGGAAGGCATTGGGAAGTAATAAGTAGATGATGGGTTGCTAGAGTGACATAAGCTTAAACCCTAGTTTATGGGTTGCTTCGTAAGGGGCTGATTTGGATCCATATGTTTCATGCTATGCTTAGGTTTACCTTAATACTTTTGTTGTAGTTGCGGATGCTTGCAATATAGGTTAATTATAAGTGGGATGCTTGTCCAAGTAAGGACAGTACCCAAGCACCGGTCCACCTACATACCAAATTATCAAAGTACCGAACGCGAATCATATGAACGTGATGAAAACTAGCTTGACGATATTCCCATGTGTCCTCGGGAGCGCTTTTCTCTATGTAAGAGTTTGTCCAGGCTTGTCCTTTGCTACAAAAAGGATTGGGCCACCTTGCTGCACTTTATTTACTTTTGTTACTTGTTGCTCGTTACCAATTATCTTATCACAAAACTATCTGTTACCTATTATTTCAGTGTTTGCAGAGAATACCTTGCTAAAAACCGCTTATCATTTCCTTCTGCTCCTTGTTTGGTTCGACACTCTTACTTATCGAAAGGACTATTATAGGTCCCCTATACTTGTGGGTCATCAAGACTCTTTTCTGGCACCGTTGCCGTGGAGTGAAACGCCTTTGGTATGTGTAATTTGGTAAGGAAAAATTTATATAGTGTGCTGAAATTTACTTTCACTTGTTACTATGGAAAGTAATCCTCTAAGAAGCTTGTTTGGGGTATCTTCACCCCGACCAGTAGAGAAAAGAGTTGCTCCTCAACCTACTGAACCTACTGAAAATGAAAATGTCTGCTTTGAAATTCCTTCGAGTATGTTAGAAATACTGCTAGCTAATCCTTTTGCAGGAGATGGAACAAAGCATCCTGATGAGCACCTAATATATGTGGATGAAGTTTGTGGATTATTTAAGCTTGCAGGTGTGTCCGGAGATGTTATTAAGAAGAAGGACTTCCCTTTATCTTTGAAGGGAAGATGCATTGACATGGTATAGGCTATGTGATGATACGGGGTCATGGAACTACAAACGATTGAAATTGGAATTTCATCAGAAGTTTTATCCTATGCATCTTGTTCATCGTGATCGCAATTATATATATAATTTCTGGCCTCGCGAAGGATAAAGCATCGCCCAAGCTTGGGGGAGGCTTAAATCAATGTTATATTCGTGCCCCAATCATGAGCTCTCAAGAGAAATGATTATTCAAAATTGTTATGCTTGGCTTTCTGATAACAATCGCACCATGCTCGATACTTCTTGTGTTGGCTCTTTTATGATGAAGACTATTGAACTCAAATGGGATTTATTGGAAAGAATTAAACGCAACTCTGAAGATTGGGACCTCGACGAACGTAAGGAGTCAGGTATGACACCTAAGTATGATTGTGTTAAATCTTTTATGGATACCGATGTTTTCTGTAAATTTAGCACTAAATATGGACTTGACTCTGAGATAGTAGCCTCTTTCGGTGAATCTTTTGCTGCTCATATCGATCTCCCTAAGGAGAAGTGGTCTAAATATCATCCTCCCATAGAAGTAAAAGTAGCTGCACCTATTAAAGCTGAAGAAAAGGCTATCACTTATAATGATCCTATTGTTCCTACTTCTTATGTTGAGAAACCACCTTTCCCTATTAGGATAAAGGATCATGCTAAAGCTTCAACCGTGGTTCGTAAAAGCAATATTAGAACTTATACACCTCCTGAGCAAATTAAAGTTGAACCTAATATTGCTATTGTTAAAGATCTCTTGGCTGATAATATTGATGGGCATGTTATTCATTTCTCTAATGAAACCGCTAGAATTGTCAAACCTTGTGCTAAAGATAAACATAGACCTGTGGTAGGCATGCCTGTTATTTCTGTTAAAATAGGAGATCATTGTTATCATGGCTTATGTGATATGGGTGCTAGTGCTAGTGCAATACCTTTTGACTTATACAAAGAAATTATGCATGACATTGCACCCGCTGAGTTAGAAGATATTGATGTCACAATTAAACTTGCCAATAGAGATACTATTTCACCAATGGGAATTGTTAGAGATGTTGAAGTCTTGTGTGGGAAAACTAAATATCCTGCTGATTTTCTTGTTCTTGGTTCCCCACAAGATAGCTTTTGTCCCATTATATTTGGTAGACCCTTCTTGAACACAGTTAATGCTAAGATAGATTACAAAAAGGATGTTGTTACTATGGGTTTAGGTGATATGTCTCATGAATTTAATTTCTCTAAATTTCGTAGACAACACCGTGAAGAGGAATTGCCTAGTAAAGATGAAATTATTGGTCTTGCTTCCATTGCCGTGCCTCCTAGTGATCCTTTAGAACAGTATTTGCTAGACCATGAAAATGATATGTTTATGAATGAAAGAAGGGAAATAGATGAAGTATTCTTTAAACAGGAACCCATCCCGAAACACAATTTGCCTGTTGAAATCCTAGGGGATCCTCCTCCACCCAAGGGTGATCCCATGTTTGAGCTCAAACCGTTACCTGATACTCTTAAATATGCTTATCTTGATAAGAAAAAGATATATCCTGTTATTATTAGTGCTAACCTTTCAGAGCGTGAAGAAGAGAGATTATTGAAAACTCTGAAGAAGCACCATGCTGCTATTGGATATACTCTCGATGATCTTAAGGGCATTAGTCCCACACTATGTCAACACAAAATAAATTTGGAGAAAGATGCCAAACCAGTTCATGATTACCAACGATGGCTAAATCCTTAGATGAAAGAAGTGGTAAAAAAGGAAATACTAAAGCTTCTGGAGGCAGGTATTATTTATCCCATTGCTGATAGTCAGTGGGTAAGTCCTGTCCATTGTGTCCCTAAAAAGGGAGGTATTACTGTCGTTCCTAATGATAAAGATGAATTGATTCCGCAAAGAATTATTACAGGTTATAGGATGGTAATTGATTTCCGCAAATTAAATAAGGCTACTAAGAAAGATCATTACCCCTTACCTTTTATTGATCAAATGCTAGAAAGATTATCCAAACATACACATTTTTGCTTTCTAGATGGTTATTCTGGTTTCTCTCAAATACCTGTGTCAGCTGATGATCAATCTAAGACCACTTTTACTTGCCCGTTCGGTACTTTTGCTTATAGACTTATGCCTTTTGGTTTATGTAATGCACCTGCTACCTTCCAAAGATGCATGATGGCTATATTCTCTGACTTTTGTGAAAAGATTTGTGAGGTTTTCATGGATGATTTCTCCGTCTATGGATCCTCTTTTGATGATTGCTTAAGCAACCTTGATCGAGTTTTGCAGAGACGTGAAGAAACTAACCTTGTCTTGAATTGGGAGAAGTGCCACTTTATGGTTAATGAAGGTATTGTCTTGGGGCATAAAGTTTCTGAAAGAGGTATTGAAGTTGATAAAGCTAAAGTTGATCCTATCGAAAAGATGCCATGTCCAAAGGACATCAAAGGTATAAGAAGTTGCCTTGGTCACACCGGTTTTTTTAGAAGGTTCATTAAGGACTTCTCAAAAATTTCTCGACCTCTGACTAATTTATTACAAAAAGATATACCATTTGTTTTTTATGATGATTGCGTAGAAGCATTTGAAATACCTAAGAAAGCATTAATCTCTGCACCTATTGTTCGACTACCTGATTCGAATTTACCTTTTGAAATTATGTGTGATGCCAGTGATTATGCTGTAGGTGTTGTTCTAGGGCAAAGAGTTTATAAGAAATTAAATGTTATTCAATATGCTAGTAAAACTCTAGACAATGCTCAGAGAAATTATGCTACTACAGAAAAAGAATTCTTAGCAGTTGTATTTGCTTGTGATAAGTTTAGACCTTATATTGTTGATTCTAAAGTAACTATTCACACTGATCATGCTGCTATTAAATATCTTATGGAAAAGAAAGATGCTAAACCTAGAATTATTAGATGGGTTCTCTTGCTACAAGAATTTGATTTGCATATTATTGATAGAAAGGGAGCTGAGAACGCCGTTGCAGACAACTTGTCTAGGTTAGAAAATGTTCTTGATGACCCACTACCTATTGATGATAGCTTTCCTGATGAACAATTAAATGTCATAAATGCTTCTTGTACTACTCCATGGTATGCTGATTATGCTAATTCTATTGTTGCTAAATTTATACCACCTAGTTTTACATACCAGCAAAAGAAAAAGTTCTTCTATGATTTGAGACATTACTTTTGGTATGACCCACATCTTAATAAAGAAGGAGTAGATGGTGTTATTAGACGTTGGGATCATGAGCATGAACAGGAACAGATCCTACGCAAGTGTCACTCCGAAGCTTATGGAGGACACCACGCTGGAGATAGAACTGCACATAAGGTATTGCAATCCGGTTTTTATTGGCCTACTCTCTTCAAGGATGTCTGTAAGTTTGTTTTATCTTGTGATGAATGTCAAAGAATTGGTAATATTAGTAGACGTCAAGAAATGCCTATGGACTATTCACTTGTTATTGAACCATTTGATGTTTGGGGCTTTGATTATATGGCACCTTTTCCTGCCTCTAACGGATATACACATATTTTAGTTGCTGTTGATTACCTTAATAAGTGGGTAGAAGCTATTCCAACTAGTAGTGCTGATCATAACAGCTCTATTAAGGTGCTTAAAGAAGTTATTTTTCCAAGTTTTGGAGTCCCTAGATATTTAATGATTGATGGTGGTTCACATTTTATTCATGGTGCTTTCCGTAAAATGCTTGCTAAGTATGATGTTAATCATAGAATTGCATCTCCTTATCACCCACAGTCTAGTGGTCAAGTAGAATTGAGCAATAGAGAACTCAAATTAATTTTGCAAAAGACTGTTAATAGATCTAGAAAGAATTGGTCCAAGAAACTTGATGATGCATTATGGGCCTATAGAACTGCATATAAAAATCCTATGGGTATGTCTCCGTATAAAATGGTTTATGGAAAAGCATGTCACTTACCTCTCCAACTAGAACATAAGGCTTATTGGGCCATTAAAGAGCTCAACTATGATTTCAAACTTGCCGGTGAGAAGAGGTTATTTGACATTAGCTCACTTGATGAATGGAGAACCCAAGCCTATGAGAATGCCAAGTTGTTTAAAGAAAAAGTTAAAAGATGGCATGACAAAAGAATACAAAAGCGTGAGTTTAATGTAGGTGATTATGTATTGCTATACAACTCTCGTTTAAGATTTTTTGCAGGAAAACTTCTCTCTAAATGGGAAGGTCCTTACATTATCGAGGAGGTCTATCGTTCCGGTGCCATAAAAATCAACAACTTCGAAGGCACAAATCCGAAGGTGGTGAACGGTCAAAGAATTAAACATTATATCTCAGGTAATCCTATAAATGTTGAAACCAATGTTATTGAAACCATAACCCTGGAGGAATACATAAGGGACACTTTCCGGAACGTTTCAGACTCCAAAAAGGAATAGGTATGTGGTACGGTAAGTAAACCGACTCCAAAATAGTTCTAATGGCAATTTTCTTCCGTTTTGGAATATTTAGAAAAATAGAAAAATAAGAAGCAGTCCGGGAAGGACACGAGGGCTCCACGAGGGTGGAGAGCGCGCCCTACCCCCTGGGTGTGCCCCCTACCTTGCGGGCACCTCGTGTGCTCTCCGTACTCCGTTTTCTTACACGTTACGTATTTTGGTCGGTAAAAATTCATTATATAATCTCCCGGAGGTTTTGACTCCCATATCACGCAATTATCCTCTGTTTGTGTTTCGAGCCGTTGCTGCTGCAGATTAGAGCAAGATGTCTTCGCAATAGTCAGTCGGGGAGAGTCGGGTGTCTCATCCGGCACCGAGATCAATGACAAACAACAATGTTGACCACTTTGGGCCAGCAACGGAGGAAGAGATGGAGGCTGATTTGAAGAGAATAGATGACATGGAGGAGGATCAAGAAGTCACTTCTCACTTCCGAGATGGATTCACAATGGGGGAACTACAGAGCTCAGCTATTCCAAACTCGGTTATCCCTTCCAATATTAGATTTCTTTCTTATGAGAATATGAAAAAGAGTGTCACTGGTTCTCCCGCAGCTATGCAGCACCCTTGGGTGCAGCGAGCTTTGGCTGTTACAGGAAAGCTTCGAAAGGAAATAATGAACCTCAAGCAGCAAGTCAATAAGCTCGAGGAGGAAAATCGTATCCTGAGGGGCATCATCGCCAAGAATATCACATCACCATCCCCGAAAAGAGAGATATAATCACATGGGTATGGGAACTCCCCTTGGCAACTGCCAAGCTTGGGGGAGTGCCCCGGTATCGTATCACCATCACTTCTATCTTTACCGTTTTTCTTAGTTCGATCCTTTTGGTAATATCTTGATCTAGTAGAATAAAGTTTTAGTATGATCTAGTCATGAGTTTTGCTTTATGATCCTTCTATGTAATCGAGTCCATGAGCTATATATAATAAAGATTAGTGTTGAGTCAAGGGCTTGATTATTTTGTCATGATCTTAAGTGAATAAAAGAAAAGAGAATGAATAAAAAGGAAACAAAGAGATCATATGGATCTTATGGAGAGTAATGAGCTCACATATAAAAAGTATGATGAATAAAAGTTGTTGAGAGTTGACAAACATAGTTTTGGTCATCGTTGCAATTAATAGGAAGTAATAAAGAAAGAGAGGTCTTCACATATAAATATACTATCTTGGACATCTTTTATGATTGTGAGCACTCATTAAAATATGACATGCTAAAGATTTGACGTTGGACAAGGAAGACAACGTAATGGGTTATGTTTTCTTACATCTGAGATAAATTATATTGTCATGGATCATCCAACATGGTTGAGCATGCCTTTCCCTCTCATGCTAGCCAATTCTTTGCACCAAGTAGAGATACTACTTGTGCTTCCAAATATCCCTAAACCCAGTTTTGCCATGTGAGTCCACCATACCTACCTATGGATTGAGCAAGATCCTTGTCGGTGTCAAAACCGGCGGATCTCGGGTAGGGGGTCCCGAACTGTGCATCTAGGCCGGATGGTAACAGGAGGCAAGGGACACAAAGCTTTACCCAGGTTCGGGCCCTCTTGATGGAGGTAAAACCCTACGTCCTGCTTGATTAATATTGATGATATGGGTAGTACAAGAGTAGATCTACCACGAGATCGGAGAGGCTAAACCCTAGAAGCTAGCCTATGGTATGATTGTTGTTCTGTATGTTGTCCTATAGACTAAAACCCTCCGGTTTATATAGACACCAGAGAGGGTTAGGGTTACACAAAGTCGGTTACAATGGTAGGAGATCTACATATCCATATCGCCAAGCTTGCCTTCCACGCCAAGGAAAGTCCCTTCCGGACACGGGACGAAGTCTTCAATCTTGTATCTTCATAGTCCAGGAGTCCGGCCGAAGGTATAGTCCAGCTATCCGGACACCCCCTAATCCAGGACTCCCTCAGTAGCCCCCGAACCAGGCTTCAATGACGATGAGTCCAGCACGCAGATTGTCTTCGGCATTGCAAGGCGGGTTCTCCTCCAAATTCCGTGTACCTGTTGAATAAAGTCCGGTTTCTTGTAAATGTTGCGCTCCTTGGCTTCTACACCCAATAATGGCCATCTCCCACGTGTCAAACAAATACGAAAAGTCTGAGTGTTTTTACATCCACACCCCTAGCCGCGTAAATGAGCCGCCCATTTAAGGGGACGAGGATTTAGATCCAAACCACATCTTCTCCCCTTCGCGAGTGTTCATCAGAGCGCATCCGACAAAGGTCCATTCCACCATGGCCAGCCGTCGCAACTCCTCCTTTCGCCCTTCCAGCCCTCAGCCTGGATATTGGGAGAGATGCTCCATCCCGCATAGCGAGCTAGTGACACTCCAGACCAAGGGATTTCTCCCCCGGCCTATATGGTCCCGGTTCGAGCCGTTCTTGCCATCTATAATGGCAGAGAGCAAGCGGAGAGTGCCCCCAATCCCTCCAAAGGAGAGCGGGTATGCCTTGTCGCTTATTTAATAAGAGGGCTCGGATTTCCAATCCATCCATTTCTCCGGGGGCTCCTGGAGTTCTATGGCCTCCAGCTACAAAATCTTACACCTGCCTCCGTATTGCATATCGCGGGCTTCGTAGCCCTCTGCGAACTATTTTTGGGTGTTGAGGCTCATTTCGGGCTGTGGAAAGAGCTATTCTGCCTCGTGCCCTATTCTCAGAAGGGGTCAATATATCAAGTGGGCGGAGCCGAAGTGTGGCGCATCGCCGGGACCGGATATCTATCCGGAACCCCAAAGAAGGCGTCCGAGGACTGGCCTTCAGAATGGTTTTACATAGAGGACGTCCCGCTGCCGGATCCTGTCCGGATCGGCCTCCCTGAGTTCGACAGTGCTCCACTAAAGAAGCGCCTAAGTTGGCGTCCATGGAGCCCTCAGAGGGAAAGTGACAAGGACGTCCGTTACCTGATGGGCCGGATAAGATTGTTAGCTCATTCCGGACTGACGATGATTGGGGTCATGGCCGCATGCATCATGCGAGGGGTGCAGCCGCTACAGTACAGAGGCCACCCCATGTGGGATTTCAATGGGGAGGACGACGCCACCCGCTACGGCCGTAAGGGACTAGATTCGGCTGCGGCCCTATCAAAGACCTTGTCCGCTTTGTACAAGGGAGAAGAGGAGGAATTTCTCCGCGTCAACCCACAGGGTGGATTTTCTATGTACAATCCCCCAAGCTGGGTAAGTGGTTTACTTTCCCATCTGTTTTATATTCCCATTGTTAAATATTCAGTCTAACAAATTCAACGCAGGAATTGCGCCAGGCTGTTAAAGAAATAAACAACCCTCCTCCACAACCCGAGGACCCAGGACGGTCCCTCGACCCGGCCTCTCAAGAGGATGCGGACTTATCTGTGGAGCTGATTGATGGAGTGTTCCACCAATTGAGCAAGGACAACGCCTTGGTGGCCATTACGGCCGATTACCCAGGGCTAATCCCGGCCTCCCAGGTAACTGAGATCGAAGTCCCAGTACCCCGAATAGGGGTCCGCCCTCTCGTGTTTTTAGTTTCCTGATTACAACCGAGCTTTGCAGGGGAGGTTTTTAAGACGGGATGCCGAACCTACGGCGACAAGCCAACGAGGGGCCGCAGGGCCCCATGGGCAGAAAAGAGGTGCAGTCCGGACCGAGGCGTCAGCGCAAAGGTATGGTGCTCCCCCTTATCCCAGGTGTTATACCTTCAAGGCATATTAACACTCGTGCTCTCTTCAGGACAAAGAGACCTCACCGGACTATATCCGGAGAGGCTGCAAATCGCGCTTCCACCAGCCAGGCTCTAAAGCCTGGTCCGGAGGCGGAGGCGAACACGAGGCGCGCATCGGACGCTCCTCCGACGGAGGATGTGGACAGGTTGTCTACCACCAACTCTGAGGTGGAGATTGCCATGAACCACAGGCGTCGCCGGACAATTCTTCGCGACGCTTGTTTCTCCCAAGAGGCATTAGATGCCTTCAATTCGGGATATGCGTACCTCTGTGCCGCTCAAAATGGTCTAGCCAGAGCCACGGAGCAATATGTAAAAGACATACGGGTAAGAAAATTTTGGTAATTATATATATATATATACCAGTAGCCCCCGAGACTTGAAACAGTTAGAATAACTGATTTAAGGATCATTTGTTATGTAGGTTCTTACAGAAAAGAATTCCCTACTGTCCCAGGAGCTGGAAGAGTGCAAAGCCCAACTTGAGGCCGCACTAGCTGCGGCAAGGGAGCCCAAGGAGACCCCCTCTGGTAATATACACTTCGAAAGAGAAGTATTTTGCGAAGCACGGCATGGGTGCGAATCTGACAAATGAAATTGCAGATGGCGTGGGATTGAGTCCGGAAAGGCAACAACTCCTACGCCAGCTGAAGGATGGTGAGAAGGTGCTGACAAAGGTGAGGCGGGAGAAGAACGATCTCCAAGATGCCAACACCAAGTTGGGCGTCGACCTGAAAGATGTTCGTGCCCAGCTGTCAGACTCCGTTAAGGAGAATCAGTGGCTTCGGCGCGGCATATTTAGTAAGTGCTTGAACAAACCTTTGAAAAAATAGTTCGGCGGGGAATTCGACTAACAAAGTAATGTCCGTAGGTGTGCTAACAGGTCGTCCTGCAGAGGAGATGCCCAGTTCTACGGGTGACCTTCTTCCCGAGCTCTCGCAACTGTTCGAGCGAGTTCGGCAGGCGATGCAAGGCGTCACCCAGGCCTTGTGGCCATCCATCTCCATGCCCGAAGGTCTTGGAGAGCTTGCGGAAAAGCTAAAGGGAGCACGGCGGCGCTTCCGATTGTGGAAGATATCGGCATGCCGTCAAGGCGCTAGGGAGGCCTGGACCATGGTGAAGACACGGTACACAAAGGCTGACCCCAACCACATGGCCGAGGTCGGTCCTGTGGGGCCCGATGGGAAGGAGATCCCTGTAAGCTTAGTATACGGCCAAGTAGAATTGGCCGCAAAGTATTCCTAGCAGGACTTTAAATTAGACAGACTATTAGATGGTATTGAAGAGGAATACAATCAGTCAGAATGACTATGTAATTTAATTGACATTTATAATACCTTCTAGCTGGATTGTAGATCGTTTGTCATGGCCGACCTTTTCGCTTCAGCCTCGGGACCTAACGGTCCGGAGTGTGTCCGAATTCCCATGCGGTTATATAAGAACCGGGGAATGCATGGAGACCAGGCGTAGGGGTCATTAGTGCGTGAATAGACAAGTGTCCGACTGGTTATGTTATATTACATGGTTAGTAAGAAACATCTTCCAGGGAGAATAGTTCCGTTAGGGGTTCCTTTCCCTGGGAGGCATGCCCTAAAGTGCATGCCCATTCTGCGAAAAAGACGCGGGAAAAAGCATCTGGGGGCGCATAAATAAATAAGTGAAAAGATCATCTTTTTGGTCACTGGCCGAATATTCTCTTAAGAACGCTAGCTTTCGGCTTCACCCAGTCTGAGGTACACATCCGGCTGATCCGGCAGTAACAATCGCAGAGGTGCTCCCTTTACCGCCTAGCCAAATAATCGGGAATGTAGGGGTAAGGACAGGAGCCAGGCAACCCAGCTTGGCCAAAACAGGTACATGCGGAAGGGTAACACATGTGTTGGGCATGAAGCCCGTATAAATAAGCTTCTATTAAAAGAAGCCCCTAGGTTTAATGAGTGCGAATAGCACGTCATTTGATGAGCCTTCAAAGGCTATAAGAGAAAGGAAGGAGAGAAGGAGAGAAATGTAAGACAGACAGTATATAAAAAATGGACAGAGGAAGGAGACGAACACAGAGTCCGGCGCTAGGCATAGAATCTTCGGAGACGGGCTGCGTTCCATGGGTTCGGCTCGAGTCGGTTATCCGATGCATCTCGCAGGTGGTATGCTCCACCAGTCAGGACTTGGTCAATTATGAAGGGACCTTCCCACTTGGGCTTGAGTTTGTCCTTTTTCTTGTCTGGCAGGCGTAGAACTAATTCGCCAACGTTGTAATTTTTGGCCCGTACTTCTCTGATTTGTTATCTTCGAGCCTGCTGTTGATAGAATGCGGAACGGGCTTTTGCCACGTCACGCTCCTCCTCCAATGCATCCAAACTATCCTGCCGATCGAGCTCGGCTTCTCTTTCTTCGTACATGCGCACTCGAGGTGAGTCATGGATTATGTCGCAAGGAAAAACCGCCTCTGCGCCGTATACCGTAAAGAATGGTGTGTATCCGGTGGTGCAATTCGGCGTGGTCCGTAGCCCCCAGAGTATGGAGTCGAGCTCCTCTACCCAGTGCGTGTTAGATTCCTTGAGGGACCACACTAATCTGGGTTTGATGCCACTCATGATAAGACCATTTGCACGTTTAACCTGGCCGTTAGTTTGTGGGTGATAGACGGAAGCATAATCGAGCTTGATGCCCATGTTTTTGCACCAGAGTTTTACCTCGTCGGCCGTAAAGTTCGTGCCGTTATCAGTGATGATGCTGTGGGGGACGCCGTAACGGTGTACAACCCCGGATATAAAGTCTATCACCGGTCTGGATTCGGCCATCTTAACAGGCTTGGCTTCTATCCATTTGGTGAACTTATCCACCATGACCAATAAGTATTTTTGCTTGTGGGTTCCGCCTTTAAATGGTCCAACCATGCCAAGCCCCCAGACCGCAAAGGGCCAAGTGATGGGGATAGTTTGGAGGGCGGTGGGTGGCATATGGCTTTGGTTTGCAAAGAGCTGGCAACTGACGCATCGTTGGACTAAGTCCTGGGTGTCTGCCAGGGCCATCGGCCAATAAAAGCCTATACAGAAGGCCTTGCTTACAAGGGACCGAGCTGCAGCGTGATGACCACCGAGTCCGGCATGAATTTCAGCCAGGAGGTTCCGCCCTTCCTCTTCGGAGATGCACCTTTGAAGGGCTCCGGTAGTGCTTTTCTTATAAAGGTCTCCCTCGTGGACTTTGTAGGCTTTGGATCGCAGCAATATGCAGCGTGCCTCATTTTGGTCCTCGGGGAGTTCCTGCCTAGTAAGGTAGGCGAGGAATGGTTCTGTCCACGGGGCGATGACGGCCATTATTACGTGGGCTGAAGGTGTTATTTCATTGGCGGAGCCTCTGATTGTGTCAGAATGTTTGGTGTCGGGCAGTGCGGTTGGGTCCGGGCTGCTATTGTTCGGCTCCCCTTCCCATACTACGGATGGCTTGAACAGCCTTTCCAAGAAGATGTTGGGGGTACTACATCGCGTTTTGCGCCGATGCGTGCCAGGACATCTGCCGCCTGATTATTTTCCCGGGCTATATGGTGAAATTCAAGCCCTTCGAACCGAGCTGACATTTTTAGGACGGCGTTGCGGTAAGCTGCCATTTTTGGATCCTTAGCATCGATGTCTCCATTTATTTGGGATATTGCGAGGTTCGAGTCCCCGCGCACCTCTAGGCATTGAATGCCCATGGATACTGCCATCCAGAGACCATGTAAAAGGGCCTCATATTCGACTACATTGTTGGAGTCTGTGTACATAATCTGGAGTACGTATTGAATTGTGTCTCCTGTGGGGGATGTCAAAACGACGCTAGCCCCTAGTCCGGCCAACATCTTGGAGCCGTCGAAATGCATGATCCAATTTGAATATGTGCCGTACTCTTTAGGGAGTTTGGCCTCCGTCCATTCTGCGACGAAGTCGGCCAAAACTTGTGACTTGATGGCTCGCCGTGGCTTATAAGTTATGTTGAACAGGAGGAGCTCAATGGCCCATTTTGTAATCCGGCCCGTTGCGTCACAGTTGTTTATAATATCGTTAAGTGGTACTTCCGAGGCTACTGTTATTGAACACTCTTGAAAGTAGTGTCGTAGCTTCCGGGATGCCACGAATACCGCGTAAGCAATCTTTTGATAATGCGGGTACCGTGATTTGCATGGATTGAGGACAGTGGACACATAATAGATCGGCTTTTGAAGGGGGAATTTGTGTCCGTTTGTTTCTCGTTCGACGACGAGCACCGCGCTTACAACCTGATGTGTTGCTGCAATGTACAATAGCATTGGTGCGCCAATGTTTGGCACGGCCAGGACTGGGTTTGTTGCCAGTATGGCTTTTATTTCATCGAGTCCGGCCATGGCTGCGTCCGTCCATTCAAAGTGTTCGGTGCGCCGAAGGAGGCGGTAAAGGGGTAGGGCCTTTTCTCCCAAGCGGGAGATAAAGCAGCTTAGAGCCGCCACGCATCCGGTTAAAATTTGTATTTGTTTGAGGTCCTTTGGGATATCCAATTGTGACAGAGCTCGGATCTTGGCTGGATTTTCTTCAATTCCTCTACCGGATACAATGAAGCCCAAGAGCTTTCCGGCTGGGATGCCGAAAATGCATTTTTCCGGGTTGAGCTTGATGTCGTACGTTCGGAGGTTATCAAATGTGAGTCTCAAGTCGTCTACTAGAGACTCGACATGTCTTGTTTTGACGACCACATCATCTACATATGCCTCCACTATTTTGCCGATCTGGTTTTCCAGACATGTTTGAATCATGCGCTGATATGTTGCGCCGGCGTTTTTGAGCTCGAAGGGCATTGTGTTGAAGCAGAATGGGCTGTATGGTGTGATAAATGCCGTTGCGGCTTGGTCTGATTCTGCCATCTTGATTTGATGGTAGCCGGAATATGCATCGAGGAAACACAACAAATCGTGTCCCGCGGTAACGTCGATAATTTGAGCGATGCAGGGGAGGGGGAAGGGATCCTTTGGGCAAGCCTTGTTAAGGTCTTTAAAATCAACGCACAGGCACCAGGATTTGTCCTTCTTTGGTACCATCACCAGGTTTGCTAGCCAGTCCAGATGTTTTATATCTCTGATGAATCCGGCCTCCAATAGCTTTGCTAGCTCCTCTCCCATGGCCTGTCTCTTAGGTTCGGAAAAACGCCGAAGAGCTTGTTTGACAGGTTTGAATCCTTTTAGTATATTTAAGCTGTGCTCGACCAGCCTGCGTGGGATTCCTGGCATGTCTGAAGGGTGCCAGGCGAAAATGTCTCAGTTCTCTCATAGGAACTCTCGCAGTGCGGCATCTACATCAGGGTTTAACTGTGCCCCGATGGAAGCTGTTTTATTGGGGTCCGTTGGATGGACCTGGAATTTGACTATTTCATCTGCCGGTTTAAAGGAGGTGGACTTGGATCTTTTGTCGAGTACCACATCGTCCCTATTCACTGTGGAGCGCAGCGCAGTCAGTTCCTCAGCCGCTAGGGCTTCGGATAGTGCCTCGAGGGCTAGTGCGGCTGTCTTGTTTTCGGCGCGGAGTGCTATGTCCGGATCACTAGCGAGAGTGATGATCCCGTTAGGCCCGGGCATCTTGAGCTTCATGTACCCGTAATTGGGTATTGCTTGGAAGATTGTAAATGCTTCCCGCCCTAGCAGAGCGTGATAACCGCTGCTGAACGGAGCCACATGGAACGTGACCTCTTCGGACCTGTAATTATCCTGTGTGCCGAACACCACATCTACTGTGATTTTTCCTGTGCAGCGCGCTTCCCGACTGGGGATTATTCCTCTAAAGGTTGTGCTGCTTCGCTCAATGCGGTTCCAGTCTATTTCTATTTTTTGAAGGGTTTCCTCATAAATGAGGTTCAATCCGCTGCCGTCGTCCATGAGTACCTTGGTAAGACGAAAGCCGTCCACTATTGGACTGAGGACCAATGCGGCTGGTGCTCGGGCTGTTCGGAATTTAGGTTCATCACTGGTGTTAAAGGTAATAGCCGTGTCACTCCATGGGTTTATTGTTGCTACTTGGTAGACTTCGGCAAGGCTGTGGAGTGTCCTTTTTCGCATGTTATTTGATGCGAAAGTCTCGAAGACTGTTAATACCGTATTGGTGTCTCTGGGGTGGCTTTCTGTGGCCTCCGGAATTAGGAGATCTTCGCCAATTTTGGCCACCTGCCGGAGTATCCAACATGCTCTAAGGCTGTGAGTTGGTGTGGCGTCCTCTGTACTGTCAATTTTACAGGGTCCATTAAGCCATCCTTCCAGTACGGTTCCATGCCTTGTAGAGGGTTTTTGCTTTTTGGTGTTTGACCCGGGTGTCTGACGATGATGCACCCTTTTATTTTAGACTGGGTTTGTATTCAGGGCCGGATCGTCCCAAAATTTTATTTCGGTTTTCCAGGCGCTTTCCATCGCACAGTACTTTCGTACAATGGACGCTAAGTCAGCGAAGCGTTTAATATCACGACGACTTATGGCGTTGAGGATTCCCTTGTCCGTGCAATCATTGCAGAAGATTGAGATTGCGTCTTCCTCGTGGCAGTCCCTTATCCTGTTCCTAACCAGGAGGAATCTGGCCCAGTAATGATGTACTGTTTCATCGGGCTCTTGCCTGATTTGGGATAGATCGCTTATGTTCGGGTGGGTGGGTGGAATTAAATCCGAAGCCTCACCCAATCTGAGGCTCAAAGGCCGAGGAATTTCCGAACTCGAAAATTTGGATTCCTGGATGTTGTCCAATGAATCCCGCCCGTCGCCTGACTCTAAGTTCAGGTCTTGAGTGATATCCTCCCCTCTGCGGGTATCCGGCTCGGAGGGTCGGGAATCCGGACGTAGCTAGTCCTTAAGATAGATGAAGGGTCGCCGCACTGTCCCTCTACCACGGCAACATGATGGGTGACTTGAGGAGAGTTAATCTCTCTCAAATCGGGTTTAGGCCCAATCTGGTCGTAATCCATAGCGACTCCCAGGGCGGCGATGCGATCCAAGAGCTCGTTTATGGAGGAGAGCTCCATTGGATCTAACTGCTCAACGAGTTCCGAGCTGACATGAAGATTGTTTTCGGTGGCTCGAGAGGTCATCGTCGGCGCAGAAGCCAAACAAGCGGTCATAAGAAAACCACCTAGCCGGAGGGTTTGGCCGACAGCCAAAGCTCCCTTAGACACGGTGCCGTCTTTAAAGACGGCGCGAGGCATCCTTCCTGATGGTGACGACACAGAGGAACTCTCAACGAGAGCACCAATGTCGGTGTCAAAACCGGCGGATCTTGGGTAGGGGGTCCCGAACTGTGCGTCTAGGCCGGATGGTAACAGGAGGCAAGGGACACGAAGCTTTACCCAGGTTCGGGCCTTCTTGATGGAGGTAAAACCCTACGTCCTGCTTGATTAATATTGATGATATGGGTAGTACAAGAGTAGATCTACCACGAGATCGGAGAGGCTAAACCCTAGAAGCTAGCCTATGGTATGATTGTTGTTCTGTATGTTGTCCTACGGACTAAAACCCTCCGGTTTATATAGACACCGGAGAGGGTTAGGGTTACACAAAGTTGGTTACAATGGTAGGAGTTCTACATATCCGTATCGCCAAGCTTGCCTTCCACGCCAAGGAAAGTCCCTTCCAGACACGGGACGAAGTCTTCAATCTTGTATCTTCATAGTCCAGGAGTCCGGCCGAAGGTATAGTCCAGCTATCCGGACACCCCCTAATCCAGGACTCCCTCCATCCTCCAAGTAAGTTGTCATCGGTGCAAGCAATAAAAATTGCTCTCTAAATATCTATGACTTATTAGTGTGGGAGAAAATAAGCTTTATACGATCATGTGATATGGAAGAAATAAAAGCGACGAACTGCATAATAAAGGTCCATATCACAAGTGGCAATATAAAGTGACGTTCTTTCACATTAAGATTTTGTGCATTCAACCATAAAAGCGCATGACAACCTCTGCTTCCCTCTACGAAGGGCCTATCTTTTACTTTTATCTCCTGCCTTACATAAGAGTCATGGTGATCTTCACCCTTCCTTTTTACATTTTATCTTTTGGCAAGCACAACATGTTGGAAAGATCCTAGTATATATGGCTAACTGGATGTGAGTTTTCATGAACTATTATTGTTGACATTACCCTTGAGGTAAAACGTTGGGAGGCAAAACTATATGCCCCTATCTTTCTCTGTGCCCAATTAAAACTCCATACCCATAAGTATTGCGTGAGTGTTAGCAATTGTGAAAGACTATATGATAGTTGAGTATGTGGACTTCCTGAAAAGCTCTTAAATATTGACTCTTTCCTATGTTATGATAAATTGCGATTGCTCCAATGACTGAGATTATAGTTTGTTAGTTTTCAATGAAGTTTATGATTCATACTTGAAATTGTGATTGAATTGTTACTCTAGCGTAAGAGATCGCATGACAAGAATTATATAAGTTGTTGTTCTAAGAATGATCATGATGCCCTCATGTCTGTATTTTATTTTTATCGACACCTCTATCTCTAAACATGTGGACATATTTTTCGATTTCGGCTTTCGCTTGAGGACAAGCGAGGTCTAAGCTTGGGGGAGTTGATACGTCCATTTTGCATCATGCTTTTATATCGATATTTATTGCATTATGGGATGTTATTACACATTATGTCACAATACTTATGCCTATTCTCTCTTATTTTACAAGGTTTACATAAAGAGGGAGAATGCCGGCAGCTGCGATTCTGGGCTGAAAAGGAGCAAATATTAGAGACCTATTCTGCACAGCTCCAAAAGTCATGAAACTTCACGTAAGTCATTTTCAGAATATATAAAAAATAATGAGTGAAGAAGTTCCAGAGGGGGCCGCCACACCCTGCCCATGAGGGTGGGGGCGCGCCCTACCCCCTGGGCGCGCCCCCTGCCTCGTGGGTCCCCTGGTGGCCCTCTAATGCCCATCTTCTGCTATATGGAGTCTTTTGATGAGGAAAAAATAATAAGCCATCTTTCCGGACGATACTCCGCCGCCACGAGGCGGAACCTTGGCGGAACCAATCTAGGGCTCTGGCGGAGCTGTTCTGCTGGGGAAACTTCCCTCCTGGAGGGGGAAATCATCGCCATCGTCATCACCAACGATCCTCTCATCGGGAGGGGGTCAATCTCCATCAACATCTTCACCAGCACCATCTCCTCTCAAACCCTAGTTCATCTCTTGTATCCAATTCTTGTCTCCAAGTCTGGGATTGGTACCTGTGGGTTGCTAGTAGTGTTGATTACTCCTTGTAGTTGATGCTAGTTGGTTTACTTGGTGGAAGATCATATGTTCAGATCCTATATGCATATCAAAACCCCTCTGATTATGAACATGAATATGATTTGTGAGTTGTTATGTTTGTTCCTGAGGACATGGGAGAAGGCTTGCTATTAGTAGTCATGTGAATTTGGTATTCGTTCGATATTTTGATGAGATGTATGTTGTCTCTCCTCTAGTGGTGTTATGTGAACGTCGACTAGATGACACTTCACCATTATTTGGGCCTAGAGGAAGGCATTGGGAAGTAATAAGTAGATGATGGGTTGCTAGAGTGACAGAAGCTTAAACCCTAGTTTATGCGTTGCTTCGTAAGGGGCTGATTTGGATCCATATGTTTCATGCTATGGTTAGGTTTACCTTAATACTTTTGTTGTAGTTGCGGATGCTTGCAGTAGAGGTTAATCATAAGTGGGATGCTTGTCCAAGTAAGGACAGTACCCAAGCACCGGTCCACCCACATACCAAATTATCAAAGTACCGAACGTGAATCATATGAACGTGATGAAAACAAACTTGACGATATTCCCATGTGTCCTCAGGAGCGCTTTTCTCTATATAAGAGTTTGTCCAGGCTTGTCCTTTTCTACAAAAAGGATTGGGCCACCTTGCTGCATTTTATTTACTTTTGTTACTTGTTGCTCGTTACCAATTATCTTATCACAACACTATCTGTTAGCTATTATTTCAGTGTTTGCAGAGAATACCTTGCTGAAAACCGCTTATCATTTCCTTCTGCTCCTCGTTGGGTTCGACACTCTTGCTTATCGAAAGGACTACGATAGATCCCCTATACTTGTGGGTCATCACACCCCATCCATCGTCGCCGTCCTCCACCACATCCATCGCCGACGTCCTCCACCACATCCATCGCCACCGTCCTCCACCATACCGGAGCACCTACCGAGACTGCGTCGTCCACTGCTAGAGATGGGCGTTTCTCATCCATGGCAACGGACCAAGAGCCTTGCATCACGTCCTCTCGCTTAATCGGCGTCGTCGTCCTCTTTGTCGGGGCCGCTCACACGACCTTTTCTTCCACTTCAATAGGACTTATCCCCTGATGCACCCATCTACCATCGCAGATCTTCTTCAATGCCACCGACAGCCATCGCACCCCCGATGCCTACACGGCGCCGCAAGAGAGGCGATACTTCATATCTCCTCAACTTTTTGATCTCAACCAGAAAATAGTCTTAACTTGGTTACTCTACTTTCTTTTCAACTCTTAGAATTTAGTTCTTAGTTCGAAGCAAACAATGGCTGCTAAATATCATTTCTCCGGTTTCTCCCTTTTATGATCACTATACAATCAGAATACGTGCTTCGTGTCATAATAGCACTGCTCGACCCATCAAGCTAAACAAGCTTAGTTGTTCAAATACGAATCTGACATTATTAAAACAGATTCGTTTAATTGGTCAGCTAAATCTTCCTAAATTAGTTTCAAAAATGCATGTTCGCCACTCGGGTGTGTATCTCTACAGGGTGCCCACGGTGGGCCGGCCCACCCTGGGATTTTGGGTCGTCCCAGGCTCCGATTCCCCTTTGTTCTGCTGCGCGCTTCCGATCTCTACTCGCCCCCAGCCGCCTGCCTCGCCGGCGACTTGCCGTCCCCGGACGGCATGACTCTAGGAGGGGACACCGGACTAACAAGAGGTCAGGATCCGCTCACCCAACAGCGTCACCGCTGCCTGGGCGCGCCACCGTGCCTACCTTCCTAGTCCGTTCAGGGCTCAGGCGTGTAGCACCCACTAAGCCAACCCGATTTATCCTGAGATAAGTCCTCAACACTCAGCAGCCACTCCTCATCACCCATTTTTTAGTTGATTCATTACTCATTAGGTAGGACTATCATTAGGGTTTGTTGTGTGCTCAGTGCTACCTACACTTAATGGTTTAGATGTATTTTGGTAATCTTTAGTACCTGTAAAGTTCACAGGGTTTTCAAAATTCCGGCCCTAGGAAGATACACTAGTCATTTTGGATTGTAAGTCGTAGTGACATTGACCCAGATTACTACTGCAAGCCAGGTTTGTTGACAATTTTACTTTTCTTTCTTACTCATTCGATATAATATCCAATTATTCACGTCGATTAGTTGCAAACAATAGGTGCTAGACAAACTTCTTGATTCAGATTTTGGACGGTCTCTTACTGCAGTTACAATTCTGCATACTTGTCCTAGTAAGCTCACAAGTAAATGATTGATTCACTACATATATGCTTGCCTTGTCATATTTGTTGTCAATATTCTTTTAGGGTGGACCACCCTGTTTCTAAATACTGCAACCATAGACATGAGTGAATAGTATTTCTCTATGTGATCTCTTCCATCATGTGTGGGCAACGAACACTGCATTGTATATAAAGAAAGTGTCATTTCCAGCTTTTACATAGGCTTTAATCTTTTACCTGGAATACAATATGCCTACTTGCTTTGTGTCGCACTACCAACACTCCACCCTTGAAGCTAAACATTATGCCACTCATAATTCCTTAGTTTATTTGTTCAAATGTGAATTTCATATGATTCTAATGTTCCTACTTCAGTTTTGAAATGTGTGTCTGTCTGTTATAGAGACATAAGGGGTTTGTATTTCTGTGTGTGCCACTACAAAAAAATACATTTCCGTGATGATACATGTTTGTCACAGTAGGTCGCTTCTTTTGTCATGCATGTACATCCATGACAAATTTATGAAAGAATCAAGATAGTCATACCTATGCTGTCGTAGAAGTGTTCCATGACATTACCAAAATTATCATCATGGAAGTGTCCACTTCCATGACGACAAATCGCGCGTCACAGAAGTGCTTTTGTCAAGGGTGACCAACACGTGGCATCCACCGTAACGGAACGCCGTTAAGATATCGGGTCGGGTTTTGGATCCGATAACCCGTTAACAGCCCCGACCAATGGGGATTTTCCATGTGAAAAATCATCATTGGCTAGAGGAAACACGTGTCGGCTCATCGTCGGGACAGATGTCATCCACTCACTCGAGAGAAGGCGCCGATGATTCGTCGACACATGGCACAGCCCAACAAGTTTAAATGGGCCAGCCCAACTAAAGGCCCACAAGATTTTGCGGACCATAATGGGCCGGCCCAGCTAAAGGCCCACGAGATTTTGCGGACCATAATGGGCTGGCCCAGCTAAAGGCCCACAAGATTTCGCGGGCCATAATGGGCCGGCCCAGGTACAGGCCCACAAGATTTTTGTGTGCCATAATAGGCTGGCCCAGGTAAAGGCCCACAAAATTCTTGCGGATCATAATGGGCCGGCCCAGCTAAAGGCCCACGAGATTTCGCCGACATTAATGGGCTGACCCAGCTATAGGCCCACAAAATTTTGAGGACCCTAGTAGGCTGGCCCGTTAACGGGCTGCCATGTTTCGGCCAAATGTCGGCCCATATTTGATACGGTCTATTAATGGCCTGCCATGCTCCGGGCCTAATAGTGGCCATATGAGATCCGGACCGTTAAAATCCTACCACGTTCTGGGCCAAATTACGGCCCAGATCAGGTCCGGTCCTTTAAGAGGTTTTGGGCCTAATTATGGCCCATATCAGATTCGGCCCGTCAACTGGACACTATGCTTTTGGGCCCACTTGCTAAAGGCCCACTTAGTAATTCGGCCTGATATTAGTTTTGGCCTATTAAGGGCTCGTTTAACATTTCGGCCCTATATTAATTTCAGCCTGTTAAAAGCTCGTCATATAGTTGGGCCTAACTACGGCCCGGTTTGCATCCGGCCTGCTCGCAACCGATATCTGATTGGGCCAAACAAGGACTGAGACAATTTTTCGGCATGTTAAAAGCCCGTGATTTGATTCGCACAATCATGGGCCGGGGTTCATTTCGGGCTGTTGCGGGCCCGTGAGCTGATCGGCACGTTTCAGGCCCAACCTACATCGTGATTGCATGACGACCCGATTATGTACCGTAATTTTACGGTTTGGCCAGTTTACTGCGAAGACAGGATATATATATAGTAAAATAACTGCAGCATCGTGAATAAGAAAAAAACCTATACTATACAATAAAGAAATTACGGCATATTACATCCACTAGGCATCAAAGTTTGCCACTATGATAATAAAGCACAAGCAGACAACAGATTACATACAATGGGCATCAAAGATCGCCACCAGTGCACATAAACACGCCGACAAAATAATATACAAAACAGACAGCACTTCAATAGAGTTCAAGAAAGGTTAGCCCTGCTGGGGAGCTGCAGTGCAAGCAGCTGAGCAAGATGATGAGACTGCGCTTGTTCAACACTTATATCTTCGTCACTCTGAAAGATAAACAAGTAGATAGATGACAGGTTTTGCACATAAAAGTATCAGTGCTGACAATTCATCACATTTCTTATTGATGAATAAAGTGACACAGTTTAAATTTGCATTAACACAATATGGTATTGTTCAGGTCAAGACATGGCAGGAAATGACATTGTGAAGGAGTTGGCAGCTTCACGACACCACTGGATTATAGATCAAGAACTCATAAGTATCAATGGTTAGTGTGTTGTCAATTTATACCATTTCAGATTGGCAAATAAAGAGACGGTTTAAACAATAGTAGAATGATATGACATTTTTCATAGTTAAGACATTGCAGAATATGACATTGTGCTGTAGTGGGTAGGTTCACCACACCACTGGATTACAGATGAAGAAAAGAAGCATACATGCAGTGCAAAAGAAGATCACTTGCTCTATATAGTTTAATTTACATGGTATGAACAAGGAACTTGGTTGCACAACTGAAAACTTAAATTGAGAAAGGACGAACTTTTGTTTATGAACTACATATAATAAACTTTAAACAAGCAATTTGATGCAAACACCAAAAATAAACAGCTGTTGCAGTCATGCCTAACCAAATATATACAACAAAGTTTGAAGGCTTGAGATGGACAAACTTACATTATTGGTGAAGACAGGCTCTATAAAGGCCTTGTCCATACTGATGGGGGCAATTCAAGAAGTTTACCACAGAATCTTCTTCAAAAGCATTGCCTTTATTCTACATTTTGTTAAGAGTAAATATAGATGTGATAATATATGAAAAATGGAGAATATTTAAGATAAGATGAAGAGTGATGCTACATAACCTACTAGCTATAAATGTAAGTGCAGCAATACAGGCAAAAGGTACAGCCAAGAGCAATGCACAGCTAAACTTCTTCAGTACCAACCTTATGGTAAGAGTAAATATAGATCTGATGTGTACAAAATGGAGGGCAAAGGAAAATAAGCTGCAGAGTGATGGTACATGAACAACTACCTGTCATTATAAGTACACTAATAAAGGACAGCATGTACTTACAAGAACAATGCAGAGCTAAAAAAACATTGGCATTGGATATATTCTACACTAATGTAACCATTCATATAGATCAGATCATTTGGAGCGAACAATTGATAAGCAAGCTATCATGCATACTACTGTCACATAATGAACCAGGTATGTATGCAAGTACAGTGATACATGACAACAGGTACTAACAAGAGCAAAGCAGCGGGCAGCATATTTGAGATATCCTGTCGTTCTTGTCAAACTGGAATTCTTCTCTGAGCAGATTTCCTGCAAAAAAGATCCGTGAGGCACATGCGGAAAAGTAGAAGTTCAAATTGTCATGTGATTTCATAGACAGTACCTCATCCTAGGAACAAGACCGGTGCATAACAAGGTTTTTCCATTCAATGTCTTCTAAATTTAGCACAGGAGACTTCACCAGGAATTCGTTTATAGACTTGCCATCAAAGTGTGATTTCCTCAGGTAACACCGATACTGCTGCAATGCTTCCTTGAAAAGCACAAGCAAGCTTTGCTCGTCATGACTATCCAGATTGACCCTCGCCTGGTTACAACAATGTAATGTAAATCATTCATGTGTTCAATCAGCAGAAAACAGGAAAATAATAACCATGAATAATAGCACTTACACGTAAGTTGGACAGGAAGATGTGAAAATGGTGTTTGTCTTCACAATAATCTTCCCATGATGGGAATATATGCACGTAGTTCCTAACAACATTGAAAGCATTCTCTTTTAAACTGGGAATAAATGGAATGGGGTTCCAATCTGCAGGAATTGGTCGTCTCTGCAGTTGGGATAGGTCTTTGGCCAGTGGACTTGCTGTACTTTTTGCAGGAGTGGGATTTTTCTATGGTACAGCTAGTGCTATGGCAAATGAAATCGATATACCTTTTGCTGGAGTGCAGGTCATGTGTGGTGGGGCTAGTGGTGTGGCCAGTGAAGTATGGGTACAGTCAGCTGGAGTCATTCCTATGTTTTGTGTCACTGGTTGTACAGCCAATATAAGTGGGGTGTTGTCTGATTTGTCCGGCACCACCACGTTTTTCAAGGACTTTGCTGGTGCTCCTTCAGGTTCGGCAATCACCCTCTTCCTTTTTGATGTCTTATGCACAAGAACAGCATTTGAGTGGAAAACATGGTATGATGACAGATGGAATATGTATTGATAATGGATGGGCATGGCATCTTGACATATATGATGAGTAAACTAAGCAGATGGCGGTGCAACAAAGTAGAAGAAATGCAAGACAACATATGCAAGATACCCGCAATCAATAAAACATTGCCAAATTAGAACATGCACCTTAATGGGTGAACAGGACAGGCCATCTGCCTTTGACTCCTCGAGGTTAGAATAGTCATTAGGATGATATTCTGAACAAGAATCAATAGGTGGGGAGCGTATGAGTTTCATTGCATCCAGAATGGCACTCAATGCCTTGGTGCCAATTTTGTAAGTCATTGCAGTGTTTAGCTTCAAGAGTGGACTGCTGCTAGTACGACACAAAGCAGCTACACAGATCATAGTGTAGATATAACGGGACAACCTTAAGCATCAGAGTAAAATCAGCAAAGTGGAACTTGCTGGAATATATGTGCTAGTATTGCCGGTACGGCTAGAAAGGCTTCAGATACCAGCTCTCTTCAAGTGAAGGTGCGGTACTGTTAATATCAATGTAACTCTCAAAGGCGACACAGCTCCCCGCATTTCCTTGCTATTCTTATAGGATTCAAGTGGGAAGGCCACTACAAATCCTATTCCTATGTTTACAAGATCCTACAAATCAAAGAGGCTCAAAGTGTCCATCACAACCGACCATATAGACCTCTACACTGCAAATGTCCTTGCTCATCTTCAGTACAAGGAACATATTGTACTACTATCATACTCCCTCCGTTAAAAATATAAGTCTTGGTAGAGATTTCCACTATGGATCACATACAGATGTATCCAGGTACATTTTAGAGTGTAGATTCACTCATTTTGCTCCATATGTAGTCCATGGCGGAATCTATACAAAGACTTGTATTTAGGAATGGAGAGAGTAGATATTAAAGAAGAACGGAAGAGGAACATGGTAAGAAGAGCAAGCAAATTTTGGATAATAAAATGTTGGTTGCGCAGTGCCCACACATGATGAACCAGAGCGCATTAAGAATGTAACTCTTAGCTGTCTCTCGACCATTTCAGGCGGTTGGATGAAGATCCTACGTCTCCTAACCCTTCTTCTTCCTCGTCTCTAATTCTTCCCATACAGAACACCGCACGGGCCGCCGGCCGGACCACCGGCCCCGCCGCCTGTGTTCCTCCGGCACCCCCACCCCACACCCCCATCCCAACCCCCACCCGCGTCGAGTTTTCTTCGTTCGGCGAGGCCCCACAACCACCCGAGCCCCTTTGATCGCACCGGCGAACTCCGGCGAGCTCTGAAAAATCGACTGACCCAATTTTGAAATTTAGTCTACTTTGATTTAACTAGTGTGGAATATAAA